>NC_072442.2:25069722-25375740 GCF_028878055.3 Symphalangus syndactylus | reverse complement strand
ACCCATTACTGTCCCCATTTTACAGAGCTGGAGACTGAGGCCCTCAGAAGGCAAGTTCCTCCCTGATGCCACACAGGGTGCTTTCATGGCAGTTAACTAAAGAAGCCCCTTCCAGGCAGAGTGCACACTTTGGTGAGTGGACAAGGGCCAAGTGGGTGGGGCACACCCTTACTCAGCAGCCATGGAGACAGGGTGGTTCTCCAAGGGGAATTCCTGGGAGAGGACAGGAAGACTGGCTAGTGCTGGAAGGTTCCAAGCCCACTGCCTTTCTTTATAGAGCTCCCCACCCCTGCCCACCAACAGGTTATGGGGCATCTGCTATGGGAGAGATGCTGGGGCCCGCGCCCCAAGGTCTCCCAGGCAGAGGGGCCACACTCAATGCTGTCTGTATGGAGGGATATTGCTGATGAGCCAGACCAGACTCAGACAGGCTTGGACCCAGGCCCGGCGCGTCATTTGGAAAGCCCTAGGTTACCATTGGTGTCGCATCAGAGTAGAGGAGGAGCGTGTGGCAACCCTGCCAAAGCCCCAGAGAGGTGGGCTCTGATGAGTCCTAGAGCCTCTGAGCCTTGGCTCAGCCAACTTCCATTCCCTCAAAAGAAGAAAACCCTGCCCAAACTGCATGGCACACGCATGAGACACCTGACCTCATCTCCTTCTCTCAGCAACCCTGTGAAGTTGGTTCTGTCATCCCTATTGGCCAAGGAGGAGCCCGTCAGATGCTCAGAGAGGGCAATGACTTGCTTGAGGTTACATGGCTCATAAAAGCCAGGATTTGAACCCAAGGCTGTTTGACTTCCAAGCTCTTGCTCACTCCCCTCCATCACGTGAGGCCGGCCTTCCTCTGGCATAGCAGGCCGGAGGGACCCCCTAGCTCAGTCAGGCCTTAGGGTCCAGGGCCAGCCACTAACTTCCTTGGATAAGCTTACCCCCAGGGCCCCTCCCCAGTGGGTGGGAGGCAATGGCCTGAGCTTTGGGGGTCAGACCCAGCTGGATTCAAATCCCAACTCTACAACCTTGGGAAAATCACCTTGCCTCTCTGAGCCTAACTTCCTCATCTGTCAAACTGGGATTAAAAATAACTCCATTTAAGAGTCACAGAGAATACATGTGCAGGGCTTAGTCCACAGCGGGTATTTCATACACCATAGCTGGTTTTTGTGGTTCAAGGCTCCCCAGCACACCCAGTGCGGTGTCTTCAGTCCATTCCCAAGCTGGGTTACTCACTCCATTTTTTTGCTCTTTCCTGCCTCTTCCATAGCCGTTGCCCTGGCCCTGGCCCAGGCCTCTGGCTTCTGAGGGTCTTAGGGCCTGAGCGTCCCTGGAGACTTGGAATAGATCCGTGGACTTCTCAGGATTCCAGGCACCATTCAAGTCAGGGGCTCTCAATCCTGGCTCTATATTAGAATCATTTTTTTTTTTTTACAAAAAAAAAAAAAATTCCAGTGTTCAGGCTGTTCTTGCAGAGGTTCTAATTGAACTGGTTTGGAGTGAGCCCCAGGCATTGGTCCACTTTTTATGCTCCCCAGGCGACTAGGATGCAACCAGAGGTGAGAACCACAGAGCCAGGACCTCTAAAGTATGGCCTGTGGACTGGCAGCGTTGGCATCAGCTGGGAGCTTCTTAGAAATGCAGCACCTGGCCAGGCGCGGTGGCTCATGCCTGTAATCCCAGCACTTTGGGAGGCCGAGGTGGGTAGATCACGAGGTCAGGAGATTGAGACCATCCTGGCTAACATGGTGAAACCCCGTCTCTACTAAAAATACAAAAAATTAGCCGGGTATGGTTGCGGACACCTGTAGTCCCAGCTACTTGGGAGGCTGAGGCAGGAGAGTTGCTTGAACCTGAGAGGTGGAGGTTGCAGTGAGCCGAGATTGCGCCACTGCACTCCAACCTGGGCGACAGAGCGAGACTCCGTCTCAAAAAAAAAAAAAAACAAAAACAGGCGCAGTGGCTCATGCCTGTAATCCCAGCACTTTGGGAGGATCACCTGAGGTCAGGATTCGAGACCAGCCTGGCCAACATGGTGAAAAACCATCTCTACTAAAAATACAAAAATTAGCCGAGTGTGGTGGCAGGCACCTGTAATCCCAGCTACTTGGGAGGCTGAGGCACGAGAATCGCTTGAACCTGGGAGGCAGAGGTTGCAGTGAGCGAAGACTGTGCCATTATACTCTAGCCGGGGCAACAGGAGCGAAACTTCGTCTCAAAAAAAAAAAAAAAAAAGGCAGAATGTCACCCAGACTCCCCAGATCAGAGCCTGCGTCTGAGGAGGTTCTCCAGGGCTTCGTACTCATATTAAAGCTTGACCGGCCCTGCTCTGGCCCAAGCAGCTTAGATGGACACTGTGGGAAGAAGGCTCCAGTTCTTCTTTACTGACGGTGGCGACGTGTCCTCTTCTCCAAAGACGACCATTAGGGGCTGGGACATCTCCAACCCACCTCTCCGAGGGGGATTCCTGGTGACCTCTGCTCCTCCTGCCTCCTCCATCTGGGTCTGGTCTTGGAGATATGCTAATCAGTGTGGGAGTCCACCCTTCACATAATTATCATATACGAGAGGCTCCTCATCTCAGGGTAATTTTCTCATCTGCATAATCGTCTTCGACTTCCTTACAGATGGAAAAACCCCCTTACCTTAGGCGAGTTAATCTTCATTGATTGAATATCAAATTCATTCGAATGAGGAAGAAGAGGCTTTGCTTTCTCAGCAGCAGACCCCTCTGAGGCTGAAAGCCGTGCTCAGCTGGGGGCCGAGGGGCCTTCACTTTGTCCCTGTCCTTGCCCGGCTGGTCAACGGCTCCTTCCCCTTCCCCTCTGACTCACTTTCTCCATGGCTGCACCTTTCCACTTCTGCTTCTGTCTTTCTTGCTCTTTCTCTGTTTTGTCTTCATCTTTCTGTCTCTGTTGCGTTCCTTAGTGTCTTGGTCTTTGGTTCTGTTTGTTGTTGTTGCTGTTGTTTTGAGACAGGGTCTTGCTCTATCGCCCAGGCTGGAGTGCAGTGGCATGATCACAACTCACTGTAGCCTCAACCTCCTGGGCTCAAGCAATCTTCCCACCTTAGCTGGGAGTAGCTGGGACTACAGGCATGTGCCGCCATGCCCGGCTAAATGTTTGTACTTTTTGGACAGAGGGGGTTTCACCGTGTTGCCTAGGCTGGTCTCAAACGCCTGGGCTCAAGCAGTCTGCCCTCCTTGTCCTGCCAAAGTGCTGGGGTTACAGGTGTGAGCCACCCTGCCCGGCCGGCTCTGTTTTTAAAATTTCCTGTCTTACTTTTGTTTCCTTTCTTTCTTTGTCATCCCCTCCCTTCCCTATCTCTCCAAGTCTCAGACTCTTTCTTTACTTGAAACCCCAAGTGTCTCAGCTATGTCCCCACTCACAACTTGGTGAAAGAAAAAAAAATCCAGCGTGAACTCATTGCAGAAGCAGCTGAGATTCTTGGGGAGACAGAGGGCCTCAGCAGCGGTGGAGGTGGGGATAGGAGGGAGGGGGACAGGACGTCCTGGGACTGTGATGCCCTGGATCCCAGGTCCTGGCTGGGAGGCCCATCGTTAGGTTAGAAAATGTAAGACCTAACCAATAAGAAATGTAGGTCTTCACAACAACCCTGAGAGTGGTATTTTCCTGTTTTCAAACAGGGATATGATCAACATGTCCAAGTTCCATGAGTAATGGCAAGACCAGGACTCGAACCCAGGCCTGTTTAACCCTGGAGACAACCCATGATTATTCAGGAGGAGGCTGAGGCCAGGCCTTCTGCTCTCAGTAGGCCTTGAAGCAGGTGAATGAATCAGCTTAAGTCTAGAACCTGTCATTTCTCCTCAATCCTCTCCCCTGTCTTAAGAATGAGCCCTAAGTGGTCATCTGGGTTGAGGCCATGGGAGGAATTTTCAGGGACTTTAGACAAGAGAGGACAGAGGATTGTTTCTCCCTCTGGGGCCCTGGGCTTGTATTACTTTGTTTTTGTTTGTTTGTTTGTTTGAGACAGAGTCTTGCTCTGTCACCCAGGCTGGAGTGCAGTGGCACAATCTTAGCTCACTGCAACTTCTGCCTCCTGGGTTCAAGCGATTCTTGTGCCTTAGCCTCCCAAGTAGCTGGGATTACATGCACACATCACCATGCCTGACTAATTTTTGTATTTTTTTTTTAGTACAGACAGGGTTTCACCATGTCAAGACCATGCTAGGCTGGTCTTGAACTCCTGGCCTCAAGTGATCCACCTATCTTGGCCTCCCAAAGTGCTGGGATTACAGGCGTGAGCCACTGCGCCAGGACTCACTTTGTCTTTGAAGGGCAGGAAACAGACTTCCCAGTTTCATCTCTGTGGAGGGATTTATGCCTGAGGCTAAGCCCTGCAGAACTTGGGGCATACACTTTAGACTTTGTGGTTGTTTACCAGTTTATCCATAAATCCAGGTCTTTGCTGAGCACCTTCTATGTTGTAAGGCACTGGTGATACAAAAATTGATGGGCCACAAGTCCAGCCCCAGAGGAGTCCACAGTCTGGTCAGACAATCAGATATAGGAACGAATAATTACAATGCACTCTGATAAGTGCATCTGTGGAGGTTTCTGTGGGTGCAATGTCCTCTGCTACAGAAAGGGAAGATTTCAATGAGGAGGTAATATGGAAAATGGGTCTTGAAAGGTGAATCAACATTTTCTAAAGTGAAGAGCGGGATAGTGTTCCAGACAGAGGGTCAGCTGTGTAAACACCCATGAGTATGAAGACCATGCTGTGTCAGGGAATAGAGCAGTTCTGTGATTGAACACATTTTCTTTTTAAAGGTGGGGGTGGGAGATGGGACTGGAAAGGTGGCGGAATCCAGATTGTGAAAGGTCTTATAGACCATGGCCAGGAGTTTAGGCTTTATTCTTCAGATGGAGGAAACCATTTACAAGTATGAACCCATTTAGAAGTATGAACCCATTTAGAATTATGAACCAGGGCCGTGCGCAGTGGCTCATGCCTGTAATCCCAGCACTTTGGGAGGCCAAAGAGGGCTGATCACCTGAGGTCAGGAGTTTGAGATCAGCCTGGCCAACATGGCAAAACCCTGTCTCTACTAAAAATAGAAAGAATTAGCTGGGTGTGTCACTCATAGGTGGGAATTGAACAATGAGAACTCATGGACACAGGAAGGAGAACATCACACTCTGGGGACTGTTGTGGGGTGGGGGGAGGGGGGAGGGACAGCATTAGGAGATATACCTAATGCTAAATGACGAGTTAATGGGTGCAGGAAATCAACATGGCACATGGATACATATGTAACAAACCTGCACATTGTGCACATGTACCCTAAAACCTAAAGTATAATAAAAAAAAAAAAAATGAAAAATCAAGAACCAAGAAAAAAAAAAAAAAAGAATTAGCTGGGTGTGATGATGCATGCCTGTTAGTCCCAGCAACTTGGGAGGCTGAGGCATGAGAATCACTTGAACCTAGGACATGGAGGTTGCAGTGAGCCAAGATTGCCACTGCATTCCATCCTGGGTGACACGGTGAGACTCTGTCTCAAAAAAAAAGAAAAAAAGTTATGAACCAGGAGTGAATATATTATTCTTTAGGTAAGCCTAGCTGCTGTAATAAGTAAACCCCCAAATTTCAGTGGCTTCCCCCAAAAGGTGTCCTTCTTACTTACATAGCAGTCCAATAGGGGTGCTCCAGATTGCTGGGTCATTTCTTCCACATGGTGATTCAGGACCCACCAGCCTCCTTACACCCCTGTCTTAGTCAATTTGGGCTGTGATAACAACCAACCATGGATAGACTGGGTGACTTAAACAACAAACATTTATTTCTGATAGTTCTAGGGGCTGGGAAGTCCAAGATCAAGCTGCTGTGGATCTGGTGTCTGGTGAGGGCCCATTTCCTGGTTTGCAAACAGCTGTCTTCTCATTGTATCCTCACACAGCAGAGAGCAGAGTGGGTCAGGGGAGACTGTGTCCCCTCTTTTCATAAGGGCAATAATGAGGGCCCCACCCTCATGACCTGATAGCTACTCGTAATTACCTCTGAAAGGGCCCACCTCCAGATATTATCACATTGGGTTAGGATTTCAACATATGAATTTTGAATTTGATTATGAATATGAATTATAAATATCGATTTTTGGGGGGTCCCAAGCTTCAGTCCACAACAACCCCTAAGAGTGAGGAATCTTGGAAGGTCTTGGAATCTCCCACTTCCAGCTGGTGGACAAGGCAAAGAGAGGGTGGAGAAGGTACAGTTGCTTCTTAATCACTCGGCCCAGAAGCAACACACATCACTTCTGCCTGCATTCCACCCACGAGAAGTAATTACATGGCCTCAAGCGGTTGCAAAGGGCTCTGGGAAATGCAGGACCTGGCAGGGTGGTGCCCTCCAGTGATATATACCCCCTTTGAAAGGTGCAGCATGAACTTTTGGTGGACAGTTAGCTGCCTCTGCCACCGGTTGAGTTTTAGGACAGTACCTCTGTCAGTAGAGTAACAACTATGAACGAAGGTTTGGAGGAGAAGCAACTAGAGAAGTCCCAGTAGGAGGCTATTGCATTAGCCCAGAAGAGAGAGAATAAAGTCCTTGTACTTAAACTGCTTACTCTAGACAGCCCTCTACTTGAGGGGCATTGTGGGGAAATAGAAGGCACACAGGTTGGTGGACCTGGCTCCAAATCCTGGCTGCACTGTGTCCTCAGTCCATTACCTTGAGCAGTTTACTTGACCTCCAAGCCACAGTTTCCTCATCACTAAGATGGAGATGATAACGACACCTGGCTTACATGATCATTTTGAGTGCTTAGCAGACTGTCTGGAAAGTATCCAATAAATGCTAGATAGTCTCATGAGTGTTGTTGTTGTCGTTATTCAAAGAGAGTCTGGGGATTCAAATTCTCGCTCAGATGCTTGAAATCTAAGTGAATTTAGACACAGGCTCTCTGAGCCTCAGTGGACTCATCTATAAAGTGGCGATAATAATAATAATAACTGTCTTGCAGGGCTGCTGTAAGGATTAGAGTCTGCAACAGAAGACCTAGCACAGTGCCGAACACATTGTAGGAGCTCAGAAAATGTCAGCAATAGTTTTTGTCTTACCACTATCACTAATGTTACTACCATTGATGTTATTCTCATCATCATTATAATTATCTCTGAGTGCTCAGTGTCTAGTAGATGCTTGGTAAATATCAAATCAGTGAATGAATGACTATCTCTAGAAGCTCCTTTTATTCCTTCATTACAGGTCCTGGCTCCCTGACTTCATTTCTCCTATATATTTTATGCAAGGTCTGCTTCATGGCAGGACAGAGTAATGGTTAAGAGCTGGGCTCTGGAGGGAGCAAGATGTGATTGTGTGTCTGTGTCCCAGCTCTGCCACCTGCTAGAGGTATGTAACCTCTCTGAGTCTCAGTCCCTCCATCTGTAGAATGGGATTCTCAACAGCACATACCTCATGGAGTTGTAGAAGGTGTATCCAAGCTGATGCTTATAATAGAGCGCCCAGTGCTGTAAGCACCTGTAAGCACTCAACAAAGATCATCTACCTTCCCTACGTTAGTATAGGACTTAGGCTGAGCCTACGGAGAAGGGTGTGGGGTGGGTGGTAGGGGATGGGGATGGACATGGGAGCAGAGAGTGAGGCCAGGCAGTGAAGGCCTTGAATGCCAGGCTAGGTGGTTCTAACTGGGCCTTGCCTACTCTCTCAGGATCCTGGAAAGGGGCCCTGGTCTGAGGGCTCCGCCTGCAGACCCTTTGAGACAGAGCAAGGCTAGGGCCCCCTACAGGGGCAGGGACACATCTTCTTTGGACTCAGCTGTCTCCAGCTGGAGTGGTGGGGAAAGGAAGGTCATTTGCAATTCAGATCTGGGGCAGATGGGAGGATGCCATAGATTGGTGGGGGGCGAGGGGGACACGAGTCGAGTCAGCTGCCTTACTTCTCACGCACATCCTCCACCAGCCCTTCCTAGCCTGGCTGCAGCCCCTCAGAGCACAACCCAGGCTTGGGCCTGTCCCAACCCACTTAGACACATGCTCTAAGTGCTTTACATAAGTGAACTGATAACCATATGAGGAAGATTATTTTACAGATAGCGAAAGTGAAGTCCAGAGAGGCAAAGCAACTCACCCAGGGTCACACAGTAGAGCTGTGACTCACGTCAGGCTGCCGGGCTCCAGAGCCCATGCTGACTCATGCATTGCACCATCAGAAAATTCCTCCCAGTTACAGCGCCTCCACCTTGTGGCCTAAAGACCCCGGAGGATGTTGTGTGAAGCGTGTTGGACACACATAGCTGAGTTTCTCCTGTGAACCTGCAGCTGGCCTGGGGGTATCTCCCACCTTCTTCACAGTCCATGCAGCTCCCCTGGGGCTGCTAGGCCACTTTAGCAGGGAAATCACAGACCCAGGCCCCTCCCACTCTCTGGGTCCTGAGTCTCTTGCCCCTCCTCTCCCCACCTCCCCTGGGGCTGCTCCAGAACTGAGACCGTGCTGGCTGTGCCAGGTCAGCCACTGTGGGTCCCACTCATCTTGCCCCTCGCAGCTCACCCTCCCTGGGGCCGATCAGGGCACTCTCTGCCCACAAGCTGATGGCCTGGGTGTCAGAGAAAGGCTGAGTCTTAGGAGAGAGCTGTGTCCTGAGGTGGTAAGGGGACCTCTGGACCATCAAAGGGGACCCAGGTGATAGATCAGGACAGGAAGGTGCAGGGACTCAGGGGCAGATTGACCCCCGGAGATGGTTAACCTAGGACAAAGCATGTCAAATATCTGGGGACGACTGCTTTCCTTCTCTCTTTCGACAGAGAGGAAGTAGCGGGCGTGAAGCACCCTCACACACATGCCCATCACCCCCTCTCCAGCCACCATGTGGTCCTGGGAGGCAGGGACTGTTGGCTCCATCTTACAGCAGAGAAAATGGCAATTCCAACAAGGCCCTACTAGGCGAGTCTTTGTTCCTTGATGGACAACACGGTCCATTCCCCATCCCCTGAACCCTCTCCTTTTCCAGTCCCCTAGGGAGAAAGGACAGGTAGGCTGGCAGCTTCCCTACTGGATGGTCCTTTCCCGTCCATGGGACTTCCGTGCTGATGAAGTCATTCATCCAGGCGGGACGCCATGCTGTGAGTGACTGACCGGGAAAGAGCCAGCGAAGGCCCTGGCCAGCCTCTCCTCCCTGCTGAAGCTGGGCGTTGGCCCTCACTTGCTGTGTGACCTTGTGCCAGCCATTTTCTCCCAAGTGCCACCATTGTCTCATCTGTGAAGTGGGTAGCACATTCACCTCTTCACCAGATTAGTTTGTGAATGCACTCAGTCAGCACCTATGTAAGCCCCAGCCCGCCATCCGCTTAATGACTGAATGCTCTAATCACTGCCCCCACCAAGATCTTAGTTCCCCAGTGGAGCCCATCCTCCTCCCTCTGTGACCTCTGACCCCTTCTCCTCCTCCCCTGATTCCTCCTCAGCAGGGGCTGTGAGTCCCTTCCCCCCATGAGGCTCAAGGGGCCCAGAGAAATTAGACTGAATCAAAGCAGAAAATGAGTTTTCATTCATCTTGGAATGATGCGAGAGGTTACGGGCAAGACAAATAGCAGCCTCCCCCTCTTCCTTTATCACTGTCACCGCAATTAATAGGCTGTGGCCTTCGTTATCCAGGCCTTTGCTAAGGAGAGAGCAGGCCCCCGGGCAACGCTAACGAGGGAGAGGAAGCAGGCTCCACTCCATGCAAGTCCTGCCATGTGGCCATATGCTCACCTGGCCCTTCAAACTCACAAAGGAGGGGTGCAGCCACCCACAGGGCAGGCCGGGTGAAAGGGGAACAGTCTCCCAACACCCCTGAGAGTGCCCAGCCAGTCTGTGGTCTGATGATCATCACAGCTGCCTCATCACAAGGACAAGCTATGTGTTATTTCCTCTTCATACGATAGCCTAGGAGTCAGGCGTCTCTTCTCCAATTTTTCTGATGAGGAAACTGAGATTCAGAGTATACTTATTTGAAGCTACTTGTCTGAGGAGGTCACATAGATTGGGAAGAGGAGGAGCCAGGCTTTGAACACAGACCTGCTTGACCCCAAAGCCTGGGTTCCTCACTATCACATTCCATTGACCAACCATATGGAAGGAGCGAGGACTGGCAGACAGGTCCCTGAAAGTCTCTGAGTCCAGGGTTTTTGTATAAAAAGAGCCTTAGAGGTCAACTGAGTCAATATTAGTTCCACACTCTGGCCCAAACTTGGGGCCTCAGATCCTGCAGGGACCTTAGAGTTATTGCCAGTCCTTAGCCTGAACCATGTCTTTGTCAAAAGGACCAAAATGAAAGTCCTTTATTCAAGTGTGAGTTGATACTATTCAGATAATTTAAAAAATGAATTCCTTTAAAGGCTGACTGAACGCCAAAGGGGCTTCGTTCATTGAGTATTGCTCAATCAATGAATACTGTATTACTTATCTATTACTGTGTAGCAAATTATCCCAAAACTTGGTAGCTTAAAACAACAATAAATATTTACTATTTCTCACAGTTTCCATGGGTCTGGAATTCAGGAGTAGCTTGGCCAGTGGCTCTGGCTTAGGGTCTCCTATGACGTTACAGTCATATGTTGGCGGAAACTGCCGTCGTCTGAAAGCCTGACCGGGGCTGGAAGATCTGCTTCCGAGATGGCACACTTGTGTGGTTGGCATGTTGCCACCTGCTGCCAGTGGGAGGCTTCAGTTCCTTTTTATGTGGAGCACTCCATAGGATGGCTCATAACAGGGCACCCAGCTCCCCAAGAGCTGTGATCCAATAGAGCAAGGCAGAAGCCACCTGCCATTGATGACTTAGCCTCAGAAGCCATACAGTGTCACCTCTGCCATACTTTACTTGTCACAAAGATCACCCTGATTCGATGTGGGAGGGAATTAACATGGGCATGAACTCCAGCTGGTGAGCATCATCTTGGGGGCTAAAATCAAAAGAACATTTTGTAGAGTTACGAAGGGAGCCTCAAGGTTCAGAAAACAGGGGAAACTATCTAGTGTTAACAATCAGGACAATCTTTACCTTTTGGGGAAGTAGGGACTGGGAAGGGCCATAAGGGGACTTCTTGGGGGTCAGTAGTGTTTCATTTCTCGGTCAAGATGCTGATGAACTTTGTGAAAAATCACCATGTATGTTTATGATGCTTCAGTAAAAAATTCTAAAGAGGGGCCCTTATCCTTGAAAAGGTTTGGAGCCATCTGTGTAGGTTGTTGTTGTTGTTGTTGTTGTGTTGTTGTTGTTGTTGTTGTTTTGGAGACAGAGTCTAGCTCTGTCGCCCAGACTGCAGTGCAATGGCATGATCTCAGCTCACTGCAACCTCCACCTCCTGGGTTCAAGTGACTTTCCTGCCTTAGCCTCCCAAGTAGCTGGGATTACAGGCACCTGCCATCATGCCTGGCTAATTTTTGTATTTTTGTAGAGATGGGGTTTCACCATGTTGGCCAGGATGGTCTTGAACACCTGACCTCAGGTGATCTGCCCACCTCCCAAAGCGCTGGGTTTTCAGATGTGAGCCACCTTGCCCAGCCAGTTCTAATCCATAGGGGAGAAAACACTGGGACTCAGGGAGGGAAAGTGACTTGCTCAAGGTCCCTTGGTGGGTCAGGTGTGGAGTTTCAGACTGGCATTTGGGACTCCTGGGTCCCAAGGAATGGCCCTTTACAGGCACTGTGGGGACAGGAGCCGATGCCATCAGCAGGCTGGGGCTGGGGCTGGGGCTCTGTTTCCTGCAGTCTGCTTGACGCTTCTCTCCCCAGCTCTCCCCAGGGCTGCTCCAGAACTGAGACCATGCCGGCTGTGCCAGGTCAGCCACTGTGGGTCCCGCTCACGCCGCCCCTCCCAGCTCACCCTCCCTGGGGCCGATCGGGGCACTCTCTGCCCACAGACTGACAATCTGAGTGCCAGAGAAAGGCTGAGTCTTGGGAGAGGGCTGTGTCCTGAGGTGGTATGGGGACAAGGATAGGAGGAAGTTTGCTGTGTTAGAACATGATTCACTCAGATGACAATGACTGTCTCCCTTGGCCAGACTCAGGCCTTTCAAGGCAGGGACCCAGCCTGATTCAGCTCTGTTTCTTGTGTCCATCAGTTCACCCAGCAAATATTTACTGAGCACCTATGATAGGCACTGGTGATATGACAACAAACAGAAAAGACAAAAGCTCTGCCCTTAGGGAACCAACGCTCTAGTGAAGGTAGACACAATAAAACAGGTAACATATAGGATATGAGGCGCATAGGAGCGTGTGTGTGGAATTGTGTCAGGGAGACTTTATTAAGAAAATTACATTTGAGCAAAGACTTGAAGGAGACCGGGGGGAGCCTAAGGTTGTCAGCAGGAAGAGTATTCCAGGCAGAGGGAAACGTGTTCAAAGGCTTGGACGAGAGAGCACGCGTGGCATGTTAGGAATAGCAAAGGGGCCAGTGAGGCCAGGCAGGCTGAGCAAGGAGGAAGCTCAAGCTAGGGGGCCCATCTGGCCTTGGTTTGAACCCTGGTCCTGCTATTCCCTAACCAGTGACCTGAGGGCTCTCTGTTGCACAGGGAGGATAATCCCACCTACCTCAAAAGTCCTTTTCAGGCTTTTTTTTGAGACTGCGTCTCCCTCCGTCACTCAGGTTGGAGTGCAGTGGTGCAATCTCTGCAGCCTCCGCTTTGCAAGCTCCAGCCACCCTCCCACCTCGGCATCCTGAGTAGCTGGGACCACAGGCATGCACCACCATGCCTGGCTACTTTTTGTATTTTTGGTAGAGACGGGATTTCGCTGTGTTGCCCAGGCTGGTGTTGAACTCCTGAGCTCAAGTGATCACTTGCCTTGGCCTCCCAAAGTGCTGGGATTACAGGCATGAGGCACCGTGCCTGGCCTTTTTTAAATTTTTTTTGAGACAGGGTCTTGCTCTTTGTCCAGGCTGCAGTGCAGTGGCACGATCTCAACTCACTGTAGTCTCAACCTCCCAGGCTCAAGCGATCCTCCCCTCTCAGCCTCCTGAGTAGCTGGGACTATGGGCTCATGCCATCATGCCCAGCTAATTTTTTTGTGTGTGTTTTTTTTGTAGAGATGGAGTTTCATCATGTTGCGCAGGCTGGTCTGGGCTCAAGTGATCCACCTGCCTTGGCCTCCCAAAGAGCTGGGATTACAGGTGTGAGCCACTGCACCTGGCGCCTTTTCAGGTTTAAACTCAGCCATACCTTTAGGGACATGTCCACAAAGGTTGAAAGAGACAGATGGTCCTTGTCTGCCCACCTTCACTGGGATATAAGCTTCATGACGGCCAGGGATTTTATCTGTTTTGTTCATTGCTAAATTCCCAGACCCAGAATAGTGTCCTCAATAGGGGCCTTCACATGCCTTACAATTAAACCAACAGTGACAATATACTGTGATGAAATATGCAACAAAGGGGAGATGCAGGGAGTTCTTGGCAAGGGAGCTGATTGGAGAGTCAGGGAGGGCTTCCTGGAGGAAGCTGCGGCTTTGACCTGCTAGTGAGTAGGAGTTAGCCAGACGGGGGTTCCAGGCAGAGGGAACAGCATGCGTGAAAGCGCAGAGAGGCTGGAGAGAGCAAATTATTTTGAATGTTTCAATACAGCTGGAATAGAGCATTGGGAGGGTCGAGTGGGCAGAGTGGTATGGGGTCATGGGACAGGAGGGGCTGGGGTGGGGAGACATGGCTAGAAATTAGGTAAGCGGAGTGCTGCATTCTAAGAGCAATGAGAATATTCAGGCGACAATCATGTAGGTAACACAGTACCTGGCACATAAAGTGAGATGGAGGGAGGGAAGGGAGGAAGAAAAGGAGGGAGGGGGGAGGGAGGAAAGAAAAGAGGGAGGGGGGAGGGAGGAAGGAAAGAAGGGAGGGAGGGAGGAAGGAAGGAAGGAAGGAAGGAAGGAAGGAAGGAAGGGTAAATGGAAGGAAGGAAGATTCTAGCCAACCACAGTCTAGCCCCATGCTGTTTTCAGTAGCCCTGTGGCTGGAGCTCCTCTGTAACCCTGCACCTCAGCAACACGCCTGGGGTATCCAGCCCTACGGCCCCTTTTCCAGGCCCAAGGCCTCCTAGGACAGAGTCTGCCCTGCTCCCTCCCGTTCTCTGTGCTCTGCACCATGCAGGGTGGGGTGGGCAGACAGCCCCAGGCTCCCTACCGTGGACACATGTTCTGGTTCAGTGGAAGGACCTTAAATGCACAGACAAGGACACAGCAGTAAAGGATGATGTGGCCGAACCCCCTGGTTCCACGGCGAGCAGACCCCAGGTGTGTGATCGGGAGCAGTTAAATTTCATCATTACCCTTTCTCCGATGGTGTTTTTTATAGTCTTTTTTACTACTGGCACTAAAGGTTCTGGACTCATCCTGGCGGACTGGAGGACATCACTCGTCAAGCTGACTGCTCTGTGATATAAAAAAATGACAAGTCCTGGCTTAATCTTTCTGATAACTGTGTTCCGCACCTCCATCCATCTCCACCAAGGGGTTTGGGGGAAGCTGGAAGACAAGAGCATCCCAGCATTTAAGAATGAAAAATTAAGTGCCCTTTTTAAGCACAGCGTGGAGCTCCCTGGCTTGGTGCTGTTCTAGAGGTGGGGGGAGAGGGGGAGGGGAGGGGAGAGCACGTCCAGCTGGGTCTCCTTCAGGTCCTAGGGTGGGGGGATGGACAGCGGGTCCCACACAGTGTCGTGGGAGTGCCAGGTGTGAGCACATATACTTGGAAGTGGGCACATGTCTTGTGCCCCCCGGGTGGCCCCTTGTGCCTTAGCCTCTGTGGCTGTGGTTTTCTGTGTCTGTATCTGGTGGTGTATGGCTAATATGGGAGAGTGAAAATAGCCCTGCACTGCAAGTCAAGATGCCTGGGTTGGATTCCTAGCTCAACTTTATTTTAATTTTTTTTAAAGAGAGCCTCCCATGTTGGCCTCGAACGTCTGGGCTCAAGCGATCCTCCTGCCTCAGCCTCCCGAGTGTCAGCTCTACTGACTTTAGCTATGTAGCTTTTTGGCAAGTCATTTTCCTGCTCCGGGCCTCAGTTTCCTCATCTGTAAAATCAGTGAGTTGGGATCGCCTGGAGCCAAGGTCTTCAAGCAGCACCCACTGGCTGGCTGATCCCAGGCCTGTCGCATGTCTATTTTCATCTCCGTTTCCTTGTCTGTCCCAGGAGACCTTTGCTCCAGATGACCTCCAAGGCCACCCAGGATGTGACAACCCTAGAGCCAGGGAGCCAGCAAGATCCCTCTGGGCCCAGGTTCCCAGCCCAGCATCCCAGCTCTGGCCCAAAGCCAGCTTCCAGGTGTGGCTCAGACTTTTCTGTGCCTAGGAGAGCAGCCACCTGTTTCCTTTCCATGCCCTAGAAAGGGCCAGGAGCAGGGGCAGCCCCTGGGAACAGGGTGCAGAGGGCAAGAGCAGAGGCTTTGCTTCAAACCTGGCCTTTGATTCTAGTCTTTCTTACCAGTGGTATCGTGACCTTCTGAACCTCAGTTGTCTTGCCTGTAAAATGGAAACAAAGGGGATGGTTAGCGCTCCCACTGGATCCAATAAGCTGCACCTCATACATAGTAAGTGCTCAATAAATGTTGGTTAGTATCAGGTGTCCTTGAAGGAGGAACCCTCCCTCCCAGGCTTTTTATAATCACCAAAAGCTCTGAACAGAATTTGCCTGTCTGCCACCCGCTAATCCCATCTCCAATGCCTTCCTCTCCCTCCCTTGGAAATCCGTCAGGGGGGACAAATGGCCGTCTGGCTTTTGCTGAGAGAGGGAGGGGGAGCTAGTTGGGAGACTCTGGCTGCCAGAGGACTGGCTTGTCCCTGAAGGGGCCAAACATTTGTTGTAAATAATAGCAAGAGGAAGAAAAACAAAAACCAAAAAACCTGCAAAAAGCTCCCACCTGGGCCCCAGCAGATGCAGCCCCCTACACAATCCCTTTATCACCAGCGCCTGTGGTTTGGAGAACAAGATGCCAAGCCGATAGGGCCTCGGTTATCTGAGGCAGGCAGTGTTTATCTGGGCAGTTTCCACAGGCCAGGGTCCCCATTGGTGTGTGTGTTATCTGGGCCAGCGGGGGAGCGGCGGGAGATTTGGCCCCACTCCCCCACTCGGCAGAGTCAGTGGGAAGTTTTAGGATGGGGAGGGAAGTGGGCAGTGAAGACCCTCTTGTGCAGCTGGGAAGATTTGTGGTGAAGAATGGCCAAGGTCCCCGCAGGCCTCAGGCCCAGGCTTCCTTACCCTGGGACATTTGGGGCTGGTGTGAACTTGCCCTAGAGATTCAGTGTCATGCCCATGCCAATGGGGGTCAGTAATCTTATTCACCCTGTGTGCGGGGGGAGCCAACCCATTCTACAGACAACGAGTCCTGGACAGGTCGTGTCACTTGGCTAAAGGCACCCAGCCAGTAAATGGTAGAGCCAGGATTTGAACTCTGGTCTGCCGAACTCCAAAAACACTGGTCTTCCAAAACAAATCCTATGACCTTGGCAGAGCGGACCCCAGTCCCTTTCAAAGGAGTGGCACATACATTCTCAGAGACTGTTTAGGTCCATTCACTCTACAACCCCATGCCAGACTGGGAGACTGGGAGTTTAATTAAGCTTTATCTTTTCCCCCATTTTACAGATGAGGAAACAGAGACCTGGAGAGATATAGTCCTTGGCCACAGTCAGCCAAGTTGGAGCATAGCTGAGACTTTGAACCCAGTCTCCCAGCTCCCAATCTGCCTGCAGCCCTGTCCCTCTCCACTCCCAAGCCCTGGCCAGAATTGTCTTCTGTACATCCAGAAGGGCTTTCCCATTCCTCAGACTCTCTGAGGCAATTACAGTCCGTACCACTCATGTGGCCCTTAATCATTTACTGCCCTTGCAAACAGCCTGTGGTCAAAAGCAATAAAGTTCGGACTTGGACAGATCAGACCTCGTGTGGCTGTCGTTTGTGCACACGGCCCACCTCCTCTACTGACTGGAAGAGCTCAGAGGGCAAGAACCAGGTGGCTAGAGGTTTCCATGTTCTCCCTGCACTGCTGCCACGCTGAGGGGGTTTGGCGAGCGAATGCACACACTGGGACCTGGTGCTTGTCACATCGCCAGGGAGAAGCCACAGGGGCAGGGACACGGGAGGAACTGGCTCCTCACACTCTAGAGGACCAAGGTTAGACCCAAGGCCTGGCCCAGCCCCACTGGCCAACCCTGGCATCCTATATGTTGGTGACTGGCACCACAGCCACTTGGCACCTCCTCCTCTCTCACTCCACCAACCGGTCATTCCCAGCTCCCATCAGTTCTGCATCTGAAATACTTCTTTTCAGTCAGGCCACCAGCTGCGCACCCTGGACTACTGCACCAGACTCCTGATTGGCCTCCCTGCCTCCTGATTGGCCTCCCTGCCTTCTGATTGGCCTCCCTGCCTCCTGATTGGCCTCCCTGCCTCCTGATTGGCCTCCTTGCCTCTGGTCTACTCTCCAGTTGCAATAAGAGTGATCTGAAAATGCAAACTTGAGCTTGTTCCTCCACTACTTAAATGTTCCTGGGTCGGCCAGGCACGGTAGTGTGAGCCTGTAATGCCAGCGCTTTGGGAGGCTGAGGCGGGTTGATAATTTGAGGCCAGGAGCTCGAGACCAGCCTGGGCAACATGGTGAAACCCCATCTCTACTTAAAATACAAAAAAATTAGCTGGGTGTGGTGGTGCATGCATGTAATCCCAGCTACCCTGGAGGCTGAGGCACAAGACTCACTTGAACCTGGGAAGCGGGGGTTGCAGTGAGCTGAGATTGCACCACTACACTCCAGCCTGGGCGACGAAGCAAGACTCTGTCTCAAAAATAAAATAAAATAAATAAATGCTCCTAGGTCATAACTCTCCTATGACCTGGTCCTAGCCCACCTCTCCAGCCTTACTGCTGGTGCTCTTGGCCACTCTGAACTCCGGGTTCTTCAAAATGACCCCCACACCTTGCCCTGGGTCATGGCACGTGCTGTTCTGTCAGTGGGAGGAACAGTCCTCCCTGCACGGGCTCCCCTCACTGGCCGGCTCCTCCTCCTCTTCCTGGTCTCGCTTGGCGTCACCTCCTCCAGGAAGCCTCCTCTATCCCCTACTGAGGTAGGTGCCCACTGGTCCAAGCCAACTTTTGCACGAACCTATTATGGCCCTGAAAACACGGACGGGGAAGTGCCTGTGAACTTGTCCTCTATATCTTCCATTAAACTCCAGATTTCATGCAGGCAAGGGCTGTGCTCCTGTTCACTGAGGCTGCTTTTCAGTTAGTGTTTGGGAAGGAGCAAGTGCTTGACATCACCTCTCTTTCCTGATTCCTTTAACCCCTCAAAGGAACTCAGAGAGTCCTTGGTGCTGGGGAACAGAGGGCATGGAGCCCACCCCTCTGCCCCTGGGTTTCCTGGGTTGTTCTGAACGATGATCTTTCCCTCCCAATGCTGGGGCCTGTGGCTACCCTGTCGACTCCTACCACCCTCCTACGATCACAGTGCAGCCCGCTCCCCAGAGATGGAGTGGCTCCAGCTTGGGTCTGCCTCTACAGAAACCCTAAAGTTACTCCACCTCCTGGTGGAGTTGGGGTGAGGAGTACCAGAGGCCTCCTGGGGGAAACCTGGGGCCCTGGGGCCAGCTGAGCGTTCCCCAGGCCTCCCCTTCTTCCCACCCCCCTCCTGGGAGCCTCACCAGCCACTTCACTGCCTTCCCTGGCCTCCCTCTCCCCTGATTGCTGGGCCCTGGCAGAGGGCGTGGGACTGTGCATCCTGGTGTGTGTATCCAGCTGCTGCTCGCCACAGCTGGCTGCATCGGCCTCAGCAGAGGCAGGGAGGGCACGCTCTGCCCCGGACCATCCCACCTCCCTCATTCCTCCACCCCCAACCCCACTCCCAGACCCCGACCCCCCTGCTCCATTGAATGCCCAAGATTGGAAGAGGGTCAACAGAATGTGGGGCCATTCATGGGTGGGGGCAGGACGTAGGTGTTCAGTGCCAGCCCCTGACTTACATGGTCCCTTCCTTGTTGGACACCCCGAGCCCCGGCTCTCCTGGCTGCTCCCCTCAGGACTGTGAGAGGCAGCACCGTTCTCCCTTCTGGGGCCTCAGCTTTCTCTTCCGTACAATGGAAGATAGGCTGCTTTGGGAACGCCCCCACCTTGCGGGGAAGAGCCTAGAAAGTACAGCAAGGATATATGCACTTCGCTGAGCAGCTCAGGGAGTTGTGGGAGAGGCTCCAGGTGGGGGAGGCGGAATCAAAGCCCTGCTTGGGGGAGATTAGGCCTGAATTGGGAAAGGGAGCAGTCAGAGGCAGGGCGGGCTTCGATTTGTGGGTGGAGTGCAGAGGAGGGAGGCTCAGAGCATCCGGCCCAGGGCTGCAGGGATAGCATGGGATTGCCTGTGGCTGCAGACGGTACCATTCTAGATGAAACGGCAGGGCGGAGGGCCTCCGAGGGTTGGCTGGGGGAGCTTTCCAGCAACCTGCCCACCCTAGCAGGCCGGGACCCCCCGCACAGGACACCCATCCTGCCAACAAGCCAAGAAGCATTTGCTGAATGCTACCATGTGCCAGGGAAGAGACAAGTCCCCACACTTGGCCATCAGAGAGTCCAGCACAGCAACAGGAACTGCCGCTGGGCAGCAGTCATGAAGTGGCCCAGGGAGAGGGCACGCCTGCGGTGCCAGGCCCCGTTTCCACGCCCCGTTTCCTGCACTCATGGCATTAGCTCCTTTCTAACCCTCATGACACCCCTCTGAGGTATGTGCTATTGTCTTCATCCCCATTTTATGGATAATGAAAGTGAGACACAGAGAGGTGAAGTTATTTGCCCAAGGGCACACAGTTGAATCCCCAGGAGAAAAGCCTAAATCCAAACTTGGCCAGCTGGCTCCAGGGTGCTCTTCTCAGGCCTATGCCACTGACCTCCTCCCCAGGAGACAGGGAAGCTGGCTCTACATTTTGCGGATGAGGTGAGCAAAGCTCGGAGTGGGAGTGGTGTAAGTGCCTCCTGTAACCTGTGGCACGCTCTAGCGTTCGTGATCTAGAGGTCAGGGCGCAAGGTTTCTTTAGGAGTGCTGAGTTTCCTTTGGACAAAGGTGCCTGAGCGAGCTGAGTCAAGGTTGCTGGAAACACGCCACACATTTTTGTGCGTGGGTGTGTGTAAATGTATGAATGCACATGTGCGCTGTATCTTATAGGCCTCAGCCAGCTCCCAAAAGCCTCATGGGGCTGCCTCCGCCCTGCCCCAGGCATGCTATTCTCGGGACAGACACAAGCCCATCTGTCCCAAGACCCCTGTGCCCAGCTCCTGCAGCCTGGCCTAACGCTCCCCACCCACCCCCACGCCCCAGCCTCTGCTAGTGCCATCTGGCGGGTGGCAAGATGCCCACCCCTGGGGAGTGGGTGCCAGAGGCCAAGAGGGGAGCAGCTGGGAGGTTGAGCTGACCCCATGAGCAGCAGCACAGCCCCAGGCTCTGTCTGGGGAGCTGTAGCAGGGTCACTGCACCTCCTAACCCACAAGAGACACACTGTGAGGGTCTTTCGCTGGCCTCAAGACACAAGGAACCAGCTCGAACTGTTTACCATTGGGAATTCCCATCTCTGGGGACTCTGCCCCATAACTCACTCCAGAGAAGGAACGCGGGGTGCAAAGTCTTCCCGAGCACCCCCACCCAGAGCACTTAGCTCCTGCCACTGCCACCGTCTGTTTAGCAACAACGGTTCATGCTTTTGCAGCTCTTACTTCATGGCAGGCTGTGTTCTCAATCCCTTTCTGTTGATTGACTCCTTTAATCTTCATGCAACTCTATGAGATAGATGTAACCACTATCCCCATTTCACAGATGGGAAAACGGAGCTACAAAGTGCTTAAGTAACATGCCCAAGGCACACAGCTGCTAAGTGGCAGAGCTGGGATTAGAACCCAAGCAGTCCAAGTCTTTCACATTGATTTTGTGCCTCCTATGGACCAAGCATTGTTCTGAGTGTTTTACACGAAGTAGCTCATTTAATCCTCACAACAGTGTTGCTATCGTTCCCATCTTACAGGTGAGGAAACTGGGGCACAGAGAGGTTGCATGACTTGCCTAAGGTGACGTCAGTAAGAGGAGGAAATAAGGGGTGGGATTTGAACCCAGGCAGTCTGGCCATTCACAGGATCCCAAGGTTCATGGGTGAAAGGTTCACTCAGTAAAATGCTGTAAGAATAGATGGAGATGGGCTCATTTGGCCTCTGCTCTTGTCTCTCCTCTCTGCATCGTCCTGTTCTTGGTAGCCACAGCCAGGGAGACAAGGCGGAGGGAGGAGAGAGCATCTGTGAGCTGGGCAGGCGGGCAGGCAGGCAGGCGCGGGCAGAGGCTGCACATGCTCACGACGTCTCTTCTGTGGCCAATTAAACAAATTGCAGCAAAACAGCATTTTATTAGTATTTGCCCATAGCAGTCTGGAGCTGCAATAAATTTCCTCCCGGCTGCAGCACTGGAGAGGCAGGCGGAGGGGTGTGTGTGAATGGGGGAAGAGATCGGTGCCATTGGAGGGGTGTGGGGAGCAGGGTGGGGGAGGGAGAGTTGGCATGTTAAGCAGTGGATGGTGGAAGAGAAACATCAGGAACGGCCCTGGGGGCTGTTGGGTATCAGAGTGGCTGTCTTCCTAAACAACCGCTCCGCTTCATCATAAGCACAGTGAGTTATGAGGCGGTGCTGTGTGCTGCACATGAGCAGTGGGGACCACGAAGCTGCCTGTCCTGGTTAGGCGGGGGGTGGGCAGGTGGGGGTGGGCAGGGAAGCCCAGTGCTTGGCTGAGGGTCCCCCCAAAACTCATGGCAGCTGCCCTGGGTTCAGCCCTCATGATGGGATACCTGGGTCGCTGAAGTGGCCGCCTAATTGATCTCTCCTCCTCCAATCTCGATTCATTCATTCATTCAAGAGGTATTTATTAAATGCCTGCTGTTTGCCAGGTCCTGGAGTAAACTGTCTGTAAAGTGTATCATTCTTCTATTTAAAAAACGTTTCCCTGCTGCTTTCAGTATCAACCCTAAGCTTCTGAGCCCGGTGTTCAAGGCCCTTCCTACGAAGGCTTCCTCCTCCCTTTCTAGCTTGTTCTGTGGCCACTCCCCTCCACCTCTCTGATAATAATAATAACGATAGCAGCTAACACTGATCAAATGCTCACTATGTGTCAGGCACTGCTCTACGTGCTTTATCATGTACAGTCGTGGGTTGATTAACGATGGGGCTATGTTCTGAGAAATGCATTGTTAGGCGATTTCATCACTCTATGAGCATCAGACAGTGTGTTTACACAAACCTACCTGGTAGAGCCTATGACATACCTTGGCTGTATGGCATAGCCTATGCTCCTAGGCTACAAATCCGTACAGCACATTACTGTACTGAATACTGTAGGCAGTTGTAATACAATAGTAAGTATTTGTGTATCTAAAGATAGCTACGCAGGCTGGGTGCGGTGGCTCACGCCTGTAATCCCAGCACTTTGGGAGGCTGAGGTGGGTGGATCATGAGGTCAGGAGATCGAGACCACCCTGGCCAACATGGTGAAACTCTGTCTCTACTAAAAATACAAAAATTAGCCGGGCGTGGTGGTACATGCCTGTAGTCCCAGCTACTTGGGAGGCTGAGGCAGGAGAATCACTTGAATTTGGGAGGTGCAGGTTGGAGTGAGTGGAGATTGTACCACTGCACTCCAGCCTGGGAGACAGAGTGAGACTTCATCTCAAAAATAAAATAAATAAATAAATAAAAATTTAAAAAAAGAAAAAGAAAGAAAGAGGGAGAGAAAGGGAGAAAAGAGAAAGAAGGAGAGGAACTGGAATGCTGGATGCAAACCAGGCATTCTGGCTCCACTCCCGCACAGCAGCCCGCTGTTTCTTACACCCAGCCTTCCTCACCCCTGCGTGCTCTGCTCATGCTTTGCTTCTGCTGAAAACGTCCTCCAACCACTTCTCTGTCTGGCAAACTCCTACTCAACCATCAAGACCCCCCTCAATACCCTCTCTTCTCTCTGGTTCCAGGTAAACGGAGCTGTTTGCATTTCTGTGCCTGCATAGCACCTGGAAATGTCACCGCTATGGCACTAATTGCACCCCCTTGAGGGGTTCTTGTGCCCTGCTGAGCTCCCTCAGAGCAGAACCTTCTTTGCATCCTTGGTCCTGGCATCGGACCAGGATGGGCTGCCTGGCGGGGGTTAGGGGCAGTAGGCATTGAGGCTTAGCTGTAGAGTGAACCCTCACCTCCTCTCCATTCTGGAAGTCCTTGGGCCTAGGCCCTTCCTCCCTTCAGACCCCAAACTAAGGATCCCGATGGAAGATGAGGCTGGAGGAAGATAGGAAAAGGCAGGGCTCTGGAGGGTGGCCTGGGGAGGAAGTGGTATTAACCCCTCAACCCCCCAGGGCCTTCCCAAGGGCATGGCGGTGTCACCTGATCCCGGGACCTGTCTTCTGGCTTTGGGCCCAGCCAGTCAGGCTGTTCCAGTTGAGAGCTCTCAGCCACAAATGTTTTTTGGCTTTGTTTTGTTTTAACTTAAACTACATTCCCTCCTCTCTCTACCCACCTCCAGGCCCACCATGGGTAACTTAAATCAAACCAGTCCCCGCCAATTGCTTAGGGGTATGGGGGGACTGGTCTGATCTAAGTTTGATCTAAGATGATGGCATTTACAGGTGCTGTGCAGGCACAGAGACAGAAACAGCTTCCTTTACCTGGAGTAGGATGCTGAGGGATCCCCTGGCCAGCCCTCCGCCCATTGCTAGGGCGGTTTCCATATGTAGGAGACCAGCAAAGGGCATGGGAGGCAGGACACCCCCTACACTCACTGTGGACTGCCAGGGCATCTAGGACTCAGGCCACACTGTTCTCCCAACCTCCTGGAAACAGGCAGCCTCTCAGCTCCCTCCTCCTCTTCTCACCTCCCTACCTTCCCCTCCCCACCTCCCCCACCTGCAGTCCTTTTCCCCCAGGAAAACGTCCTTCTTTTCCCCCGGTTTTAGTAAGATGTATTGGCAATTAAAAATTGCATATATTTGGCTGGGCACAGTGGCTTACACCTGTAATCCCAGCACTTTGGGAGGCCGAGGGGGGCAGATCACTTGAGGTCAGGAGTTTGAGACCAGCCTGGCCATCATGGTGAAATCCCTGTTTCTACTAAAAATACAAAAATTAGCCAGGTATGGTGGCGCGTACCTATAGTCCCAGCTACTCGGGAGGCTGAGGCACGAGATTTGCCTGAAGCCGGGAGGCGGAGGTTACCATAAGCCGAGATCGCACCACTGCACTCCAGCCTGGACAACAGAGCGAGACTGTCTCAAAAAAAAAAAAAAAAGCATATATTTTAGGTGTCTGATTTGATGATTTGATAGACGTATACATTGTGAAATATTCACCATAATCAAGCTAACACATCCATCGCCTCACAGGTACCATTTTCTTCTCTTTTCTTTTGGCGGCAAGAACACTTAAGACCTATCCTCTTAGCAAATTTGAAGTATACAATACAATATTGTTCACTGGAGTCACGTTGTTGTACCTTAGATCATCAGAACTTATTCATCTGATGTAACTGAAACCTTATACCCCAAGACCGACATCTCCCATTTCCCCCTTCCTCTAGTTCCTGGTAACCACCATTCCACCTACCTCCATTTCCATGAGTTTGATTATTGCAGATTTCACACGTAAGAGAGGTCGTGCAGTATTTTGTCTTTCTGTGTCTGGCTTATTTCACCTAGCATAACCTCCTCTGCATTTACTCATGTTGCTGCGAAGGGAGGATTTTCTTTTTGAAGGCTAATTAATATTATCTATATCTATATCTCACATTTCTTTTTCCATTCATCCATCAACAGACAAAATGTTCTTACTTTTTCTTTGGGTGCCTTCCTTGCTCATGTCTGAGCCCAGAGGCTGACACACAGAAGGAATTCAGTGAGTATTAGCTGACTGCATGAATGAATGAAAAAAATTCCATTCAAAGGAGACATTGCTTTCCACCCCATAGCAGAGAAACAGAGCCTTAGAGTTCCCATCTTCATCTTGTCATTAAAAGGATCATTATTTTGCTGATATCTAGCCATTCTGCCCCAAATCTTAATTTCTGAACCCCTAATGTTATATAAATCTTCCTGGCCTCACAAGAACCGGGCAACAAACTACCTCCTCTTGCTCTCAACAAGACTGTACTAACATCCCAGGAAATATACCCTCACCTGGTCAACCAAGCAACATTTATTGAGCACCCACTGAATACAGGGCTTGTTGCTAGGAGGGCCACAGACAAGGAGGTCCTATCACTATCACTGCCCTGACTGCCTACGAGCCTGGAGGGGCTGAGCCACATGGGCTCCAGTAGGGGCAAGTCCACAGGGTTTCCTAAAGAAGGGCACAGACACAGAGGAAAGGAAGGCCAAGAGTGAGTCTCTCTATTCCTTCCTTCCTTCCTTCCTTCCTTCCTTCCTTCCTTCCTTCCTTCCTTCCCTTCCTTCCTTCCTTCCTTTCCTTTCTCTTTCTCTTTCTTTCTTTCTTTCTTTCTTTCTTTCTTTCGTTCATTCTTTCTTCTCTTTCATCTCTCTCTCTATTTCATTTTATTTTTATTTTACTTCAAGTTCTGGGATACATGTACAGGACATGCAGGTTTGTTACATAGGTATACATGTGCCATGGTGGTTTGCTGCACCTATTGACCCATCTTCTAAGTTCTCTCCCCTCATCCCCCACCCCCTAACACGCCCTGGTGTGTGATATTCCCCTCCCTGTGTCCATGTGTTCTGATTGTTCAACTCCCACTTATGAGTGAGAACA
Organism: Symphalangus syndactylus; assembly: GCF_028878055.3. Classification (NCBI taxonomy): domain Eukaryota; kingdom Metazoa; phylum Chordata; class Mammalia; order Primates; family Hylobatidae; genus Symphalangus; species Symphalangus syndactylus. The sequence goes on along the minus strand of NC_072442.2, from coordinate 25,349,982 downwards.
TGTGGTGTTTGGTTTTCTGTTCCTGTGTTAGTTTGCTGAGGATGATGGATTCCAGCTTCATCCATGTCCCTGCAAAGGACATGATAATCTCATTCCTTTTTATGGCTGTGTAGTATTCCATGGTGTATATGTACCATATTTTCTTTATCCAGTCTATCATTGATGGGGATTTGGGTTGGTTCCATGCCTTTGCTATTGTAAATAGTGCTGCAGTAAACATAGGTGTGCATGTGTCTTTATAGTAGAAGGATTTATATTCCTTTGAGTATATACCCAGGAATGGAATTGTTGAGTCAAATGGTATTTCTGGTTCTAGATCCTTGAGGAATCTACAAACTGTCTTCCACGTTTGAAGTGATTTACACTCCTACCAACTGTGTAAAAGTGTTCCTATTTCTCCACAGCCTCGCCAGCATCTATTGTTTCTTGACTTTTTAATGATTGCCATTCTAACTGGTGAGAGACGGTATCTCATTATGCTTTTGATTTGCATTTCTCTAATGATCAGTGATGTTGAGCTTTTTTTCATATGTTTGTTGGCTGCATAAATGTCTTTTTTTGAGAAGTGTTTGTTCATATCCTTTGCCCACTTTTTGATGGGTTTTTTTTCTTGTAAATTTGTTTAAGTTCCTTGTAAATTCTGGATATTAGACCACATTTCTTTCTTCTTTTTCTTTTTCCTATATATTCCTGTATTTAAGTGTCTTCTAAGGAGCATATTCTGCTCTTGTAATTTTTCAAACAATACTGGATTGTTTTTACAGAGAAGGCATGGCACCCATACATGGGAGAAGGTGGGGTAGAAGCGCTCCCCTTCTCAGTCATCTTGGGAGGTGTGGGACCATTGATTCTCAGACAGCAAGGCAGGGAGGCCAGGTTCAAGGCCTTGGATGATTTGGGTGGGAGCAGAGGAGACAGACCAGGGCCATGGGGCCCAGACAGCATGGCTAGGAGGCCACATCCCAGCCTGGCTCAGCTACCCAGGGTATGGGGACCCAGCCAGGGCTGGTTGAAGCAAATGAGAATGAAAGCCCCATTCTCCAAAAAATCAAGTCTAGGAGTCCAGCATTGCAGCTTCCAGCATTGACAAATCAGGGGGTGGGGATGGGGCAGGGTGTCAACAGAGTCCTTGCCCACTCTGGTTCTACCTCCGCAGCATGGCTGGGATGGCATTAGAGCACAGTGAGACCCCTGTGACTGGCTGTGAGGAGAGGGAAAAATGTAAATAGGTATCAGGTGTGGCCCGTTATTTTTACAAAGCACTTTCACATTCCTAAGACAACTTGTCACCACAGCCCAATGAGATGTTGTTAGACTCATTTTATAGATGAGAATCCCAAAGTTCAGAGAGGTCATTTGCCAGCGATCACATGACTGGTGATGAGCTGAGTCTTAACCTAAGTCTTCTGATTACAAAAGGTGTCTTTTCCTGTGGAGTTTTTGGGGGGAAGGAGGACAAAGAAACAGGTCAGCTCAGCTTCTAGGCCCCCAGACTGCTGCTGTGGGGGAGAGCAAGGAAAGAACAGGGTGCCATGAGTTCAGTGGTCCTACTGCAGAGCACACTGCATCCAGGCTGTCTTCCGGGACACACTGACTTTCAGTCTTGCACAGGAATGACACTCGGGGTCTACAAGATGCTCTCTTGGGCTTCCTGTGGGCCTTAAACTGTACAGGCTTGAGATGGGCCAAAGCTGGTAAGACTGTCCCTGTTGGGGACATTTAAACTCAGAGAGACAAAGCAATTGGCCCAAGGTCACACAGCAAGTCAAGGTCTGGACGGAGATTAGGAATCTGAGTATGTGACTCAGAGGCCCTTCCTTTCTGGGTCTTCTCTGAGTCCATCTTCCTGCCTTTTTTCCCATCTCTCCCCGCAGGGGCTGGGGCTGGCAGTTTTGTTGCATGTTTTTCTGTTTTTTCTTTAGAGATGGAGTCTCACTCTAGCCTGGGATGGAGTGCAGTGGTGCAATCTTAGCTTACTGCAGCCTTGACCTCCTGGGCTCAAGTGATCCTCCTGCTTTAGCCTCCTGAGTAGCAGGGACTACAGGCATATGCCACCACGTTGGCTAATTTTTTATGTTTTTTGTAGAGACGGGGTCTCATTATATTGCCCAGGCTGGTCTCAAACTCCTGGGTCCAAGCAATCCTCCTGCCTCGGCCTCCCAGAGTGCTGAGATTACAGATGTGAGCCACAGTGCAAGGCCTGAAGCTGGCAGTTTCTGAGCATCCGACTCTGCTATTTTCCTTCCTCTCTAGATAACTGGGCCTTTGTAGAGCATTCCCAACCCTTTTCCAGAGAGAACCTCCAAGAGTCTAGCCTAGGCCCTAAGTGGCAAGACTGTGGCTAGAAGTTTGGGCCAGAAGTGGCAGGTTCCTCTAAAGACCTGGCTGGGTAAGTCCTCCCTCAGGGGCCCATAATCTCACCTCCCTCCTTGTTGGAATAACCAGTGGTATCTTGGACCCGTTACTGGATACCTCCCCCTGCTGGGGTGTGCATGTCCCCACAGGCACGGGGTGGGGGTGAATGACAGACAGTAGCAGGCCCCGGTGGCACGCTGAAGATAACTGCTCTTGACAGATGAAGACGCAGCCCAGGCAAAAGCTACATCCTATTTGGCTTTTAATTTGGAGGCCCCGAGAGTGAATTCGGAAGCTCCCACTCCTGTCCTCACGTGCAAAGTGGATCTGACTTTCAGGAAATGACCTGAAGTGAAACCACATTACTTATCAGCACGTCTCTCAAATTCACAGCCTTCACACTCCCGCCCCCATCCCTGGAGGGATCAGGATTTCCGCTCACTTGTTCCAGTCCCTTCACACACATACCTTTATCTTATCGAGGGGTAGCCGGTGTGGCCCAGGTCCCTGGTAACCTCAGGAGTGAGTGGGGGTGGAGGGGACGGGGGAGAGCAGAGCTGGGCCACAAGCCTGGAATTGGGAACTTCACCTAATCCAGGAATCTGCAAATCATGGTCCATTGGCCTATTCCAGGTGGCCTGGCCCTGTTTGTATATGGCCACGAGTGAAGGATGACTTTCTTAAAGGTTGAAAAAAATCAACAGGAGAAATGTTGTGACATGTGAAACTTATATGAAATTCAGATTTCAGCATCCGTAAATAAAGTGTTTATGCAGCACAGCCACGCCCACTCATTTATGTTATGTCTCTGGCTGTTTTCAAACAACCACAGCAGAGTTGAGTAGTTGAGACAAAGAGCTTATGGCCCATCAATCCTAAAATATTTACTACCCTGGCTCTTTTATTTTTATATGGAATCTCACTCTGTCGCCCAGGCTGGAGTGCAGCGGCACAATCTTGACTCACTGCAACCTCCACCTGCCGGGTTCAAATGATTCTCCTATCTCAGCCCCCCGAGTAGCTGGGATTACAGGTGTGTGCCACCACACCCGGCTAGTTTTGGTATTTTCAGTAGAGATGGGGCTTCGCCATGTTTGCCAGGCTAGTCTTGAACTCCTGACCTCAGGTGATCCAGCCGCCTTGGCCTCCCAAAGTGTTAGAATTACAGGCATGAGCCACCATGCCCGGCCTACCCTGGCTCTTTGCAGAAAAAGTTTGCTGATCTCTGATCTAAACTCTCATCTCCCCATGTTGAAAGCATTTAAAAATCAGTGGGTGGGCTGGGCACAGTGTCATGTCTATAATCTCAGCATTTTGGGAGGCCAAGGCAGGAGGATCACTTGAGGTCAGGAGTTCGAGACCTGGCTGGCCAACATGGTGAAACCCCGTCTCTACTAAAACTACAAAAATTGACCGGGCATGGTGATGCTCACCCGTAATCCTAGCTACTTGGGAGCCTGAGGCACGAGAAGGGAATCACTTGAACTCGGGAGGTGGAGGTTGCAGTGAGCCAAGATTGCACCATTGCACTCCAGCCTGGGTGACAGAGCGAGACTCCATCGCGAAAAAAAAAAAAAAAAAAAAAGTCAGTGGGTGGCTGAGTGCGGTGGCTCACTCCTATATTTCCAGAGCTTTGGGAGGCTGAGCCTGGAGTTCCGAGGCTGCAGTGAGCTATGATTGCATCATCTCACTGCAGTCTGGATGACAGAGTGAGACCCTGTCTCTAAAAACAAAAACTAAAATTAAAAAAATCAAAGGCTTTGGGGTGGGGACAGGGGAGGAGTTGTCCTGAAACCCCATTTGCATCCCCACTAGGTAAGACGCGGGGACCTCTGCTAACTCCTCCCATCCCCACATCTCAGAGGGTGAAATGAAATGCGATCATCACACATTCAATGTGCACACCAGGACCAGCTCTACGCAGCCTCTGCTGCAGGTAGAGGAGATGGGAAGATGACTTAAGACTTGTTCTCATTCCCAACCTCCGCAGCCCACCAAGTGCAGGGTTAAGCCCAGGGGGCAATGGTGAGTGCCCCTGGCCCTAAGTTCAGGGCGTTCACTGTCTGGGGTGGGAGGTCTAGACAGAAAGGTAAACAGAAAACTACCCTGTCCTGTGGTAGGTGTGACCTGTGCAGATCTGCCTCAGGAGCTGAGGCAATAGAGGGGGTGGGTCTCTAACAGCCTGAGGCATTAGGGAAAGCCTGCTGGGGCACCTGTAAGAGGGCTTTGAAGACCCTGCCCAGAGCCCCCAGAGATTCCGGCTGCATCTTCTGCAGTGGGTCCTAGCTTGGGAAAGTGTGTAGAGTTTCCCAGGGGATCTGAACATTCAGCCAGGGCTGCGAAGTGTCTAAAGAATCAGCAGGAATTGGCCAGGCTCGGTGGCTCACGCCTGTGATCACAGCACTTTGGGAGGCCGAGGCGGGAGGATCACCTGAGGTCAGGAGTCCGAGACAAGTCTGGCCAACATGGCGAGACCCTGTCTCTACTAAAAATACAAAAATTAGCAGGGCATGGTGACGCACACCTGTAATCCCAGCTACTTGGGAGGCTGAGGCAGGAGAATTGCTCGAACCTGGTGGAGGTGGAGGTTGCAGTGAGATCGCACCACTGCACTCCAGCCTGGGTGACAGAGCGAGACTCAAAAATAAATAAATAAATATAAAGAATGAGCAAGAATTGGCTGAGTGAAGTGGGCAGGAAGCAGTCCAGACAGAGGAGAGACAACCAGGGGGAACGGCCAGGGGTCCCGGTATAGATGGGTGAGCTACCCAGTTGGTAGGTCACTCGGACTCTCCCCACGGCATGCCCCCCACCCCCAGGTCCTTCTCTCCGCTGCTCCTCCCAGAGGAAGACCTCCCTCCACCCTGATAACCCCCTTATCTCTCCAGGAAAAGTGCTGATCCCATCACACTCATTCACAAACTGAGCCAATTCCGGGGCTCAGGAAAAAGAATGTCCCCTGGTGTTAAGATAAGGAAGGAAATGGTAATCTACACATCATTAGGTCAAATGCCCTCCCACCTCCCTCCGCATGCCCAAATCGTGCTGTGATTTAATCCCAGGGCCAGGAGCTCCCCAGGCACAGGTAAGCGGAAGCTTTGAGCCTCCATTTCCCCTGACCCCTCAGGAATGAGGCCTGAGAGGTGGCAGTGGGGCTAGTCCAGGCCTCATCTTCCTGCCTGGCCCTGCTCTTGGTCCTCCAGGCACTATCAGAACTCTCCGGACTCACACGCCCTATCTTTGATCGCTCAGGTAATGGCTTGTCCTGCTGTCTGTGGAGACAGGGAATAGAGTTAGCACCCACGCTCTGGGAGCCCTGACAGCCCGTTTAACAAGGTGTCCAACATCCCATTTCCTCTGCACTTCCTCTCGCTTTAATCCTTTTATGTGAAACCCACTCAGGAGCAAGCCCTGTGAAATTGATGCCTCTCTGTACACACGGCCTGGCTCGCTCCCTGTTTCTCACGGAGCACAGACCCCTCCCATTCCAGACACTAGGAATAGCAGGGCCTGGCGTGGGGAGGGAGCCTGGTGCCCCGGAGGGTCACCCCCAAGCTCTGGAGGGTGGGGTGCTGATGAGGCACCTCAGAAATGGCTTAGAGTTGCTGGCCCCAGTTTGGGGCTTCTTGGAGCTGCAGCTCAGGCCTCACACCTAGGCCACCAATGGACTCCCCTCCTCCCTATCTCACAGCCCCTCCTGGACTAGAAAGAAAGAAGGAAGCTCCTGGTGGCTCCAAGGAAACCTGTGACCCCATGCCTGCCCCCCAGCCCTATCCCATGCAAGAAAAACAAATCATTAACTTTTCAGCTTGAACACCCAGGGGCGGGAAATGAGAGTCCTCCAGGCCATCCCAGCCAGGGCAGGAGATGAGATAAGGCCCAGGCTATCTCCGCTGATGGTGGGGAACATAAAATGCTAATGAGAAAGGAGAGAGACTGGAAAAGGAGGGTGGCCCAGCCCCCCACTTTTTCTGGCTTGGCTTCCTTCTGACCTTCGAGCCAGCCCCCACCTTGCCATCAGTTCCATCTGCACTTCCCTCACTTGCCTCATGGGATGCCTCAGTTTCCCCTGGGGAAAATGAGGCCCAGACTCCTCTCTGGCTGACATGGGAGAGAGCCTGACACCCTGTAAGCACCAGCCTCTCTCCCTCGGCTCCTCGAACCTGGCTCTGCTGTGGACATGTGACAAGTGAGGGCCATACCTGGGCAGTTGGCTGTGATGAGCAAAGGTACTTTGGCTTGGAGAGGGGGGCTGTGGCGGGGGCAAGGGACCCCATGGCCTGCAGCTCTCCCCAGCCCTTTTCCTCCTTGGGGCCCAGGGCCTCACAGCCCAGCCCAGATCACAGACTGGTGGCTCTACCAGTCTTGCCCCTGCCCCCTCCCCTCTCTGTCCCCACGACCACCTGGAGACACGGAGCAGGGCCTGACCTGTTGTCAGCGAGCAGTGAGGCAGAAGAAGAGGGCAAGGGATTTCCAGGAGCAGAAAACCACACAGACAAATGCGGGGCCGGAAAAGGGACCGTGAGATGCGAAGGGAGACAGAGGGACCAGGAGAAGGAGGGGATGCGAGAGAGAAACAGCGAGAGAGGAAGATGGAGCGGCCTCTAAGGAATGCTGATCTTTAAAGCTGACTGATAAAAAGCTTGTCCAAAGACAAATTCTTTCAAAACAACAGCTCCAATGAGACTTTCCGTCATTCTCCCTATCACGGTCTGGCCCCTTCTTGCCAGGAAGAAGATGAAAGAACATCTTCATCTGCCCTCCGCCTCCAGAGTCCCCACCACCTTCCTCCTCCCAGCACTGCTATAGCCGAGCTCTGAACCTCCCTCCCTGGGAGGCGCTCCCCTGTCCCCCAGTATTCTGCACCCCTGCCCTGCTGTCCCAACACCCATTTCCCACTCCCCCCACCCTAACTTCCTGTTTCTCTGGGTCAAGGGGTCCTCTGGTCCCTGATTCTCTTTCCTTCTCCCCACTCTTGTTTTCCCTTCTGCACTGTCATTGCTTCTGACATCAGCACTGCTCCCCACCATGGCCCCTGAGTGATGGCTCTAGGCTGTCCCCCTTGGATTTCTGAAGCAATCCTATCAGCCCAAGCTTCTTGCTGGGGAAATCGAGGCCAGGAGGGTACCTTCATCTCATCTCCTCCTCCATCCTTACTATCCCAGCCCCTCAGAGGCTCTGGGAACCGGGCCTGGTCCCTGCCTGGCCGTGAGCACCTAAGCTGGGTCTCCTTTCAGGGATAAGGGGTGGGCATTCTCTCCTTACTCTCTCTCCCACTTCCCAGCTACAGCTGAGGCCAGACACCTCCCCACCGCACTGCTCCAGCCTCTCCCTGCTCCCCACAATTAGCTCTACCTGTGCCCACATTTGAACACATCCCATCCCGAATTGCTTAACAATAGCATCCTGGCCCAAGATCCAGGAAATAATTCTTCTCTTGGTGTTCCCATTCAGGGTCTCTCTCCTGTCAAAATCTCCACTCTGCTCAACATCTCTCCCTCTTCCTCTGGAACAATCCCTACTTATTCTTTAAGACCCTACTGACCTGCCGCCTCCTCTAGGAAGTCCTCCTGACTCTCCCAGCTGCTCCTTCTGAGCTCCATTTGCACAAAATAGCAGCACGTGCATTGATCCCTGATAAGACTGTGAACTCCTTGAAAGCATCAACTTCATCGTTTTATTTAACAAACAAGTATTGAGCACCCAGTGTGTGCTAGGTGTTGGTTTGGTTATAAAGAGATTCATTCATTCAACAAGCATGTATTGAGCACCTAATATCTGCCAGGCTGGGGATATAAAGGTGACCAAAACAGACACAATTCCTCTTCTCCTGGGGCTTGGACTTTAGTAGGAGACACAGATGTACCAGTTACCATGTAGGATGGTAAGCGGCGTGATGGGAGGAAGTAATGGGCACTCCAGACCCTCAGGGAGGGCACCTGACCCAACTCGGAGGGTCGGAGAGGCTTCCTGGAATGGGGCTGAATGGGATCTATTCAGGTGAAGCAGAGGGGAGAGGAGGTCCTGGGCTTAGGGCATGGAAAGTATGAGAGAGCATGGCTTAGATGGAGACCACCAGGAGGGGGGTAAGACCTGCCTTTGGCAGGAGTGGCAAGTGGGTAGAGGCGAGGAACCATATCTGTATCATCATCTTCCTCCAGCCCATGGTAGGAGCTGGGTTAATGTCTTTCTTTCTTTCTTTCTTTCTTTCTTTCTTTCTTTCTTTCTTTCTTTCTTTCTTTCTTTCTTTCTTCTTTCTTTTTTAGAGATAGGGTCTCGCTCTGTCATCCAGGCTGAGTGCAGTGGCATGATCACAGCTCATGGCAGTCTTGAGCTCCTGGGCTCAAGCAATCCTCCCACCTCAGCCTCCGAATAACTGAGATTATAGGTGTGTGCCACTGCACCAGGCTCAGGTAAATTTCTTGCCATTGAATGGAGTCCAGCTTATACACACTAATCAAGTGTCTGCCATGTGCGGGGCACCAGCGCTTGGGATAGAAGACAAGATTTACAAGGATAATAATAACGAACAAAAGCCAACATGAATAAAGCTGCTCACACGTTGTGGGTCAAGCACTGTGCCAGGGTTTCCTAGGTGTCACTTCACTTATTCCTCATGGCCACTCTGTGTGGGATGATTTCTATGATCCCTTGGCCTGGTGGGCTCAGAGAGGTGAAGGGAACTTCCCAAAGCCACACTGGAGTCGATTTTTTTTGAGACAGAGTTTCACTCTTGTGGCCCAGGCTGGAGTGCAATGGCGCCATCTTGACTCACTGCAACCCCCACCTCCTGGATTCAAGCGATTCTCCTGTCTCAGCCTCCTGAGTAGCTGGGATTATAGGCGCCCACCACCAGGCTCGGCTAATATTTAAAATATTTTTAGTAGAGATGGGGTTTCACCATGTTGGCCAGGCTAGTTTGGAACTCCTGACATCAAGTGATCCACCTGCCTCTGCCTCCCACTCCCAAAGTGCTAGGATTACAGGCGTGAGGCACTGTGCCCGGCCTGGAGCCAATATTGGAACACCGGCTCAATCGCAGTGCAGTAGCCTCTCCCCAGACAAAGCAGGGACTGGCCTTGACTCTTGCAGAGACCCTGGCCCCCCAGCCCTCTGAACTGCTGCCTTCTGTCCCCTGGGAACTGCAGCCTTCCCAGGAAACCCAGTACATCCTCCCTCCTCTTTCTTTCCTCTGCCCCACAGCCTGAATACTTCAGTTTCTCCCTGGCCTGTCCCCTCCCCTCAAAGAAAGAAAAAATGGAGAGGAAACGGATCTTTAAAGATACATGTATCCATCACTATTATTTACATTCTAATGTGCATCTGTGGCTCGGCTCCAATGGGGGAAATGCAAATCAGGTGGACACCGCTCCCGAGAGCCCTAAAGAGCTTGGCTCCCCCAAATTAGAATAGAAAATGCTCTTTTAAAATGCACCTTTAATATGTAAAAGCCCGCCGACCTGGGCTCTAAATAAACCAAACTTGAACCAGATGCCAAATAGAGTAGATGAAGGACAAGTGCACAGAGGGTCCCAGGCTGGGGAATGAGGCCTAAACAGCTATTTATATTAATGCAAAGAAAGTTCAACATTCTTTCCCTTGATATATGCTGCAGTGGGAGGTGGTTTTTGTCCCACCAGCAAGAATAAAATGCACAGCTCATGATGGGCAGGGTCACATGTGCGAGATAAAAAGCTCTGGGTGTAATATATGTCTCCAGCGCGCATTCTCTGCAGGTTTTGCGTTAGATCTGCGGATGACAACAAGAAAACACTTACTCAAGGTTAGCCTCCGTTCGCCAGGCTTCCAATCACAGCTGTCTGTCCTGAGGGAATGCAGCTGCCTCCAGGCTGGGCTCCTGGGGCACCCGCCTGCCTTGGCGTTGAGACTGCGAGTGGGTCCTGGTTGGGGCTGGAAGGGGGCTGTTGGCCAGGGCCAGGGAATGCCTGCATGTGCCAGCAAGAGGGGGAATGTGTGTCCTTTTCACTGGGGACACCCTGACCGTCCAGACTCCCTGAAGACAGGCTTACAGCTGCCTAGGCAGTTTACAAAGCAGGCCTATGTGAATGAGGGAGGAGGTAATCTTTAGCTTTTTTCTGGTTGTGTTACATGAATTCCTGGTCTCTTCTTTGCGGATAAGTCAGAATTCATTTATTCATTTATTCATTTAGTAATTTCATGAAGGCAACATTCATTCATTCAACAGAGTATTACTAAGACCCTCTGCAAGACCATAGGGAGGAATCGAATATAGAGGTTCTGGAGGATCTACAAAAGGGCAGTAATAGTGATTGTTGGAAGAGATCAGCTCTGAATGGTGTTTCGCCCAGTGCAGGGCAGTAGTAGGCAGTCAATAAATATTGGCCTTCTCATCATCATTGTTGTTAGGCAACGTGTTGGGGTGAGGAGAGAGATGGAAAGATGACAGAGGTGCTGCTCATCTCATGAGATCCTTACAGTCTTGGAAAGACCAGGCGGGCAGACAGATAAGCAAATAATCTCAAGTGCACGTGGTAAGTCTACACTAGCCATATGTGCAGAGTGCTGTGCGGGCACAGATAGGGTTGACCACGGACGGCTAGAAAGAGCAGGTAATATTCGGCCTGGGACTTTTTAATTTAATCAACTTTTATTTTACGTTCTGGGGTACGTGTGCAGGATGTGCAGGTTTGTTACATAGGTAAACCTGTGCCATGGTGATTTGCTGCACAGATCAACCCATCACCCGGCACCTATTAGCTGTTCTTCCTGATGCGCTCCCTCCCCTCGCACCCCCTGACAGGCCCCAGTGTGTGTTGTTCTCCCCCATGTGCCCATGTGTTCTCATCGTTCAGCTCCCCCTTATAAGTGAGAACATGTAGTGTTTTGACCTGGGACTTTAAAAAACAGAAGAGTAGATTGGTGCAGCCATTATGGAAAACAGTATGGCGGTTCCTAAAGAAATGAAACATAGAACAAGCATATAACCCAGCCATTCCTCTTCCAGGTATATACTTAAAAGAAATGAGATCACCATAGAACAAGCATATAACCCAGCCATTCCTCTTCCGGGTATATACTTAAAGGAAATGAGATCACCATAGAACAAGCATATAACCCAGCCATTCCTCTTCCGGGTATATACTTAAAAGAAATGAGATCACCATAGAACAAGCATATAACCCAGCCATTCCTCTTCCGGGTATATACTTAAAGGAAATGAGATCACCATAGAACAAGCATATAACCCAGCCATTCCTCTTCCGGGTATATACTTAAAAGAAATGAGATCACCATAGAACAAGCATATAACCCAGCCATTCCTCTTCCGTATATATACTTAAAAGAAATGAGATCACCATAGGACAAGCATATAACCCAGCCATTCCTCTTCCGGGTATATACTTAAAGGAAATGAGATCACCATAGAACAAGCATATAACCCAGCCATTCCTCTTCCGGGTATATACTTAAAGGAAATGAGATCATCACCTTGTAAAGACATCTGCACTCCCATGCTCACTGCAGCAGCACTATTCACAATAGCCAAGATTTGGAAACAACCAGTGTCCTTCAATGAATGGATGAGTAAAGAAACCATGATGTATATATATATGTGTGTGTGTGTGTGTGTGTATACATATGTATATAAACACACATATATATACAGAAAGCAAAAAGTAGATTTTTTTTGTGTTAAGCCACTGTGTATTTCTATATATGATGATGTTCATATACATATATATATACACACACACATACACACACAATTGGAACCTCATTCAACCTTAATGAGGAAAAGATCCTGCCATTTGTCACAACATAGATAGACCTGGAGGACATTATGTAAGTGAAATGAGCCAGACACAGAAAGACAAATATTGCACGATCTCACTTATATGTGGAATCTAAAAAAAAAAAAGGTGAAATATATACAGACAGAATAAAAGACTGGTTACCAGGGTCAGGACCGGGGAAGGAAATGGGAGATGTAAGTCAAAGGAGAGGAAGTAGCAAATTTGTAGAATGAACAAGTTGAAAGATCTAATAAACAGCATGAAGACTAATAATAGTGTATTCAGGAATTTTGTTAGATGAGTAGATTATAGCTGCGCTTACCATGGCAGGGAGGGGAGGAATGGGTAACTACGTGAGATGATAGATATGTTAATTGGTCCACTGTAGTAACCATTTTACTATCTATATCTACATCTGGATAGATAGATAATGCATCTTTTTTTTTTTTTTTTTTTTTTTTTTGAGATGAAGTCTGGCTCTGTTGCCCAGGGTGGAGTGCAGTGGTGCAATCTCAGCTCACTGCAACCTCCGCCTCCCCGGTTCAAGCAGTTCTCCTGCCTCAGCCTCCTGAGTAGCTGGGATTATAGGCGTGCGCCACCACACCCGGCTAATTTTTGTATTATTAGTAGAGATGGGGTTTCACCATGTTGGCCAGGCTGGTCTTGAACTCCTGACCTCAGGTGATCTGCCCGCCTTGGCCTCCCAAAGTGCTGGGATTACAGGTATGAGCCCCATTGCCCGGCCAGATAATGTATCTTATAACATCATGATGTAGGCCTTAAATATACACAATAACATTTTTAAACATTTTAAAATCAGTATCTCCTCAGGAGGAGACGTGAGTGGAACAGCGTTTTAGACAGAGGGAACAGCGATGGCTTGTGACAGAGCTGATGTGATAAGGGAATGAAGAGAAGCTCAGTGTCTCTGGGGCCTGAGATGTGAAAGAGGGTTGGGAGAAGAGGAAAATGTGGTTGAAGAGAGGTAGACAGAGAGCATAAGCTCACTGAGGGCCTTGTAGGCCAACCTAAGAAATTATATTGCATTTAAGAAGAAGTTAAGTTACATTTATTCTGGTGAGTAGGGGAAGCTTACACATTGAAGAACTGTTTTCCCTAATTGGGGTAGTGTAGGCATCTGACCTAAAGGCAACTAATCCCCACACTGGCTCAGTGAATGGTCGAGGAGAAAATAAACAAGCAAACAAACAAACAAGTTCACATGATAAGCCTGGGCAAAAAGATAAGCTGGACCAATCAGAGGCTCTTTCTTGGTGAATTAGTCAGGACAGGACAGGTTATGTTGTGGTAACAAACATCATCAAAATCTCAGTGGCTTAACACAACAAAAGTTTACTTTTTGCTTATAAAAAATCTCCTGTGAGTCTGGGCAGCTTTCTAGAGAAGCTGCCACCATGTGATGACAGAGATTCCAGGCCACCTCCACCGTGATATCTTCATATCAACATGTGCTTCCATGGTAGCTGGGAGAAGACATGGAGAGTTGTGCCTCGGCTCTTCAATACTTCCACCGGAATGACACACACCACTTCTGCTCACATTTCATTGGTTCACACATAACACAAAGGCCATGACTAACCGCAGTGGGGTGGAGAAGACAATCTTGCTGTGTGAGCAGAAGGCAAGTAGAACTCAAAATAGAATCCAGTGCTTGCAATGCCTATCACCATTGGGAAGTACAGAAAGAGCTGGTTTTCACTGGGAGAAGAAGCTGAGAAGAGACTGAGAAGAAGAGTTTCCATAGACACCTACTCAGGAGGCTGAGGCAGGAGGATGGCTTCAACCCGGGAGTTCAAGGCTACAGTGAGCTGTGATTGCACCACTACACTCTTTTGTAATGTTCCTCCTGGCTCTAAAACTTGGAGATTCTAAGATTTCACAGATGTCTTGTGACCTCCAGGAATGGGGTGGAATACTGGTGGTACCAAGGAAGGGGACAGGGGCCCAGACAGAAGTCGGTCCTTCTCTAACCAAAACTTCAGTACACCTTGGAAAACGGTTTGATTGGCCAATGGGGCTGGTAGTGGGGGACAGGGGTGCTATTCCAGGCTCAGGTCAACATCTTCCAGTAGATCTTGATTCATGTTAGAAACCTCTGGATGGGGCCGGGCACGGTGGCTCACGCCTGTAATCCCAGCACTTTGGGAGGCCGAGGTGGGCGGATTACCTGAGGTCAGGATTTCGAGACCAGCCTGGCCAACATGGTGAAACCCCGTCTCTATTAAAAAAAAATACAAAAATTAGCTTGGCGTGGTGGCACATGCTTGTAATCCTAGCTACTCAGGAGGCTGAGGTAGGAGAATCGCTTGAGCCTGGGAGGCAGAGTTTGCAGTGAGCAGAGATCGTGCCACTGCACTCCAGCCTGGCCAACAGAGCGAGACTCTGTCTCAAAAAAAAAAGAAAAGAAAAGAAAAGAAAAGAAAAGAAACCTCTGGATGGTAGAAAAGGGAGACGTGGGTGGAAGAGGCAAGGGCGGGGCTGGGTTTAGAAGGCCTGAGCCCAAAGACTTAATTCCCCTGAGGCCTGAAGCCAGTGGCAACAGGCTTGGAAGGGCCACAAATAGCAGTTAGGGCCAGGATTCTCCCACTCCCATGGGTGCCAGGGCCCTGGCAGATGAGTGCAAGGCAGACATAGATCCTTTCTAGGGCATTTGGCCAGCAAGGCAAATACCGCAGTCCTCTGCTTGGCCCGCAGAGGAGGAAGGGTGGTGGGAGCAGGGGTCATCACCCCGACCCCTCATCCCCTCAGACACCTCCAGATTGCTTCAGGGTTTGCCTCCCTAGGGATATAACTGATGCCACAAATCACAGGGTGGCAGGTCAGGGTGGCAGGTCAGGCTAGTTCTTTACAATGCGGATGGGAATCGAGGAGCCAGAAGCGGGGTCTGGTGGGAGGGTGAGGGAGGGGAAGCAGCCCCTGTGCCCGGCTCACTCCTGAGGGGTCACAGGGAGGGCAAGGAGGAGCCTTGTGCTGGGGGTGGGGGAAGCAGGGAAAGAAGAGGGGATGGAGGAGGAAGAGAGACAAAAAAACAGTGAAGGAGGGCCAGGCGCGGTGGCTCATGCCTGTCATCCCAGTGCTTTGGGAGGCCAAAGCGGGTGGATCACCTGAGGCTGGGAGTTCAAGTAACACAGCTGGGCAACACAGTGAGACTTTGTCTCTAAAAAATAATTTTTATTTTTTGTTTATTTACTTTTTTTTTGAGACAGAGTCTTGCTCTGTTGCCCAGGCTGGAGTGCAGTGATGTGATCTCGGCTCACCACAACCTCCATCTCTTTGTTTCAAGCAATTCTCATGCCTCAGCCTCTCAATGAGCTGGGACTACAGGCACCTGCCACCATGCCTGGCTAATTTTTGTAGCTTGTTTGTTTGTTTATTTGTTTATTTATTTATTTTTGAGACAGAGTCGCACTCTGTCACCTAGGCTGGAGTGCAATGGCACGATCTCGGCTCACTGCAACCTCCACTTCCCAGGTTCAAGCGATTCTCCTGCCTCAGCCTCCTGAATAGCTGGGATTAACAGGTGCCTGCCACCACTCCTGGCTAATTTTTTGTAGAGACGGGGTTTCACTATGTTGGGCAGGCTGGTCTTGAACATCTGACCTCGTGATCTGCCCACCTCGGCCTCCTAAAGTGCTGGGATTACAGGCCTGAGCCACTGTGCCTGGCCTAATTTTTGTAGTTTTAGTAGAGACAGGGTTTCACCATGTTGCCCAGGCTGGTCTCCAACTCCTCGCCTCAAGTGATCTGCCCACCTCAGCCTCCCAAATTGCTGCGATTACAGGCGTGAGCCACCGTGCCTGGCCTACAAGACAATTTTTAAAAATTGGCCAGGTGTGGTGGGGCACATCTATGGTCCCAGCTACTCAGGAGGCTCAGGCAGGAGGATGGCTTGAACCCAGGAGTTTGAGGCTCCAGTGAGCGGTGATTGCACCACTGCACTCCAGCCTGGGCAACAGAGTGAGACCCTGTCTCAAACAAAGAAAAGAAAACAGTGGAGGAGAAGGAAAAAGAGCAGGGAGGAAAAAAGGAGAAATAAAGGGAAGATAGAAAAAAAAAGAGGAAGTAAAAACAAAGACGAGCAAGTCCAGGGGCAAGAATGGAAGAAGGCAGGAGGAAGAGTGTGATGGGGAAGGAGGAAGCTGAGAAAAGAAGGGAAGGAAAACGAAAGAGTGGAGGATGAATTAAAGGAGGAGGAAGAAGCCGAGGAAAAGGAGAATAAAAATAAAGGTGAAAGGAGACAGAGAAAAGCACAAGGAAAGAGGAAGAGGAGGAATTGAAGCAGGAGAGAGAGACAGAAGAGAGAAGCAAAGCTGCCAGGCACTTCCTGGGCCCTGGGAGCTGAAATGCGGGCACCGGAGCTGCCAGGAGGGGAGCCGGGGCAGGGCTGTTACGAAGAGCACAGTAGGTGCTATGAAGATCTATTGGGCCCCGCAGTGCCATTGTCTTCAGAAGGAATTAAAAACAAATTGCTGAGGGCCAGCACATAATTTAAAGACGCACGGCAATTTTATGACTTGCTAATGTTCCTAATTACATGCCCGTGAAAGGCTTAATTAATTGGGGGATGTAGCAAAAAGTGGAGCCTGTGTTTGTTATCATGGTTCCACTGCATTGATTTTAGTGCCTATGGAGAATTTAGGGCCCCTTTATTTGCACAAAGAAAATGCAAGTCTCTCGAAAAAATGCACATTAAGATCAACCCCTCGCTGCTATCTAATATACTTTCCTCTACTTAACCAAAGTGCTTGTAATCATATTTTGTAAATGTTGGTGCCGTTAATTGCATTGTGAGGGAAAATAGGTTCTGCTTGGCTGGTTGTGGAGAATTTTATAAAGTTTGTTCCCGGTGCCCCATTCCAGGGGACTCTTCCCAGGAAACTTGCGGAGAAGTTGGGAAGCCCAGCCTGGGAAGCGGGCACGGCTGCCCTGAGATTCTCTGCTCCTGGCTGTGTCTTGACTGCCACTCCCTCTGCTGCCAGGGCCCTGATGGCCAAGGGGAGTTGAGCCTGTGCAGGAGTGGGGTTGAGGGCAGTGGGCACGGGAGGAAGGCTGCAGATGGATGTTCCTCTCAACAGCACTGGAACAGAGAACATTTCTGGTGTGGGCCCAGCCACACCTTATCTGTGAGGCCTTAGGTAAGGTCTTTAGCTTCGCTGATCCTCAGTTTCTTCATCTGTGACATGGGGTGGTGGTGCCCACCCTGCTGACACCCTCAGATTGCTGTGATGATCAAACAAGAGAATGGAACTGAAGGGAGGTCCTGATGTCAGGCTTGTGGCTGTTTCCATCAGCTGCTGTCTCTGCTCTTCCTTCCTCAGGGCACCACAGAGAAGGTCTCTTTCCAGCTGGGAGCTCTGTGTGACAGGGGCGACCACCCACACTCTGCCTTTCTTTTTTTTTAAGATGGAGTCTCACTCTGTCACCCAGGCTGGAGTGCAGTGGGGCAATCTTGGCTCACTGCAACCTCTGCTTTCCGGGTTCAAGAGATTCTCCTGCCTCAGCCTCCCGAGTAGCTGGGACTACAGGTACGTGCCACCACACCCGGCTAATTTTTTATTTATTTATTTTTTAGTAGGGATGGGGTTTTACCATGTTGGCCAGGCTGGTCTCAAACTCCCGACCTCAGGTGATCCACCCACCTTGGCCTCCCAAAGTGCTGGGATTACAGGCGTGGGCCACAGCGCCCAGCCCACACTCTGCCTTTCTACAGGGAGGGGCACAAGGAGGTTCAGCTGGAGATGGGCTGGGTCCCTGACATCCAGGGGAGGAGCAGTTCCTGTCACCATCTGAGAAGCTGTTCCTGACGCTGCTCCCTCCCTGAGAACGGGCACTCACCTTTCCTTTCCGCTCCCACTGGCCCAGAACTTTCCCCACAGGTTGTCATTGTCAGTGACTGCAAATCCCTTCAGGACAGGGACCAGGCCTCTCACCCTCCAGCCCCAGTGCATCCCTAGAATCTGGCACCTTGGGAGACACTCAGTAGCATTTTACTGAATGAATCAGTGAATCAATGAAATCATTAATTTGGGCAATGGGGCTGAGTCACAGTGGGCTAACCAGGCTCAGCTTCTTATTTCTTCCTCTCTGGCTGAGTTCGCTGATCAATGGTTTCTTCCTGTCTACCAATCCCCACCTCACACACACACTCCTCAGGGACCCCTCTCTGGGCAAAGAGGGTCTTCTTCCAGAGAAGATTGGAAGAGTTGGAATCTTAGATCCTAACAGGGACCCTGCCACCATGCTTCCTCCCTACAATCCATCCCTACATGGTGACCAAAGGGACCCTTTAAAAAATGCAGATTAATGGCTGGGCGCAGTGGCTCATGCCTGTAATCCCATCACTTTGGGAGGCTGAGGTGGGCAGATCACTTGAGGTCAGGAGTTCGAGAACAGCCTGGCCAATGCAGTGAAACCCCATTTCAACTAAAAATACAAAAATAGGTTGGGTGTGGTGGCAGGTGCCTGTAATCCCAGCTACTTGGGAGGCTGAGGCACGAGAATCACTTGAACCTGAGAGGTGGAGGTTGCAATGAGCCGAGATCACGTCACTGCACTCCAGCCTGGGTGGCAGAGAGAGACTCTGTCTCAAAATAATAATAAAAAAATACACAAAAATGCAGATCAACTTATGTCAAGCTCCTGATTAAAGTCCCCCACACCACTTCCCATAAAAGCCTCTCATGGGGCCTACAGGGCCTATCACTGTGGTCAGGCCCCTTCCTATCTCTGGCATCTCATCCTGTATTGCCCTCCCTTAAAGTCACCCACACTGCCCAGAACACTGTTTTCCTTTTGTTCCCCAACAGGCCAAATTCAGTCCGGCCTTGGCCTTTGCACTTGCTGTGTCCTCTGCCTGGGATACTCTTCTCCGTCTCTTTGCATGGCTGGCTCCGTCTCCTCATTCAAGTCCTATCTCAAGAGTCTTCCTCCAAACCTCTTCCCTGACCACCAGTCTCATGTCATTTCTTTTTTAAACATGGGAGATAGACACATTTTTGGGGTTCTCTGTTTGATGACTCCACAATATGAAATACACAGGGCTCCCCATCGGGTGCTCACTGTTTTGGCAGACGTGCACTCATGGTTGTGTATTTCCTTGGGTGCTGTGTGGTTTTGAAATGTGGGCTCAGGCTCAAAGAGCTTTATGTAGGAGAGTTGTAGACGCCTGTATTGAAGGTTTGTCTCTCCAGAGAGGATCTGTATTTATCTCAACCCTAAGGCTGTTACCAATGTAGGTCTGCTTTAGTTCATTTATTGCCTTGGGTTCTTCTGCTCTCCATGGGTGGTGTACAGCTAAGACCCACCCCATATGAAGACAGATCGATGGTTATAGAATTCCCAGGAGAGGCTTTTTTATATTTTCTTTTTCTTTCTTTCTTTCTTTTCTTTTTTTTTTTTTTTTTTTTGAGATGGAGTTTCACTCTTTCACCCAGGCTGGAGTAAAGTGGCACAATCTTGGCTCACTGAAACATCTGCCCCCCAGATTCAAGCGATTCTCCTGCCTCAGCCTCCCGAGTAGCTGGGACTACAGGCGCCCACCACCATGCCCAGATAATTTTTGTATTTTTAGTAGAGACGGGGTTTCACCATGTTGGCCAGGCTGGTCTCGAACTCCTGACTCTTCGTGATCCACCCGCCTCGGGCTCCCAAAGTGCTGGGATTACAGGCATGAGCCACCGCACCCAGCTAGTTTCTTTTTCTTCATATGTGTGGGGCTTTTTTGTTGTTCGTTTGTTTTTTTTTGAGACAGAGTCTTGCTGTGTTGCCCAGGCTACAGTGCAGTGGTGCGATCTCGGCTCACTGCAACCTCCACCTCCCAGGTTCAAGCGATTCTCCTGCCTCAGCCTCCCGAGTAGCTGGGACTACGGGCACCCACCACTATGCCTGGCTAATTTTTGCATTTTTAGTGGAGACATGGTTTCACCCTGTTGGCCAGGCTGGTCTCGAACTCCTGACCTCGTGATCCATCCGCCTCGGTCTCCCAAAGTGCTGGGATTACAGGTGTGAGCCACCGCGCCTGGCCTACATTTTCTTAAAAAAAATTTCATTTTAGGGATGTGGTCTTGCTGTGTCATCCAGGCTGGAGTGCAGTGGTGCGATCATAACTCACTGCAGCCTTGACCTGGGATCAAAAGGCCCTCCTGGCCAGGCGCAGTGGTTTGCGCTTGTAATCTCAACACTTTGGCAGGCCAAGGTAGGAAGATTGCTTAGGGAGGCCAAGGTAGGAAGATTGCTTAAGTCCAGGAGTTGGAGACTAGTCTGGGAAACATAGTGAGACTCCATCTCTACAATTTCTTTTTTTAATAAAAAGAGAGAGAGATCCTCCCGCCTCAGCCTCCTCAGCATCTGGAACTACAGGCACATGCCACCACGCCTGGTGGCTTTTTCATTTTCACTGGAGTCCAGGTGAAGACAGGAGCAGCCTTCTTTGGTTTTGACTCCTGGAGATTTCCCTCAATTTTTTTGCCACCTTGACTGTACCTGTGGTGAGATGTTTGTTGTTGGATAAATCAAAGACGCCATCTTAGGCATCGGTTCCGGGTTCTTTCCCCTCCACTTGGCGCCCCCTAAATCCGCCAAGCACAGCCCGCCAAATAAGCACCCAATCAAAGGAAACACCTCCTGCTAGCCCCGAGGTCCCGCCCTCTGACCAATCACCAATCACTACATCACCCCAAAGGACATAAATACTCAGCCCCAGCAGCTCTCTCTCTCTCTCTCCTCTGCGTGACCTGACCTCTACCTCTCCAATAAAGATCTCTTGGCTGCCACCGGTGTCGTCTCTGACTAGCCTGTCGCCCTTCATTTGTTATATTTTTTTACCCAGCATTTCTAGGTGTTTTGTACTGGAAGGTTGTCTGCAGAGTGTCCAGTCCATCGTATTGCTAAGGAATGGAAGTCTCTCAGGCATTCTCAATCATAAGTCCCAATTCTATTGTCTTCATAACACTTGTCATACTTGAGATGATGATTGTCATTTGTTAACTTGTTTACTCCCTGCGTCCTCCCACTGGAATGGAAGCTCCATGAGGGCAGGAACCTTGCTGCCTTGCTCACTGCTGTCCTCAGCACCTAGAACAGCACCTGGCTCCCGCAAATATTAACATTAGTTGAGTGATGAAATAAGTTAAAAAACCTGGGTTCAAATTTCAGCTTAGCAACTTGGGCAAATTACCTAGCCTCTCTAAACTCAGTTTTCTCATCTATAAAATGGGAGTAGTAATGTTTACCCTTACTTTAAGGGAGTTTTATGAAGATTAAATGAGATATTTGTCATGAACTCCCTTGAATCAGTGCTGGACACTCAATAAGTGGTAGTTACTATGACTGATGACTTCTGGGTCTTACGTGGTCCCATCCCACCCACCTCCCAGGACTCCCACCAGGATCAATTGGAAATCATGGTTCTGCCCTTCCATCTCCTTGCAAGAGCTGAGTGGCCCTCTCTAACTTCACAAACATGAGGGACCACGTTCTTTCCCTCCAGCACGTAGTGGGCCCACCTGGCTCCTGTGTGGTTCACAGTCCCTCCTCCCTGCCACGAGGAAAGGCCTTGGCTTGGTGGGAGGTGGAGGTAGGAGGTGACAGAAAGGCCTATATCTGCACAGATAGCTGTGGGGGAGAAGGCCCGGGAAGAGAGGCCTGAAGCGTGGACAGCTGCCTGCAGAGGGCTTAGCCGTGTGGGAACTTGGGGTTCCTAGCCTGGCTGTGCCACTTACTCTGGTGGTCTTGAACAAGATATTTAACCATTCTGTGCCTCAGTTACCCCATCTGTAACACAGATGGCTACTTATAGAGTGGCTACTTTTTTATTTATTTATTTGACATGGGGTCTCACTCTGTCACCCAGGCTAGAGTGCAGTGGCATGATCTTGACTCACTGTAGCCTCCATCTCCTGGGTTCAAGCATTTCTCATTCCTTAGTCTCCTGAGTAGCTGGGATTACAGGTGTGCACTACCACATCCAGCTGATTTTTTGTATTTTTGATAGAGATGGGGTTTTACCATGTTGCCCAGGTTGGTCTTGGACTCCTGAGCTCAGATGATCTGCCCCCTTGACCTCCCAAAGTGCTGGGATTACAGGCATGAGCCACTGTACCCAGCCTTAGAGTGGTTACTTTATGTAACTGTTTTCAGAATAAATAAGTAAAGTACTTAGAAGTGAGCCTGAGATTAATGTGTTAATTATTATTACATCTATTTTGTTCACTGTACTTTACACAGTACCTGCCTATAGTAGGCACTCAATAAATGTTTCCTGAATGGATGGATGGATGGATGGATGGTGGATGGATGGCTGCATGGATGGATGGATTGATGGTGGATGGATGGGTGGATGCATGGATGGATGGGTGGATGCATGAATGGGTGGATGGATGGGTGGACTGGCTAGCCTGAGAGGCAGGGAGAGTGTGTCCATCAGATCCCTCAGATGTGTTCTATTAATTTTGCTAACAATGTTAACAGAATTTAGGTAGACCCCGCCATATCATGGATTTCTAGAATGCTGGGAGTGGAGGGTCCTGAAGATCATCTCAGCCAGGTGTGGGTAGCACAATCCCCAGGGGCTTCTTCAAATGCCTGCTCTCCCTTCCCTTGGCTGAGTGTGGAGGAGTTCCTTGTTGGCTCTGATAGCTCTGTCTGTCAACTCTTCCTTCATCTAATCCACCAGCCTCAGATTTCAGAGGAGGAAATGGAGGGTCAGAGAGAGACAGCAATTTGCAAAAGGTCCTGCAGAGAGTTATGAGGGAGTTGACTCACGCTCAGGTCTTCTAAGTCCTGGTTGCATGCTCTAGTACCACTCCGCTTCTCTGCACCCTCTCCACCAGGCTGAAGCAACTTGACTATTTACAGTCTTTTTAAAAATTTATTTATTTATTTATTTAGAGATGGAGCCTCTCTCTGCTGCCCAGGCTGGAGTGCAGTGGCATAATCACAGCTCACTGCAGCCTTGAACTCCCTGGCTCAAGTTGATCCTCCCACCTCAGACTCCCAAGTAGCTCAGACTACAGGTGTGCACCACCATGCCCAGCTAATTTTTTCTTTTTTTGTAGAGACAGGTTCTCACTGTCACCCAGACTGGTCTGGAACTGCTGAGTTCAAGTGATCCTTCCACCTCGGCCTCCCAAAGTGCTGGGACTACAGGCGTGAGCCACTGAGCCCAGCCTTAAAAAATTTAAAAAAAAAAAAATTTTAAATAAAAGAGGGGTTTCTATGATAAGGATACACAGAATACTTAAGAAACCATGGGCAGGAATGCAGCTGGCCTGGGGAGGTGGTGCCTGGGTCCAGGCCTAGGAGGCATCAGAACCTTCTATCCATTTCTATCTCTCTCCCTTTTTTTGGGGGGACATGGTCTGGCACTGTTCTCTGTTGCCCAGGCTGTAGTGCAGTGGTGCAGTCATAGGTCACTGCAGCCTTGACCTTCCAGGCTCAAGGGATCCTCCTGCCTCAGCCTCCTGAGTAGCTGGGACTACAGGTATACGCCACTGCACCCAGCAAATATTTTTTAATTTTTTGTCAAGATGGGGTCTCACTATGTTGCCCAGGCTGCTCTCAAACTCCTGGCCTCAAGCAATTCTCCTGCCTTGACCCCCTAAAGCACTGGGATTACAGGCGTGAGCCACCACACCCGGTCTCTATATCTTCTTAAATTGTCTGTCACCATTCAGAGCCTCCCATCCCGTTCTTATTTTCTAAATTAGCTTTTTTATTATGAAATATTTCTCATACGAAGAAAAATAAACAATAATATAATGATCACCCATGTATCTTCTACTCAGCTTTGTTCAATATTAGCATTTTGCTATATTTGCTTCAGATATATATCTTTTTAAAGAAACAAAACATTATAAGTATAATGGAAACCCCCTGTATGTTTCCCCCAAGACTGATTCTCCTCCCTCCCTTCCCAGAGGTAGTCACCCTCCTGAATTTAGGATTTATTCTTTTGATGCAAGTTTTAACTACAGATTATAAATACGTAAGCATTATATTGAATGAGTTTGCATACTTCTAAACTTTATATAAGTGGCATCCCATATATAAACTTCTGCACCTTGGGTGTTTTGTTCAGTATGTTTTTGGGTTTTATTCTTGTTCCTACAAGTAGCTCTGTGCCATATCTATTGAATGAAGAAATATGCCTCAATTTGTCCTTCATTTATTGATAGGCTATAATAAGCATCCTTGTATATTTCTCCTTGTGCACACATACAGAGGTTTCTCTGGAGCATATAACTAGGAATGGAATGGCTGGGTGACAGGTCTATCAGTTATCTATTGCTGCATCATAAACCTCCCCCAAACTTAGTGGCTTAAAACAACATCCCTTCTATTTGCTCACAATTCTATGCATTAGAAATTTGGCAGGGCACAATGAGAACAGCTTGTCTCTTTCCACAATGTCTGGGGTTGCATCCTGGGTGACTTAAACATCTGAAGCAGCTCAACGGGACCCTATGCGTGGGCCTGTGGTTCTAGCTGTCAGGTGTGTTCCTCAGTTTTCTTTTCGATAGCCTCTCCATGCCTCTAGCTTGGGCTTTCTCACAGCGTGGTGGCCTCAGGATTCAAGAGGTCGGGTCCCAGAGAACAAGCCACCCTGTGCGAAGTGCTCATTAAGCCTTGCTTGCCTTACTCTTGCTAATAACCCATTGGCCCCATTTATAATTTCTCAACTCTTTTTTTTTTGAGATGGGGTCTGGCTCTGTTGCCTAGGCTGGAGTGCAATGGCACGATCATGGCTCACTGCAACCTCTGCCTCCCGGGTTCAAGCAATTCTCCTGCCTCAATCTCCTAAGTAGTTGGGATTACAGGGGCACACCACCATAATAAAAATAATTTTTTTTTATTTTTAGTAGAGATGGGGCTTCGCCTTTTTGGCCAGGCTGGTCTCGAACTCCTGACCTCAGGTGATCCACCTGCCTTGGCCTCCCAAAGTGCTGGGATTACAGGCGTGAGCCATTTCACCTGGCCTAATCTCCCAACTCTTGAATAATCTCCTTCCAACAGTGTTAGATTGTTCTACGTCCACACCAATACATGGGTATCGTCAGACTTTCATTTTTGCCAATCTAATGGATCTGAAATGATGTCACACTGTTGTTTGTCGTTCTTGTGTTGCTATCTGTTTCTTGGGTTTTTTTTTTTTGAGCCAGGATCTTACTCTGTCACCCAGGAAGGAGTACAGTGATGCCATCATGGCTCACTGCAGCCTCAATCTTCTGGGTTCGAGTGGTCCTCCTGCCTCAGCCTCCTGTGTAGCTGGGACCACAGGTGCATGCCACCACGCCCAGCTAATTTTTTGAGTTTTTGTAGAGATGGAATCTCTCTTTGTTGCCCAGGCTGGTCTCAAACTCTGGTTCAGGTGATCCTCCTGCCTCGGCCTCCCAAAGTCCTAGGATTACAAGCATAAGCCACTGTGCCTGGCCTCACACTGCTGTTTTAATTGCACTGTCCTGAACGAATGGCGTGGATCATCTTTCTCTATTTGTTGATCATTTATTTGGGTTTCTTTTTTTTGAATTGCCTGCTCCTATCTTTTGCCCATATTACGGTCACTATTTTTTCTTTCTTATATTAATTTATAGTTTGTGTTTTTTGGATCCCTAATTTATAAATGTTTAACCTGACCACGGAGGGGATATCTTCTCACTCCCAACCACCTGGAACAGGATACTGTTACTGAGGACCTTGGGGCACAGACTTAGGTGGGGAGTTTGGGGCTCTAAGGTCCTCTGGGTTCTGATTCTACCTGGCCTCAGCATCTGTCCTACCCTCCGGGTGTCTCTGCCAGAGTTAGAATGTGGATGGGGAGACCCAGAGCCCCTCCATCACCATGGCCCATTGACACTGGCTGCCTTCCTTGTTTGCCCCTTCCCTCCCCATGGCTTCAGATGGGTCTTCTCTTCCTCCAGCAGAGATGGCCACCATTGGTCCTCTGGGAAAACTGGACAATGGTCTGAGCACAAGGTGAAAGAAAACTGGGAAATCTTTGCAGCTCAGAAAACTGGGAAATCTTCGTGTCCTGCTGATCCTACATACATCCTGTGCACTAGACATTGACCCTGAGCATACTCTGCCTTTCCTGCCTCTGTGCCTTTGCTTATGCTGTTTCCACTGCCTGGATGCCCCTACCTCTCATTAACCTCCCCTGCACTGATCCTCCAAGGTCTACTTCACTGCCCTCTCTATGAAACTCCCCCTTAGGTGGCCCTCCCATGCCCACCACGATGTAATCTATCTCTCTTTTGGCATCATCCCATAGGATTTTTCTTTGTATTTGTTCCTTTTTACAGGCCCAAATTTGGGTTCTAGACGGGACATGTTTTCTCAATAGTTAGACTTAGCAGTTTAGGGTCCCTCCCCCGCAAAAAAAACAAAACCCAAACCAAAAAGTTCAGTTTTGATAAACTTAACCAGAATTTTGCAAGCAAAAAATCTAGAAAGAAGTGATGTCGACTTAGCATGATCACATATCATGCGGCTATATAAATGTCAATTAAAGTGAAATGAAATTAAGTTTATCTCCTGAGTCACACTGGGCATGATTCAAGTGCTTCATAGCCACACGTGGCTAGTTACTATCGTATTGGACAGTACAAACAGAGAATAGTTCCATCATTGCAGAGCGTTCTATTGGGCCAGGAGCAGTGGCATTCATGCCTGTAGTCCCAGCGATTTGGGAGGCCAGGAGTTTGAGAACAGCCTGGGCAACATGGTTAAACCCTGTCTACACACACCCACACACACACGAAAAATTTAGAAAGTTCTATTGGACAGAGCTGATATTTATTAGCTCTGTTTCACAGCTTCATATTGTTTCTATTTTGAAACACCTATATCAGCAGGAGAAAACAAAATTTCTTCATTGTTTAGGCTTCCAAAGGTCTAAATATTACCCTGGTCCCAGCTCAGCCACTAATTTGTTGTGTGGCCATAAGAAAGTCATCATCTCTCTGGGCCTCAGCTTGCTCATCTATAAAATGAGGGAACTGATGTAGAAGGGTCCTTCCGCCTCTGCCCAGCCTGTTCCGCCCGGGAGAATTGCTTATTTATGTCCTGGCAGGAAGAGCAGGGGAAGGGGTGGAGAGGGGAGAGAGGCGGAGGAGGAGAGGAGGAGATCATTAATGGCTCCCAGGTTCTTGCCTTTGATCAGGTTGTCTGGAGCGAGGTAAGCGGCCAGGAGATGGGGTGCTGAGAGGAAGCAGAGGGCCAGGTGAGGGGTCAGGTGAGAGAGGCATCGGCCTGCGCTGGAATGGGGGAGGTCTTCCGCTCTGCCTCTCTCCACCTGGGAAGGAGCGCATGGGGGCTGGCCCCTGCCACCGCTCCATTATTCTAAGGGGGAACTCAGCGTTGAGACAGGGATATTCCTGTTCTGCGGGTTCTCCAGTCCTTGCTGCCAGAAATTCAAAGGCAAAGTGAGGGTTGATGTGCCTGGAGGAGAAGAAAAACTGGGCTCCCCTGGCAGACACCTGGTTGCCTGTCCATCCTACCTGTGAAGAGGAGGGGAGAAAGGAAATTAGCGCACGTTGAAATAAGAAACGGGCGGCCTTTTATGAGAAGCTGGCTTTGCGGACTGAAGCATATCACTGAATTAGTGGCCAGGAATTGGGAATTGTCCTCTCTTTAGGGTGGTAGGACTCTCCAGTGGGGAGACAGCCCTGGATATGGGGTCAGAAGGTTTCCAATCCTAACTGCTGGGATATGTTATTTCACTTCTCGAAGCCTCGGTGTCCTCATCTGTAAAAGGAGACCCAGGACACAATGATGACTGTGAGGAAGAATGAGGCCATCCCTATGTGTGAAGACATCTGGCAGATAATAGATGCCCGAGGCATGTTTAGGAGCCCTCTGAAACCTGTGTTTGTGCCCTGGTCCTGACAGTTGTCCTCAACCCAGGGTCCTAGACTTCAGGCGAGGAGGGGGCCAGGACCCTTTGATCTCCCGACAGCAGCATCAATGGAGGGCTGAGTGGGCTGGGCGAGGTGGGGGCACTGGCGTCTGGGCCTGATTGGCACAGACCCAGGAGTCCAGATTTCAAAGGCAAGCTTCAAAGGCAGGGTTACGTGAATGTGGCTTCTTTTGTACCTGCTCAAGGAAGGAAAACAAGCCAGTGCCCCCTCCTGCCCCAGGATGGCAGCTCAGATCCTGGGAGATACTCCCTACCCCGCCTTCCTGCCCCAGGACGGTTAGTTTGATCTCTTCATCCATCCGCAGGGTTTTTGTCTCATCAAAGCAGTAATAAAGGAGCCAATTGTGGTGGGCCCTGCCTGGTCTCACCTGTGGCCCAGGGCACCCCACGGTGGGGAGCCAGCACCAGCACCGGAGGTTATGGTGACATGGGGTGGGGGGAGGAATGAGAGAAGGAAGTCCAGGAGGTGCAGCTTTCACGGAAAGGGGAGCCGCAGCGGCAGTGAAGCAGAGCTAGCAGGGAGAAGTTTGAGGTTCAGGAAATTGACTGGGAATGTGGTGTGGGCAGTGCCTGTGGGTGCTGCTGGAGCCTGTAGGCAGGGGGGAGGCTGAGAGGCACTCCCCTCACCCTCTTCCTTCCTCCAGCTCTCAGAGTAGGCCAATTACCTGTCACCAGTCTGAGAGGGTCCCACCTCCCTCTGCTGGCTAGACTCACCCCTGCTGGCCCAGGATGGGGGGCCCTGCCAGTTCCTGCACCCCAGGGGTCAGCCGCCCCAGCATCTCTGTGATCTCAGCACAGCTCAACACTGCATCTAGGTGACCCCCCCGCCCACCCCCTCCCGTGCCTTGGCTGGGCCCCAGCAGGGGAGAGGGGTGAAGGGATGGAGAGTAGTCCAGCCCCTCCCACAGAGGAGCTAAAGCTCTTCCAGTGGAACAGGCCGGGGCAGGAGGCCGCTGGAAGATGAATGACACACTTATTCTTGTCAAGTTGCCCACGCCTTGGCCTGAAATCCTGGGGCCTCAACCATGTGGATAAACTTTGCCCCTTGAAGAAAAGCCTCCACTGCCTCACCTGCCTCCACCCTTCCCAGAAGTTTCAAAAGCCCAGGAAACTTGGATGACCAGGACTCTCTTGGGTTTGGTTTCCCGATCTTAGGTGTCAAAGTAGAGCACCGGGTATAAATTCATTCACTCATTCATTCACTCATTCACTCATTCATTCATTCAGCAACATTTTACTGAGCACCTCCATGTGTTAGGCATCCTTACTGAAAGTCTGCAGTTTAGGCTTTTTTTTTTTTTTTTTAAATTTTTGACTTTTTTTTTTTAATGAGGCCTCACCATGTTGACCAGGCTGGTCTTGAACTCTTAAGGCTCAAGCGATCCATCTGCCTCAGCCTCCCAATGTGATGGGATTACAAGCGTGAGTCACCGTGCCCAGTCTAGGCATTTTTAAATACTTGAGGAAATGGAGATTCCGAGAGGTTAAACCACTTGGCCGAGGTCACACAGCGGCTGAGGGGCAGAGCTCTTTGCACCAGTTTTTGCCCCTGCCCCACCAACTCCCAGCTGGAGGGTGAGGGAGGAGGGCTCTCCCAGCCCAGCTGGGAAGGGGCCTTTGTACTCCCTCTGCACCTGCGCCTGAGCTTGGTAGACCTGTTAGTGCCTGGAGTCTGTTGCGCTACCTAGGCAGGTGGTAGTCTGGGCTGTGCTGTGAGACACTGAGTGAGCCCTTCTTATGGGGTGCAGCTGTGTGTCGTTGTTACCTGGGCCACACTTCCTCATCGGCAGTGAGGTGGGTAGACTGGCTAGGTGGCTGCACTTGAGTATTTAAAAAATACGAATGCCTCTTCCCCTACCACTCCCACCTTTCCCAAGAAATTCTGATTCTATTGGTCTGGGCTGGGCCGCATGCCTCTGTACTTTCGAAAGTTTCTCTAAATGAGTTAAGTGTGCAGCCAGGACTGAGAACCTCTTGAACTAGATGATGTCTACTTCTGTGAGCTAAAAGTGGCAGCCCGGCCCCTTCCCCAGGCTTGAGACCATGGGCACAACTCTTCGCCATCGCAGCCACCCATGGCCTCTGAGTCTCTGTTCTCAGGGTCTCTTTAAGGAGTTGTGTGCTGGGAGCCAGCCGAGGGCCACACCTGCTGGGTTCTGATGGTCAGAGGGACTGGCCCTGTGAGGCAGGTGGCCTGGAGGAGGCTGTGGGGAGCAGGCGCTTTAGTAGGAGTCGGGGGAGGAAGGAGGAAGGGAAACTGTCTCAGGCCTGGGGCAGGCAGCAGAGGGACTGAGGTCCTCCTTATTCTGGAGAGAAGCTCCTTGGTCCGACCCCTTGGGGCCAGCAGGGGCAGGGACGGGTGTCAAGACCATAGTGCCTCTGGGGAAGGTGAACCTGGTGCCTTTGGCCACCTGCCTTCCATCCCTGCACACAGCATTCTCACACTCATGTGGGAGGGGAGGGAACTAGGGGCACCTTGACTCTCCTTCCAGAAAGATCTGCTGACAAAGACAAGCCCCCACCCCCACCCTCTCTGGCTGAGGCTGGCAGGCGCCTCAAGCGGTTCAGGTGAGGGAGGGCCCCTCCCTCCCGCCTTACCCGTACCCACAGCCACAACCTGTCAGGCCTCAGCTCTCCCAGAGTCTGTGTGCGCTGCTCAGATTTGGGGGCCCCAGGCAGCGGGAGGAAGGGGCCTTTGAGACCTGGGCCTGTCTTTCCTCTTCTCAGATTTCAGCTGGAGCAGGGTTTCTCAAACTGTGATGGGTGGACACATCACTCCCAGCGCCTGTTCAAGCAAATTCTGATTCAGAAGGCAGGGCCTGACACTCTGCATCCCTAGCAGGCTCCGCTGGGGTGCTGTACTGCCAGTCTGTGGACCATACTTTGGGCAGCAAGGAGCTAGAACACCCACACAGATGTTCTCTGAGCCTAACCCTCTCATGGGCCTGGCAAGCAGCTGGCACCCACCAGGGTAGGGCCAGGCTGGGCCAGGCTGGGTGGACAGCCACCATCCCCTGGTACTCCTAATGAACAAGTGGTCCTCACCAGCCTGGCATGTGGCACCATCGACGGCTCAGTGCCCAGAATGGGGAAAACATAAAATCTCATTTCAAGCCCCAATGATGGTTTGGTTCAGCTTTCCTAGCTTTTTAGGAACTTAATTCCATGCGTTTTTCTTAAATGCAAGGCTGCAAGGCACCTGCTTAAAATGATATTTTCCCCTCTACATTTGAGTAGAGACAGGCAGAGGGAGGGAAATGCTTTTTCTCCCTTTTTCAGGGCTGTGCGTCACTCTGTCTCTGCTGTGTCTGTTTTGAAGTCTGTCCATGTGGGCTTCTCTTATCTCTGTTTCTATTTTTCTCTGAAATAGTGCAGGGTTTTGCATCTGTACAGACCTGAGTTGGAGTCCTTCTTTTGCCACAGTTGATTAGCTCTGTGACTTTGGGCAAGTCTCTTAACTTCTTTGAGTCTCAGTTTCTTAATCTCTAAAATGGGCTCATTGTTAGATGGTTGTTGGAGTGGCTGTGAATATTTTTATTTGAAATCATACACACGAATGTCCTTTGTAAGGTGAAAAGGATTGGCCAAGGATACAGGATCATTATAAGGCCATGATTAAGAGCACATGTGAATCCTGACTTTACCAGGTATTAGCTGTGTTGAGTGAGTGACCTAACTGCTCTGAGCCTCAGTTTCCCCATTTATAAAAAGAGGATAATTATACTATCACCCCACAGGATTACGAACAGGGGTACACAAGATTACCTGTGGCTACTGCTCAGCACAGGGCCTCACACACACACACACACACACACACAGACTCCAAGTTGGGCTCATACTGCCTTTCCCCTTTAACACTATATTACGGACATGTCCCCATGTTTTTATGTATTGTTGACGCATATAGCCTATCAGATGAATGGATGAAAATTAGTGGACTGCATGCTTCATTGTTGGTCATTATGGTTGTTGGGCTGAGGGTCTGGAGTAAATATTTACAAAAAGAAAGAGAGCCTTATAACCATTTCCTTTCCCTTCTTTTTGGCCAAACAGACAAAAGGCCACCTCCCTGGACCAAGAGCCCCTCACCCAAGGCTTTGGCCAGTTGGCCTCTTCAATCAGTACATCCTGCTAGTTAGGAGCACAGAATCCTTTTCCTTCAGGGGGTTCCTTGAAGGAAACTGGCTGCAGCGCTGGCATTGGATGTTACAATTTGCCCATTGCTGTCAGAACTGGACAAGTGACCCAACAGGAATTCTTGGCATACTGAGGCAGACATGCTAGCAAGAAGGCCTTCTTGACATTGAGAAAAAAAGTGCAGGTAAGGATGAGTGACCAGGGTGCCCCAGGTGCTGGCAAGCCCTCGCTTCTGTTTCTGCCGGAGAGGGGCTGCCCAAAGGTGGAGGAGGTCCTTGGGGCATTAGGGTGAGCCCCAGCTGAGCAAGGAAGGCAGGTTCCCTTTCCACTCTTCCTCTCAGGAAGTCCCACCACTTACTAGGTTGGAGGAGACCTTAACTCATCTATCCCTCAGTTTTCTTATCTGCTCTAGGAGCATAAAAGAGCATCTATTTCATTGGGCAGTTGGGAGAATTTCATGAATCCACATCTTAAAACAGCACTTGCTGGCTGGGCGTGGTGGCTCACGCCTATAATCCCAGCATTTTGGGAGGCCGAGGTGGTGGGTCACTTTAGGTCAGGAGTTCGAGATCAGCCTGGTCAACATGGTGAAACCCCAACTCTACCAAAAATACAAAAATTATCTGGGTAGGGTGGCGCATGCCTGTAGTCCCAGCTACTGGCTGAGGCAGGAGAATCACTTGAACCCGGGAGGTGGAGGTTGCAGTGAGCCAAGATCCCGCCATTGTACTCCAGCCTGGGCAACAAGAGCAAAACTCCATCTCAAAAAACAAACAGACAAATAAAAAAAGCACATGTCCTTCAGTGAAGGTTCAAATAATACAATATTAGAAAATTTCGTGGTTCCCAGTCAGTCTATCTGTGTCCTCTCTTTGCCTCTTCAGCCTTCCCAGCATCTCATGGTCACCCACACCCCTACAGCCTTCCGCTCCAGGAAATCTAACCTCTCCAGGGAAGCTTCCTGAGCTGCAGGGCTTACTCTGGAATTATGTAAAGAGTCGCCACAAACCTACAAAATGCCACCCCACCCCTGCTGAAGCAATGTGTCCAGAGGCCACAGGGACACAGGATGGGGTGACAGAAAGAAATATGTCACGGCGGGCAGAGTCCCAGAAATTGGAGGTTCCCCAGCTTCAAGAACACAACCTTTGTTGTCGGGCGTGTTGTTTCCTGAAGGGCCATATGAAACAGCCTTCTACATCCCTAAAAGACCCAATAAGAGTCGGTGGATTAAATTAAAGCAGCAGAGATTTGAGTGGGATACAGGGAAGGCTCTCTTGATAGCCAGGGATAACACCCAGGAGAAGCTAGGGGAAGATGGCTGTGTTGCCCTGTCCCAGGAAGGGGGCCTGGAGAGGATTAGGTCTCAGAGCTAGCATGGGTGCTCAAGAAATGCTGGTCAAATGAAGAAACTGGTGCAGGAGGATGTGCGATCTTGTCTCTCCTGGTCTAGAACTCAATAATTTAATTTTGATGTGATTCCTAAATTTCCTTTAAGCTTAAAGAAAAAATAATCCATATGAGCTTGAAGGTGGCATTCGGCAAAGGGCTTCACTGACAGGGTCCCCCACCTGGACCCTCCAAGCTTCCCAAAGGCACGTTTGGCTAAGAGACAAGGTTCGAGGTGGGAAACCTGGCTGTCGATACAGTCAGTCTCTGCAATCAGGCAGAATTAATTGTGTGAACACCATTGATCAAACCACTTAATACTTACAGGGGCTGAGAAAGAGCTGAAATGTAATTTCATTACCAACCTGCTCACCCCTAATCAAACTCCTAATAACTCTCTAATTTTTCTTTTAGATAAGGGCTGATAGGTGGAAGTGGGAGTGGGGCGGGGGATAGACATGGAAACTTATTTTCTCTTCTTTGCTAGACTCTGTCTAGATAGATCCAAGTTAAATGCCTACTTCCAGAGCACCTTGTCGAAAGTCGCTATACGGGTTGTAGCCAACTTTGAGATTTATGCCTGGGATGGGGTGTGGGTGGGTGGCAGGGTGGAGGATGGGTGCAGATATCCTGAATTGCGAGTGAAGTTCACAAAAATCAGTTCTTTTTTCTTTCTCTCTTTTTTGAGATGGGGTCTCACTCAGTCATTCAGGCTGGAGTGCAATGGTGTGATCTTAGCTCACTGCAACCTCCACCTCCCAGGCTCAAGTGATCCTCCCACTTCAGCCTCCTGGGTAGCTGGGAACACAGGCATGCACCACCAAGCCTGGCTGCTTTTTTTGTATTTCTGGTGGAGATGGGATTTCACCATGCTACCCTGGCTGGTCTTGAACTCCTGAGCTCAAGCGATCCACCCACCCCAGCCTAACAAAACTCAATTCTAATTTGACTTAGGGTGATTATTCAGTGACTCAAGATCAGCAGATACCTTTTTAGGCAGGAAACAAAACACATATAGGCTCCCTTGGCCCACAGCAAGAGGTGGAGGTGGGGAGTGCAAGCAGAAGTAGTCACAGGTTCAAAAATATCCAAGGATAGTAATTCCAGGAGAATGATTGCAAGGTAGGAGACTTGTCTCAAGTCCCGAGTGGGCTGGCGAAAGCTCCGTTGCAGGGCCCTGCACAGGCACACACAGACGCATGTGCACACTACACAGACATGTATCACACGCCCACACACATGTACACAGGTGAATGTCATGCTTGCTGTTTTGTCCTGTGTCCATAGGGTGTTTGAAATGTAGCAGACCCTCAATTGATATTTGGAAAATATGCTCAGAGCACATAGGCATACATACATATGACCTGCACACATACAGGTGTGTACACACATGCGTGCACATGTGGTCTCCCACTCTTTGCTCTCTGGGAGGGCAGGGAACCTGGCAGTTTTATTTGCCCCTTGTCTCTGGCACATAATGGGCACTTGGAGGCATCTGTGCAAAGAAGAGCTGGAAGCAACAGGCCTGGGGCAAAGCTGCCTCCTCCGCTGCCACGGTTGGATCATCCCTTAATTTAAAGCTCTGCTCAAGGTTCTCGTCTCCTCAGAGGCCCTGCCTGCTCTGCGGCATTCTCCGGGACCATCCACACACTTGCATGATGCATGTTCACACCGGTGCTGTGGGCGTCTTTAGTGTGTACCTCCGTCATGTTCACGCCGGTGCTGTGGGCGTCTTTAGTGTGTACCTCCGTCATGTTCACGCCGGTGCTGTGGGCGTCTTTAGTGTGTACCTCCGTCATCAGACTCCTGTCTTCCCAGACCACCTCCCGTCCCTCACTCTATGTCAGGAATTTCTTTAGAGGAGGGACGCTCTTCCCTATCAAAGTGGGAGCCCCTGGATGGCCCTCCCGTCCCCTATCAGACCAGAAGTCCCCCTATTTGAGAGTTCCAAAGGCCACAAGCCTCCCTCATCAATTCTTATGAGAGGTAGGTGCCTCCCTTCATTTTTCTGGGTTGGTGAGATGACAGCTCCTTCTTGTTTAGTTTCTGCCTGACCCCCTGAAGTCCCCCTGTGCCCAACAGATGCCAGAAAGCCTGCCCAGTGCCCAGGTGCCAGGGCTGAGCTCACAGGGTGTGTATGTAGGCAGGTGAGGGGAAAACAGCATAAATAACTCGATCTGGAGAAGTGTACATGTGTACATTTGTGTGTCCGTGTTTGTTCCTGCGTGCAAGAGTGCGTGTGTGGAGGTAGGTCCTGCCTTCCTGGACTCAGCCAGTTTGGGCAGTAAAATCATTTTTTATGACCCAGCCCACCATGCTCTGCCCAGGGCTCCCCCAGCCCAGCCCCAGCCCACCCCAGGGAATTGTGGCCTTGCAAGGATGTAGGAGGGCATCCCCCGCCAGCCAGGTCTTCACTCCCACCTCTCCACAGCCTTCTTTCCTGTCCCAGCTACTTTACCTGGCTTCTGAGACCTGTGAAGGAGGAAAGTAGGCAGGGAGGGGTGGGGTGAAAGGTGGGGGCAGTGGAGGGTAGTTATTTACAAAGCCTGTGCCCTGGGGACCCTTGTCCTGGACAACAATTACAGCCTCTTAATTAACTGAAATGCAGTCCGCCTGTCGATGGAGGCCTGTCCCCCACTGAAGTTAGCTGTGCCTGCCGCTGTCTAGTACTGGTTAATGAATATAAATCAGATAGTTTATAGTTAGCGAGCACGGAACAGGCTGGCAAGGGCCTGAATTCCAATGCAGAATGCCCGAGGATAGGAACATGGCCTCCGTGGGCATGGGGGCCTGGACACCCACGGGGGTGGCACCGGGTGGGGAGGGGAGTGGGCAGTAAGCCAGCCTACCTTGCACTTGAGCTGTGAGTGCACACACAAGTATGCGGCGCACACATGAGGCACACAGCACAGGCTTTCTTTGCATATGCAACATTACATACCCACAAAAGTGAACAACATAGGCCCTCTACAAGATACACGGAAACACGGAGTAAGCACAGCTCCCAGAAAACCCTGGCTCCTGCCTCTTCTGAAATCCGCAGAGCCTTGGCTCTGAGCAGCTTCTCTCTTGCATGCTAGAGCCTATGCTCACTGCCCCCTGCAGGAGACAGATGCAGTCTGACCCCCAGGCCAGCTCCCCACCTGATTCTGGGGATCAGCCCAGGTCCAGAATGCTGACTCAGTTTCCCCTCCCCAGGCTGGAGTCACTGGGCTGACTGCTGTGGTGGGGGTGGCAGTGGCTATGGAACCCTGGTACCAGGCAGGGAGGCTTCTAGAATGTGTGTGGGGATTTTACCCAAGGTCTTCACAGCTGCAGAGGAAATAGATTGACAAGGTCCTAGCCCAGGGCCAGGTTCATGGGCTGGTGATCTGTGTACAGAGCCCTGCGGTTAGAAGGTTTAATGGTTTAATGCCCTTCTGTCGCTATCTTGAAAGCCTTAATAATGTCTGAACAAGGGGCCTGCACTTTCATTTTGCATTGGGAACTACAAGTAGTAAAGCTGGTCCCATTCTCACTCCAGACATAGGGCCAATGGGAGAAGGCTGTGTGAAAAGTGTGGGTGTGGGGTTGTGGTGTTTACAGGGTCTCTGAACAGAGATCTAGCAATACAGGTCACTTGTGGAAAGCACACTTTACCCAGACCTGAGGGTTCCTCCTGCTGGCCTTGTCACCTGGGGAAGGTCCCTCACCTCCCTGGGCCCCAGGTTCAGCCTTCCAAGGAGATGGCCTTTCAGCTCCCTTCTAGCTCAGCCTCTCCTCCCTGGGAAGAGTCCAGACCTCCTTGGAACCTTGGTTCACACACACACACGCACGCACACACGCACACACACGTACACACGCACACACATGCACACACCCGCACACGCACACCCGCACATGCACGCACACGCACACACACGGGTAGACACGCACACACACGCACACACGCACACACACATGCACACACACGCACGACGGAGCCAAATCTGCAACATAGAGTTGCATTATTGCCTCTGGAGAGATGGAGTGGGGGTGTCCCCACCCCCAGACAAGTCCTCACAAGCAGCTTCTAAAATCCAGAGACCAGCCACACCTCTCCCTGGGTGGGTTTGTTTACTCCTCTCCTATCGGAGAGGGAGGGGATGGGGGTCCAGCAGTGGGGTGGGGCGGGGCGGGGGGGAGGTAATGGCTTGGTGGGGACAGATAAATAATTGTCATCCAGGGCTCACTGACACCCCTGCGTTCTGCCTGGCTAGTCTGGGCTGGGAGGGGCGACAATTATTTGCTTCTCCTGGGCTCCCCTGCTGGTAGAGCTATGGGGAGGAGGGGAGGGTGTGCAGGTTCTGGAGACAAAGGAAAATGATCCTATGACCATGGTGTGAGTGGTGGCGAGTGGGGCAGGGCCCAGGATGAGACAGTGTGGCCTGGATACCAGGCAGGGTGGCTGGGGGCAAGGGGCGGGGGGGCGGCATGCACAAGCAGAGCCCCCAAGTGGCTGAGGCTGGGTCCTGGTGCTGCGGACACAAATGAAGGCACCTGTCATGTGGTGGGGGGGGGCTGAACGTCTGTCGCCAAGGGGTCCTCTCACACCTTGGGTGGCAGCAAGGGCCCCGCAGCAGGCTAGCTCAAGGCTGCCCACAGCAGAGGTCTCTGGGTGGTGGCATAGGGCACTTCAGCCTCTCTTCTTGTCTGACAGCCCAGGAGAGGAGCAGTCACTTGCTCAGGCAGCTCTTCCATCTTGATGGCGCCAAAGCAGGAGGAGGGAGGTGGTGGATGCTCAGCTAGGCCAGAGCCTCAAGCCTCACGGAGTGGGTCCTTCAAAGAAGCGTCTCTCAGTCCTGGCTAAGCTACTGTGAATACACCCATTCCATAGACGGAGAAGTAAAGAAAGAAGGCACTCACTCCCTGGAGACCTACAGTAAAATGAAGGTTAAAACCCAAGTGACTCCTCCCTGACTCCAGATTGGGGCCCTGCTAAGAAAGTAAGCACCCCAAATCATGCCCAGTCCTCCCCAACAGACTCATCACATACACATCACATACACATACACACATACACTCATCACATACACCCAAGATGTGGACAGGAACTCCTTGTTCCTATTAGACTTGAGAGAGGAGCCTGGGAGCTCCAATTCTTTGACAAGATTCCCCCTAACAATGTGTCCTGATAAACCCTTTCCTGGGTGCGGAACATCTGCTGATCTTCACAGCCCCTGGGTGAGGAAGACTGGGAGGATGTCAGGAACTGAATTCACAAAGATTGCAGCCAGAGAAGGGGCCCGAAGGGGTTTGCGCTGTGACTTCATTGGAGGTGAAATCCACCTTGACTCCCAGCCCAGAGCACTCCCATACCTGAGACACCCAGAGGATGCCCCAGCTTAGGAAGCTCAGCTCCCCGAGTTGGGAGTGGGGGCAGGCACAGGCAGGAGAGGTTTTTGTTTGTTTGTTTCAGCGAGGATCTGGCCACCCTCCCTTCTGTGATAGAAAGGCCCAGTCCTCAATTTGGGGACACCACCTAAGATCAATCTCTAAGACACTCTCAGATGCTAAGGACTCTGTGGTCTTAATCAGGGAAGGCTTCTCGGAGGAGGCAAAATTGTAGGATGCTTTGATCAGGGCAAGGACAAGCCTGGGCAGAGATAGAAGATGTGTGCACAAGTGGCCAGCCCCTCGCTTTCCGCAGTCTCTGGGCTCAAGGGCAGCAGGCATGAAGCAGCCTCTTACCTTGATGTGAAATGAGGAATTGGGAGCTCAAGAAACCCGTGATCCTGTTGAGGATCACTGACAGCCGCCCATCAGACAGCAAGACGGATAGCATGGGAGGCCCGTTCAGGCTCATCCCTGGCTCAGACTAGCAGACACAGGATGCCTCGGACAGGCTCCACCCAGGGCATCTGTGGGCACTGCCCCCTGGCTGAGGGCAAGCCAGCTTCGGTTCAGGCCCTTCCATTCTTCTTGGGAGCGTGGCTTGGCGCTCACTTCTTCCCCAAGGCCTCCTCAGACAACCCCAGAATCCGCCCCCCACCCAAGCTTCCACTTCGTCTCCTCCTCCCAGGATGCAGGGAGGCCGGGGGTACCACCAAGACTCCCAGGCCATATGTGAATTCATCATCTTCTTCGTGTCCTCTGTAGAACGTGGGAGAGAGGTGACGGAGAGAGAATGAGAAAGAGGAAGGCGCTCGTCCACCCAGGTGTGCCAGGTAGAACTTGACGAGCCAAATTCCCCACCTGTGGGCTGGACAGAGCAGGACAAGCAGGACTGGAAAGCAGAAAGCCTAGGTTGATGTCCAGCCCAGCCACCCTGTCACCCGGAAAAAGCACCGTGACCTCAGAGGCTCTCAGTTCGCCCCACTGTGCTGAAGCCCCCTGGGCAGGGATGTTGGGAACCACAGAGATAATATAGGGGAAGAGCCCGGCCATGGCCCTGGTTTATTATTAATTAGTTCTAATCGTAGAAGCGTCTGCTTACACATGGCGGGAGTGAGGCCCTTCTTCGGGCCATGCAGGTCCACAGTGCGATGCCAGCCCAGCCCAGCCCACCCTGCGGAATGTGTGTTTGGAGAGAGGCAAGGGAAGGGAAGGAAAGGTTGACTGCTTTTTTTCCCCTCCCTCCTTTAGCATGGGTGACACTGGCGAGAAGCGAGCAGCTGACCCGGGTTTGAATTTAGAGTGTTCATTAATACGATATTATGCCATATGCTCCGCACACTGTCTCCCTCGAATACAGCCGCCAATTTGCTGAGCAGCCCTAATTAGTAATGGTATAATGAGAGTATTCAGAGGGTAATGTGGTGGGTGGGGATGGAGGGACGGGATTGAGCCTGGCCACTGGGGGAGGGGCAGGTCTGGCTGCAGAGGGCTGGGGGACACTGCAGGAAGGTGTCAACTTGATCCAGGGCTGGCTGAGGCCCAGGAGATGAGATACCTCCCCTTCCTTCCCAACACCCACTCCGTTCCTCGGGGAACAGAGGCTCAAGGTTGTGGAGTGGGGTGTGTGGTGAGGGGGTGGACAGGGTAGAGGGAGAGGTGAGAGAGCCTGGGTGAAGGAGGAGGCCATGGGTGGTCCTTTGTTTTCAAACCAGAGGTGGATGACAGAGGAGAGGTGATGGTGGGGCATGTGTGTGCCTGTGTGCGTGTGTATGTGGTGTAGACTCTAAATCCCCTGAGTCTTTATCATGTGCCAGGCATTCTGCTGGCCCTTCAGAATTACCCAGCCAGGTGGTATAACTAATGCTATTTTTCAAATGGGGAAACTGAGGTTTAGGTAGGTTCAAAGGTCAGTCAACTGGTGAGGGAGCAGAGGACTGGCAACAGGACTGGCAGCTTCCAGAGCTGGCTAAGCTTGCCTTGGCCGTCACTGGCTGCTGTGGCCACGGAGGGGAAGGGCGGAGAGCACAGCGTGGGGCTGGGGATGGGCACGGGGCAGGAGCGAAGTGAGCCTCATGCTCCTCATTCCTCCCTCTTCCTCTGTGCTTACTTGTCCCTCCCTTCCCTTCTCAGGCTGTAGCTTCCCAGCCGCCGTCCCCAGGGGGAGACAGTTCCCAGGACTCTTATTTGAGAGGCCACTATATGTGAGGACCAGGACATATTCCACACCTGCAGCCATGTCATGCCAGTGGCACCTTCGGCCTGGACATCTGAGTGTGGGTTCGTGGGTGCGCAAACCTCGGAACCTCAGAACCCTGGTATAGTTCTGTCCCCTCTCCCTCTCAACCTCCCTAAGCCTCATTTTCCCCATTTTTCATGCATCTCTGGGCTCAGGAAAATGTCTACGCCTCGCCACAGGTGAACCCCAACGAAGGACTGGGAGCCCCACGGGGCACAAAGTATTCGTGCTTCAGATTCGGGCTGCCCCGACCCCTCTGAGCCTCCCAAGGCCAAAAGTGTCGGCAGGAGCAGGTGGGTGGACCCTAAAACCTGCCTCCTTCAGAGCCTATTGCCAGTGCCCCTCTCAGCCCCCCTTCTTTCCAGGCACAGCTGGGCAGCGCCCCCTCCCTGGGGGATCACAGCTCTCCCGCAAACCCATGCTCAGGAGATGAAATATTCATCACATACATATTGGCTCCTCCAGCGGCTTTTAGGGAAAGCAAATGAGACTGACTCCGGGAAGGAAATGAGTGTGAGGTGTGGGGGTTGTAGGGGGTGCGGCTAGGACAAGGATGGGCGGTGCCTCCTAGCCTCCCTTCTCTGGAATCCAGCTTCTGGGACTGGGCTGCGCCTTGCATTCCTGGTGCCCCCATCCTACCACATCCCTGCCTTCCAACCACCACATCTCTTCTCCTGGAAGACAGGAGGTTCATAGTTTTCCTCTCTAACACACCCAGGCAAAGCTGCAAGGCATGGATCCATCCATCCAATAGTCACTCTCAGCCAGGTCGTTCCAGAGACCTGGCTTATAGGGCCAGACAGGCAGCCAGGAACCCCTCAGGGAGGACACAGGCAACCAACAGGCCACAGACATATGAGACCGTGTCAGGTGGTGTCTGAGGGAAACGAAATATCTATTTTAGCTTGGTGGGCAAGGAAGGCCTCTGAAAAGGTGGCATGGGAGCTGAGATCTGGATGGCGAAGACAAACTTTCCAGGCGGAGAAAATAGCAGTGCAAAGGCCTGGAGGAGGGAATGAGCTTACAAGTTTCAAGGGGCAGCCAGAGTCCAGTGTGGCTCTGATCCAGGGGGGCGAGTGAGTTTGAACAAGATCTCAGGGGCATGATCACACAGTCTCACAGGCCACAAAAGGCTTGGGGTTTATTCTAAGAGCAAATGAAAGCATTTGGGGGCAGCAGAAAGAGCACTGGATTTGAAGCCAAGGACCTTGGTGTGAGCTTGATCAGGTCACTTAACCTTCTAGCCTCAGTTTCCTCATCTGTGAAATGGTGATGGGGAAGTGCAGGCCGCAGGGCTGTTGCGAGGATTAAATAACATCACTTATGTGAAAGTCTGTCACTCTTCAATGTTAGTAGTGAAGCAGTTCCTTCTGCCTGTCCCTGGGTAATCCCCCAAATGTCTGCCTGGACAATACCAAGTTGCAGAATCTCAGAACCCTGACATAGAGCAGGACTTTAGAAGTCTGTCATTCAGTGAGTATTTATTGAGGAACTATGTGCCTTGTGCTGTGCTTGGTGCAAGATGCAGCGTGAACACGATAGATTCAGAATGTGGACTGGAGAGATCTGGACCAGCCCATTTCATAGACAGGCAAGGTCAAGGCCACATAGTACTGACCAGAAAGAGAAGCCAGGCCCCCCGATCACCAGTCCAGTGTTCTCCCCAAGATGCAGACAATGGGTGCCCTTCCTTTCCTTTGCCTGACATTTTCTCCCACACTAGGGCTTGCCTGGGAGAGAAGGCACCTCCCTGTCCCCCGTGGCTTTGCTTGGATGAGGAGGAATTCTGAAGGGCCCAGGATCGGCTGTGATGGGCCTTGAAGGATAGATGTGATTTGGCTGTGAGTAATGGAAGGACACTGGGCAGAAGGGACAGCAAAGCCCTGGAGACAGAAAAGTGTTGACCTGCACGTTAAATAGCAGGCGGGTCTCTCAGAGAGGAAGAAGAGGCCAGTATGCCAGATCTGGAAGGGCAGGTGGGTGCCATTTCTCCAGCAGTGGGGGCCGCTGGAGCTGTAAGTCAGGGAGTGGTGCTGGCAGGATGCTCCTGAGACAGCGCTGGCAGCTCAGGGCGACTGCATCAGAGGCAGGAAATGGAGGTAGAGGGACCTCTGAGCAGCCTAGTGCAGTGGCCCACGTAAGTGCTAGCAAGGACTCCACTAGAGCAGCAGCAGGGGCAAAGAAGAGAAAGGAGCCATTCGAGAGGCTTTCCAGAGGAGGAGGCCACCAGCCGCCCTGATGGAGTGTGGGGAGCAGGAGGGAGGGAGGAGACAAAGAGCTTTCAGAAGATGGGAGATTTAGCTATCCTTTATTGATTCCACGAACATTTCCTGAGCACCTGCAGAGGGTCAGGCCCTGTGCCATTCAGGTGGGAAATTGAGCAAAATTGTGCAAAACCTGAAGGCTCGTGATTTGTGCTCTTGTTGGGATGGGGGAAGGGGAAGTGGGGACGAGGGGTTGTTAGGCAGCTGGCACCACTCTCAGAGCCTTGATTTTGCTCTCTGTGAAATGGACAGCTCTGAGGGCCAGGGAAACACCAGCAGGGCTGGGCGCTTCAGGAAGGTGCTTCTGGATAGATACTACCGTGGAATTCTGGGGATTCAGCTTATGGAAAGGAGAAGGGAGTGGGTGAGGAGAATGGGGCTCCCCTTTGAGGCTGGGGAAGCAGACTCACGTAGGGGAGGGAGGAGCCTTGTTGGGGGTTGTGTTCCTCTCAGGATTGTGGGGATGGGGTCTCAGGGCCTCTCACTTCCCACCTGGGGAAAAAGACCCAGAAAAAGAACACCCCAGGAGCAGGGAATCTGGCAGTGATTCCTTCAGTGACAGCAGCAGCAGCAGTAGCTAATGTTTCCTGGATCTGTTACATGCATTAGGTCAGCCAATCCTCACTGTGTCTCTGGAAGCAGGTGCTGATAGCGTTCCCATGTTCCAGACGAGGACACTGAGACCCAGACTGCTGAGAATATTCACAGAGCCAGAACTAGAACTCAGGCTGCCTGACTCCACGTTAGGCACATTAGCTCTTCTCAGATCCCCTCTTCTTGTTCTTTTTTTTTTTTTTTTTTTTTTTTTTGAGACGGAGTCTCCCTCTCTCACCCAGGTTGGAGTGGAGTGGTGCGATCTCGGCTCACTGCAACCTCTTCCTCCCAGGTTCAAGCAATTCTCCTGCCTCAGCTTCCTGAGTAGCTGGGATTACAGGTGCCCACCACCATGCCTGGCTAATTTTTGTATTTTTAGTATTTCACCATGTTGGTGGGACTGGTCTCGAACTCCTGACCTCAAGTCATCCCCCTGCCTTGGCCTCCCAAAGCACTGGGATTACAGGCATGAGCCACTATGCCCAGCCTCAGGTCCCCTCTTCTGATAACCCATCCAGGACCTGCAGCCCACCTGCCCTGCCATCCTCTTTAGTAACCATCGAGCCAGTAACCGCACCTTCCCACTGCAGTGAGAGGGCAGCAGAATCCAAGGCGCCTTTCTGGGAGCAGATAGCTTTGAGGAGAATGCTGCAGGAGAGGTCAAATGTGAACTGGCCACGATGGGGGCCGGGAGGGGATCCCAGGAGTGCCTTTGCACCACCTGAGAAAAAGTGAGAGGTGTTCCCTCCCTGTACACTGGGGCTGGGGGCTGAGCCTGAGGGGCCCCCTTTCTTCTCATCCTGTTACCAGTTTT
This sequence comes from Symphalangus syndactylus, assembly GCF_028878055.3. Lineage (NCBI taxonomy): Eukaryota > Metazoa > Chordata > Mammalia > Primates > Hylobatidae > Symphalangus > Symphalangus syndactylus. The sequence continues at coordinate 25,305,128 of NC_072442.2, read as the reverse complement.
CCAGGAAGTTGGGAGTCTCCCCCTGCCCTCCCCCACCTACCAGGGTGAAGGTTTGTGGGGAATGTTCTCCCGCAGAACTCGGCATGAAATAAATTCCATTCTTACTCTGCAAATGACACTGCACATAAATATTCAGTAAATTAGCAGCATGCTTTTATAGATTTATCAGTCATTGCAGGCACAAAATGACAGGCAATGTTGTAGCTGAAATATTAATGCTGACAAATTAATGATTTCTGAGTAAATGATGTCATTTTTGCACCGTTTCATTAAAATTTACTCACTTCTGCTTCATTTCTGGACCTAAAAAAATTAAAATCATTTCCTTCTCTCTTTCTTCTTTCTTTTTAGTGTGGGATTGGTTCCCAAACCTGAGAGGGATATAAATTTTCCCCAGCAGCACCCCAAAACAGAGGTGGGGAGCCAGGCAGGGCTAGCATTCCTTACCCCAAGCTCTAGGGAGGGGCTGGGGAGGGACCCCCTCTGGGTCCCAGAGATGGTTCTTGGGCCTCCACCACTGTCTAGCTGGAACATAGCAAAACAGTGTCTTTGGGTCAAGCCTGGATTGGGGTGGGGGGTTGTAGGGGGAAGTGGGGAGGAAGCTTGGGAGGGGGTGTGTCCTGGGAGGGCACCTGGGGGAAGAGGGTGTGGAAGGAAGTCATGCTCCTGTCTTGGAAGCTCTAAGTGCCTCCATCATCCTCATCATACTTGGCCTCCTTCTTGCAATAAATGTGGAGAATAATCGATTCTCGCAACCTCCCATAGTAGGTAAAGGGGAAGTGCCAATTGTGTAAATATGCCCGACAACCCCCCTCACCGAGGCTCTAGGGAATGGACAGATGACCACTTACTCGCAGCGTGACCTTGGGCGAGTACTGTCGCCTCTCTGAGCCTCAGTTTCCCCTTCTTTGCCGATCTCATTTCTCGGGGTTCTTGGGAGGATGAATGTAATGGCATGGACGAGGCACAGGACAAGTTCCCCAGTCGAACAGCCCCTCCAGACGCAGCTCCCAGCTGCTCCCCGCACACGGTCCCCGGGAGGGCGAGAGGGGCTGCCCGGGAGGAGCAGCGAGGCCCCTGCGCGCCAGGATCGGCCCAGGTGACCCGGCCGGACCCTGAGGAGCTGGGGGCACCAGGAGCAGACGGGTCCTGGAGCCCCGCGCCCCCGGCCGCCTCGGTGTGCTCAACCTGGCCAAAGGCAAAGCACTTCGCTCTGCCCGGGCCAGCGCCGGGGGAAGGGAGCGCTGCGAGGCCGAGAGGCGAGGCGGACACAAAGGAGAGGCGAGCGCACGGCGCCGGCGCCCGGGCCGAGGCGTATCGGGGCAATCTCCGGGCTAATTCGTGTCAGGGCCGGCCTCCTATCTCCCGCCCGGCTCCCCGGCCGCTGATAAAATTGAAGTGGAAATGAAGTTGGATGCTCTGGAGCACCCGCGCGGCGGTGGGGGTGGCGAGGGCTCCGTCCGGGGCAGCTGCGCCCTCCGCGGGCGCCCTTGGCGCTGCCCTTGGCCAGGCCGCGGGGATGGAGCGGGAGAGCCGGGCGGGGAGGGGAGGACGCCGCCGCGCAGACCCCCTACTCGGCGGTTCCCGATCCTGTCCCCGTCCAGATGAACATTTACCCAGCAGCGGGAGCGGGGTGGAAATGCGGGGAGCGGCCCGAATGCGGGAGACGGCAAGGCAAGGACACCCTCGTTTAATGAGCGCTTATTAAGTGCCAGGCTCGGCGCCAGGTGTTTAAAGTGAGTTATGCGCTCAGTTACCCCTCCCCCCACCATATGAGGTGGATCGAGTGATTACTTCTGTTTTTACGGGTGCTGACTTGGAGACCCAGAGTCTCAGGCGGCCCAGGGACAGCTAGCAGAATGGCTGCATTCGCACCCAGGCTCTGGCACACTGCAGCTGCGGCGCGTGACCACCACACTAGCCCGCACGTGGGAGCGCCCCAAATAGGCAGAGAGATGACACAGAAGCGGGGCGGGGCGCTGGCTGTTCTGCAAGCCCGTTAGGACGCAGGCCTTGCAGCCATTAGGTCCGTCCCCTGAGCTCAGAACCGCCTGAGGGGTGGATCTTACTCCCAAGTGAGGAACCTGGGGCTGAGAGGTGGTGGAGGGAATCGAGCTGGGAACCAGGGGAGGCGGACTGCACTGGCCCGCTGAGTTATCTTTCTGACCCCCAAAGTCCAAATCAGCCCGGGATGAAGTCTCTGCTGCGCTGTACTTTCTTGAGGGAGGCCAGTGGGGGCCTGGAGGTGATGACTGGCTCTTGTAATGCTATTCGGTTTTTATTCACGTATATTATTTTCCATTTTATTTATTTATAAATTGGCCTCTGCCTACTTCACCCCTATCAGTGTCTGCCTGCTCCTGCCTCTCTCTGGCTACAGCCTCACCTCCAGTCTAGGCTTTCAATGGCTTCTTTCTGCCTCAAAGCCTTCACACGTTTTCTTCCTTCAGCTTCTCTCCTGGGCAGCTTTTTCATCTCTTTATTCTCATGTCTTTTTAATAATCCTTTTAATGGCATTGATATACATTGATATACCAAAATGCATAGACTTTATTTTTATTTAGTTGGACGTGGAATGGTAGCCCAATGAGGACAATTATTAGGTCACAAGAGACGTCTTAAAAACATTCCAGAGAATTACCATATACAGAACGTTATGGTTCTCAGCCCATAATGCAATAAAATTAGAAATCAACCACCAAAAGAGAGTTACCAAAACCCTACATGTTTTGAAATGAAAAACTTCACCTCCGCCAGGCACTGTGGCTCAAGCCTGTAATCCCAGCACTTTGGGAGGCCAAGGTGGGCGGATCACAAGGTCAGGAGATCGAGACCATCCTGGCCAACATGGTGAAACCTGTCTCTACTAAAAATGCAAAAATTCGCTGGGCGTGGTGGTGGGCGCCTGTAATCCCAGCTACTCTGGAGGTCGAGGCAGGAGAATAACTTGAACCCGGGAGGTGGAGGTTGCAGTGAGCCGAGACCACGACACTGTACTCCAGCCTGGTGACGCAGCAAGACTCTGTCTCAAACAAACAAACAAACAAACAAAACTTCACCTCAACATTATCTGTGGGTTAAAAAGAAATCAACAAAAATTATTAAATATTTAGAGTTGAATGATAATGAATGCACTTAATGTCAACATTTACAGGGTGCAGTTAAAGCAGTGCTTACAGGGAAATATATAGACTTAAGTGCATGTGTTGTGATCATTAGAGCTGTTACTAGCTCTGCATTCTGTGCAAATCTAGAGTAGCCTTCTTCTGTTATTTTTTTCTTTCAAAGCTCTTGTCACACGTACAATTCCCCTTGGTATCTGTGAGAGGTTGGTTCTAAGACTCCCCTCGGATACCAAAATTCAAGGATGCTCAAGTCCCTTGTATAAAATGGTGTAGTATAATATTTACATATAATCTATGCATAACCTCTCTTAGACTTTAAATCAAGTCTGACTACTTATAACACCCAATACAATGTAAATGCTATGTAAATAGTTGTTATATTACATTGTTTTTTAATTGCTGTATTATTTTTATTTACTTATTTATTTTTGAGACAGAGTTTCACTCCATCGCCCAGGCTGGAATGCAGTGGTGTGATCTTGGCTCACTGCAGCCTACACCTCCCAGGTTCAAGTGATTCTCCTGCCTCAACCACCCCAGTAGTTGGGATTACAGGTGCATACCACCATGCCTAGCTAATCTTTTTGCATTTTAACTAGAGACAGGGTTCTACCATGTTGGCCAGGTTGGTTTTGGACTCCTGACCTCAGGTGATCTGCCTACCTCGGCCTCCCAAAGTGCTGCGATTACAGGTGTGAACCATTGTGCCCGGCCTATTCTTTTTTTTTTTTTTTAAGAATATTTTTGATCCATGGTTAATTGAATCTGTGGATGCAGAACTTGCAGGTACAGAGGAGCAACTGTATGTATTTATTTATTTATAAGCATACTTCTTAGTGTCTGCCCCCTGACTAGACTGTACACTCTATAAGGGTAGGAACTGTAGCCGTTTTGCTTGTGACTGTATTGCCAGCATTTAACACAAAGCTACACACATAATAGGTGTTCAATAAATATTTGTTAAATATGTGTTTGTCTAAGAAATATGTGTTTATTATTAATGAAGTCACACCCTATTCTCTTTAAAAATGGATTTGAGATTGTCTGTAATAAATACATATAACATGTTAGGCCAGGCACAGTGTCTCACACCTGTAATCCCAGCACTTTGGGAGGCCGAGGCAGGCAGATCACCTAAGGTTAGGAGTTCAAAACCAACCTGGCCAACATGGCAAAACCCCGTCTCTACTAAAAATGCAAAAATTAGCCAGGCATGGTGGCAGGTGCCTGTAATCCTGGCTACTTGGGAGACAGGCAGGAGAATCACTTGAACTCGGGAGGTGGAGGCTGCAGTGAGCCGAGATCGCACCATTACACTCCAGCCTGGGTGACAGAGCAGGACTCCATCTCAAAAGAAAAAAAAAGCCATATAGGATGTCAGTTAAAAGGACAGCTTAGCAGCAGGATGAGCAAATTGGGAGAAGAAGTGGGAGAGTCTGTAATTGAGTGTGGATTGTGGGGTCGGGGGGCAGCAATGGGAATGCTAGTTCCCAGGTAACCTTCACTCCTGCCAGGGCCAGGCTTGGAGGCAGCTGAGAAGGTGGCAGGAGGAGGGGGATAAGATACTGGTTGAGAAGTCAGACTGAAGAGGTTGAGTAGGTTCCCTGCAGATAGTAGAGGAGGGATGTTGGGGGTTGACCTTTGGGAGTGGAGAACCAAGTAGGTGGGTGGTGGGGAGAAAGGTGGAGGTGAGCAGCAGAACATTTTTGTTCATTAATCAATTCATTAATTCATTCCACAGTCTGAGGGACTATGTGAATAGAGGCTGCAGAGCTGGGTTAGAATGGACCAGTGGCTGCACTGGCTTTGAGCTCCCAGCACCAAGGTCTGGTGCCCTCTGGGGTAGCTGGATGGGCCCCTTCTGTGCTCAGCAAAGGACAAGCGTCTAGTTCCACAAAACACCCAATTCAGTTTTAGCTTAGCTCAACCGTCCACCTAGCTTGACTTTCTGGTCCTCAATTTCTGTGTTCATAATAGCTCCTTCTTGAGAGGACACTTGATACTATTCTTCTCACTGAGCGGGACAGCTTCGATGAGCCATTTTTATGGCTCTTTTTAAGTGCATTGCCAAAGAGTTATTTTCAAAGAGAGGTTTACATGAAGAAACCTCCACCTGGAGTGAGAAAACTAGTATTGGAGTCCTGGCTCTGTCACTTTACAGTTGTGTAACTTCGGACAAGTTCCTTTCCCTCTCTGAACCTCCGTTTTCAACTGTAAAAATGGGTATAAAAAGAGTAATATCTGCCTCACAGGGTAAATAGCATAAATATAGGTAAAAAACAACGAACTTGTGTGTGTGTGTGTGTGCTAGGAGGGTGTGTAAACTATAAAATCTTACACAAATATCAAATTTTAGTATTATTCAAGGTCTCCCCTTTGCCTGTAGTTCCTCCCTGTGTCCACCCCCTTGAGATCCTTTATGAATCCCACCATAAGCTTTGCATACCCTCTTCTCCCCCGGCTGAGTCTAAATTAATTTCTCCCAATGGTGTCTTCCAGCCGCACTATGTATGGACCTCTCTGGGGCCCTCTCACTAGGTGCCTTGTATAGGAATTCCTTGTGCTTGGTCTGCCCTTTCTGAACTACATATCCATGACATTTAGAGTTAGAAACTGAAGAAAGTGACCTTGACTTAGCATTTCTGGATCCCTAAGATCTAGCATGGTGCCCTACACATAGCAAGAGCTCAAAAAGTGTCTGTTGGCCGAGTGTGGTGGCTCGAGTCTGTAATCCTTGCACTTTGGGAGGCCGAGGCAAGAGGATTGCTTGAGGCCAGGACTTCAAGACCAACCTGGGAAACATAGTGAGATCTCATCTCTACAAAAAAGTATAAAAAATTGGCCAGGTATGGTGGCATACATCAATAGTCCTAGCTACTTAGAAGGCTGAGGCAGGAGGATTGCTTGAGCTCAGAAACTTGAGGCTGCAGTGAGCTATGATCATGCCATTGCACTCCAGCCTGGGCAATAGAGTGAGACCATGTCTCAAAAAAAAAAAAAAAGGCTGTATTACTAAATGCTCTTAAGCCTTTGTTAATTTATCCAAACCAATATTTTCCAGGATAAACAATTTTTAGAGTTTTGTGAATTACAGAAACAGTAAAACACATTAAATACAATTTTGAGGTGAGAAAAAAAATTATCTAGAATCCTACCACTAGTAGTCAATGTTTATTTTCATTCTTGTTTATTCTTTTCCAGTCTTTGTTTTTGTGCCTGAAGATTTTACATTGCTGCTAATATCACATGTGTTTCGTGTTCTTTTTTCCATTTCACATTATCTCAAACATTTGTGTACTTTCTACATTTTCATAATGATGTTTTTAATGGCATAGAGTAGATGTACCAAAATTTATATGTTTTTCTCCAATCACACATGGAACTGTTACTAGAATTATATATTAGATCACAGAGGAACTCTCAAAACATTCCAGAGAATCAACATTATACAGAACATGTTTTCAGACCACAATGCAATAAAATTAGAAATCAGCCACAGAGAAAGCAAGCTAACAAAACCTTCTACGTTATGGAACAAAAAACCCCCCAAACTTCTAAATAATTCATAGTTAAAGAGTAAGCCAATGACAATTAATTAAATATTTAGAATTAAATGATAATGAGGCCAGCAGTGGTGGCTCACGACTGTAATCCCAGTACTTTGGGAGGCTGAGGTGGGTGGATAACCTGAGGCCAGGAGTTCAAGACCAGCCTGGCCAACATGGTGAAACCCCATCTCTTCTAATATTACAAAAATTAGCCAGGCGTGGTAGTGTGCACCTGTAATTCTAGCTACTCGGGAGGCTGAGGCAGGAGAATTGCTTGAACCTGGGAGGCAGAGGTTGCAGTGACCTGAGATTGCACCATTGCGCTTCAGCTTGGGTGACAGAGCAAGACCCTGTCTCAAATAATAATAATAATAATGAAAAGGTTAGAAATTCGAAACCACTATATATGTATACTGGAATTGAACTTTTTTAACCTTTATTTTAGGTTCGGGGTACATGTGCAGGTTTGTTATATAGGGAAACCCATGTTATGGGGGTTCGTTGAACATTTAAGTAAATGGATGGGACCCAGAGTTTCACTGCCCCCAGCAAGTGGTTGTAATGGGAGGTTATACATAATTAAAGCATTGAACTTGAACTTGAATGATCCATGTGGTAATGGATGAGAGTTGGAGACATCAGATGAACTTATGCTTAGCTTAATAGAAATACAGATGATTACATATAGAATTTTGTATAGATATGTGTGGATAAATGGTCAGTATACACACATATATTTCTTCGCCTTGCCAACTGAGGGCCTAGAAGCAATGACCACCAGTAGCAACAATCACACCTAGTGCTCAGATCTTGGTTTCTAATACCATTCTCCAGTGAAAAGAATCAGGGTTCTTGGAAAAACGTCTGATTCTAGGACTAGACAGGAAATATACAAGATGAGACTGGAGCATCTTTTAGTGCCAAAAAATAAGGAAATGTTCAGATATAAAACAACTCACATTGATGAGGGTATGTCTAAGACACACAGGAGCCCACCAAAAGTGCTCCCAGTGGCCAAGGCTGGAATAATTTGAGCAACAAAATAAATAACACAGTATTGGATTATAATCCAAAGTAAATAAATATCCATGAATCCATACTGATATAAATACATGGTTGAATAAATAAATTAATGGGGAGAATAGACAAGCCTCCTGTGCAGAGGAATTTCAATTATGTAGAGGCTCTGCCTTCCAGAAGGTGGAACATAACTTCCTATTCCTTATGTGTAGGCTTAGCATAGTGATTTTCTTCCAAAAAGTACATTATGGGCGGGGCGTGGTGGCTCATGCCTGTAATCCTAGCACTTTGGGAGGCCGAGGTGGGTGGATCACTTGAGTCAGGAGTTCAAGGCCAGCCTGGCCAACATGGCGAAACCCTGTCTCTACTAAAAATGCAAAAATTAGCTGGGCCTGGTGGCAGGTGCCTGTAATCCCAGCCCCTTGGGAGGCTGAGGCAGGAGAATTGCTTGAACCCAGGAGGTGGAGGTTGCAGTGAGTTGATATCGCGCCACTGCACTCTTGCCTGGGTGACAGAGCAAGACTCTGTCTGAAAAAAAAAAAAAAAAAAAAAAGTGCATTATGGAAGGGGTGATGGAGGAGGAGTAACTTTATGGTACAGAAACCTGACAAGCACTGCCTCAGCTGTGTGATCAAGGTTAACATCAATAGCGATATCCTGTCGATAGTATAAGCCCTTGGTATGACGTCATGAGAATGGCACTTTACTTCTGTGATCTCCCTCTCAAAAGAACCATAACCTTGTGGCTCACACCTGTAATCCCAGCACTTTGGGAGGCCGAGGTGGGCGGATCACCTGAGGATCACCTGAGGTCAGGAGTTCAAAACCAGCCTAGCCAACATGGTGAAACCCCATCTCTACAAAAATAGAAATATTAGCTGGGCGTGGTGGCCAGCACCTGTAATTCCAGCTACTCGGGAGGCTGAGGCAGGAGAATCACTTGAACCTGGGAAGCAGAGGTTGCAGTGAGCCGAGATCATGCCATTGCACTCCAGCCTGGGTGACAGAGCAAGACTCCATCTCAAAAAAATAAACAAACAAATATAACCTCAGTGTAAACATGAGAAGAATATCAGATGAATCCCAGTTGAGGAACATTCTACAAAATACCTGACCAGTACTCCTTAAAACTGTTAAGGTCATGAAAAACAAGGAACACCAGAGATACTGTCACAGACAAAAGTGGCCGAAGGAGACATGATGATTAAATGTAATGCAGCATCCTGGATGGGATCCTGGAATCGAGAAAGGACATTAGGTTCCTTCAATCCCATCCATGTTGTTGCAATTGACAGGATCTTCCCGAGGCAGGAGGGTCATTCTTTTTTGTGGCTGAATAATGTTCCATTGTGTATATATAATACATTTTCTTTATCCATTCATCTGTTGATAGACACTTAGGTCGATTCCATGTCTTGGCTATTGTGAATGGTGCCACAATAAACATGCAACTGTGGATGTCTCTTTGAAATACTGATTTTCTTTCTTTTGGATATATACCACTAGGGATTGCTGGATTTTACATTGCTCCTTTCTCTCCTGGATCTCATATAATAAATAAAATAATAAATATTCCAAAAAGAAAAAGGAAAAGGACATCAGGTAAAAACAGAGGAAATCTGAATTAAAGTACGGGTTTTAATTAATAATAATGTATTGCAGCTGGGTGTGGTGGCTCACGCCTGTAATCCCAACACTTTGAGAGGCTGAGGTAGAAGAATCACTTCAGTGTAGGAGTTCAAGACCAGCCTGGGAAACATAAAGAGACCCCATCTCTTAGCCAGGTGTGGTTGCATGTGCCTGTGGTCCCAGCTACTCAGGAGGCTGAGGCAGGAGGATCACTTGGGCCCAGGAGGTCAAGGCTACAGTGAGACATGATTGCACCACTGCACTTTAGCCTGGGTAACAGAGTAATAATAATAATAATAATGTATTGTGGTTCATTAATAATGACAAATATATCATACTAATATAAGATGTTAAGTAAGGGAAATTGAGAGGGATTATATGGAAACTTTCCAGCTCCTATCTTCACAATTTTTCTTTAAATCTAAAACTATTACAAAATGAGATGCTTATTTTAAAATGATAATGAAAGCCTTGGGTAAAATTTCTAAGGAGCAGTTAAAGCCATATTTTGAGGGAAATTTATAAACTTACAATGCATGTGTGTTATAGTCATTAGGGCTGTTCCCCAAACATTCCCAGCTCTTTGCCTTCTGGCACATGATAGGCCCGCATTTCCTGGTCTCTTTCAGTTACATGAGGCCAATGAGTTGTGAGCTAAAGTGATGTGTGTCACTTCTAGGAGGACACATTTAATGATTGGTACAAGACCATCAAGCGCTCTCTTTCTCTCTGCCATGGCAATCACCAACATTTCAGATAGTGGCTGCTCCATTAGCTGAGGTCCTAGCATGGACATGACAAAGAGCACAGCCCCTGGTCAACCTATGATGGGCCAGCAGCATGAAGGAGAGGCTCCACGGAGCAGAGCTCACCTTGCAAGGTTATATGCATAAAATATAAAATATAAACTTTGTCTCTTAAGTCACACGATTGTTGGAACTCTCATAATAGCAGCTTGAGTTCTTAACATCCTAATTAACACAAGAATAGATAAATAAACCAATAAAACAGATCAGAAAACCTAAGAACAGATTCCTATCTATCTATAAGAACATAGCATATGTTAGAGCTGTCACCACTAATCATTAGGGAAAAGAAAGACTATTTAATAACAGAGCTGTGACATGTCATTAACAAATGTAAAATATAGATGTTTTAGTGACCTAAACATGAAAAATAGTCAGAAGAAATTATAGGAAAATATTTTTCATGACCCAGGATAGAGAATGATTTCTCAAACAAGAAAGACACAGTAAGAACATCCTCCCTTCCTTCCTTCCTTTCTTCTTTCTTTCTTTCCTTCCTTCCTTCCTTCCTTCCTTCCTTCCTTCCTTCCTTCCTTCCTTCTTTCCTTTCCTTCCTTCCTTCCTTCCTTCCTTCCTTCCTTCCTTCCTTCCTTCCTTCCTTCCTTCCTTCCTTCTTCCTTTCTCTCTTTCTTTCTTTCTTTCTTTCTTTCTTTCTTTCTTTCTTTCTTTCTTTCTTTCTTTCTTCTTTCTTTCTTCTTTCTTTCTTTCTTTTTTTTCTTTCTTTCTTTCCTTCTTTCTTTCTTTCTTTCTTTCTTTTCCCTCTCTGGCCCAGGCTGCAATCTACTCGGCTTGCTGCTGCCCGCGCCGCGAACTGCCTGGGACTGCCGGCGCGCGCCACCGCTGCCCACCTTTTCTCCTTTCGCTGCAGGCACGCGTTCGCCATCTTGGCCACGCTGGTCGCCAGCTCCTCACACCGAGTGCTCTGCCCGCCTCAGCCTCCCAAGGTACTGGGACTACAGACGGAGTCTCGCTCACCCAGTGCTCGGTGTTGCCCAGGCTGGAGTGCGGTGGCGTGGTCTGGCCTCGCGGCAGCCTCCGCCCCCCAGCCGCCTGCCTTGGCCTACCAGGGTGCTGGGATTGCAGCCCCTGCCCGGCCGCCGCCCCATCTGGGAGGTGGGGAGCGCCTCTGCCCGGCCGCCCACCGTCTGGGAAGTGAGGAGCGCCTCTGCCCGGCCGCCCACCGTCTGGGAAGTGAGGAGCGCCTCTGCCCGGCCACCCCGTCTGGGAAGTGAGGAGCGCCTCTGCCCGGCCGCCCACCGTCTGGGAAGTGAGGAGCGCCTCTGCCCGGCCACCCCGTCTGGGAAGTGAGGAGCGCCTCTGCCCGGCCACCCACCGTCTGGGAAGTGAGGAGCGCCTCTGCCCGGCCGCCCACCGTCTGGGAAGTGAGGAGCGCCTCTGCCCGGCCGCCCACCGTCTGGGAAGTGAGGAGCGCCTCTGCCCGGCCGCCCACCGTCTGGGAAGTGAGGAGCGCCCCTGCCCGGCCGCCCACCGTCTGGGAAGTGAGGAGCGCCCCTGCCCGGCCGCCCACCGTCTGGGAAGTGAGGAGCGCCTCTGCCCGGCCGCCCCGTCTGGGAGGTGAGGAGCGCCTCTGCCCGGCCACCCATCGTCTGGGAAGTGAGGAGCGCCTCTGCCCGGCCTCCCATCGTCTGGGAGGTGAGGAGCGCCTCTGCCCGGCCGCCCCGTCCGGGAGGAAGTGAGGAGCGCCTCTGCCCGGCCGCCCCGTCCGGGAGGAAGTGAGGAGCGCCTCTGCCCGGCCGCCCCGTCTGGGAAGTGAGGAGCGCCTCTGCCCGGCCACCCACCGTCTGGGAAGTGAGGAGTGCCTCTGCCCGGCCACCCACCGTCTGGGAAGTGAGGAGCGCCTCTGCCCGGCCACCCACCGTCTGGGAAGTGAGGAGCGCCTCTGCCCGGCCACCCGTCGTCTGGGAAGTGAGGAGCGCCTCTGCCCGGCCACCCGTCGTCTGGGAAGTGAGGAGCGCCTCTGCCCGGCCTCCCGTCGTCTGGGAGGTGAGGAGCGCCTCTGCCCGGCCGCCCCGTCCGGGAAGAAGTGAGGAGCGCCTCTGCCCGGCCGCCCCATCCGGGAAGAAGTGAGGAGCGCCTCTGCCCGGCCGCCCCGTCTGGGAAGTGAGGACCGCCTCTGCCCGGCCACCCCGTCTGGGAAGTGAGGAGTGCCTCTGCCCGGCCACCCATCGTCTGGGAAGTGAGGAGCGCCTCTGCCCGGCCACCCACCGTCTGGGAGGTGAGGAGCGCCTCTGCCCGGCCGCCCCATCTGGGAAGAAGTGAGGAGCGCCTCTGCCCGGGCGCCCCGTCCGGGAAGAAGTGAGGAGCGCCTCTGCCCGGGCGCCCCATCCGGGAAGAAGTGAGGAGCGCCTCTGCCCGGGCGCCCCGTCCGAGAAGAAGTGAGGAGCGCCTCTGCCCGGCTGCCCTGTCCGGGAAGAAGTGAGGAGCGCCTCTGCCCGGCCGCCCCGTCCGGGAAGAAGTGAGGAGCGCCTCTGCCCGGCCGCCCCGTCCGGGAAGAAGTGAGGAGCGCCTCTGCCCGGCCACCCATCGTCTGGGAGGTGAGGAGCGCCTCTGCCCGGCCACCCATCGTCTGGGAAGTGAGGAGCGCCTCTGCCCGGCTGCGCCATCTGGGAAGTGAGGAGTGCCTCTGCCCGGCCACCCATCATCTGGGAGGTGAAGAGCGCCTCTGCCCGGCCACCCATCGTCTGGGAAGTGAGGAGCGCCTCTGCCCGGCCACCTATCGTCTGGGAAGAAGTGAAGAGCGTCTCTGCCTGGCCACCCCGTCTGGGAAGTGAGGAGCTCCTCTGCCCGGCCGCCCCGTGTCTGGGTAGAAGTGAGGAGCTCCTCTGCCTGGCCGCTCCGTCTGGGAGGTCTACCACGGAGGCCAGAAGCAATGTGGGGGCTGGACGTGGTGGCTCACGCCTGTGGTCCCGGCACTCTGGGGGGCGAGGCGGGTTGATCACTTCGGGCTAGGAGTTCGAGACCAGTCTGGCCAACTTGGCGAAACATGAAGAATACAACAGACAAACCAACCAACCAACTCAGTGACAACAAAACAGGTCTACCCTGGAGTCATACTCTAATTTTTTCTATTTTCCTCCCTTTCTGATCCTTTATCCCACTTTCTTTTTCTTCCTCTTCCTTCTCCCTCTTCTTTGTCAAATAGAGGATTGAGTTATTATCACTGATCCATATAAAGTCCCTCTCTCATTTATTTTAACTCCCACCCCCCATTTCTATTCCCTGACTTCCCATGTGCAACCTTCCTAATATGTTTGATACGCATCTTTTTGTTTGTATGTATTTTTAGAAAATGTTTATTGTTTTTGTATGCAAAAATTAATAAAAAAAATTAAAAAAAAAACATCCTGTAAAATAAAAAAAAAAAATAGATTACTTAACTTTGCTAAAATTAAGTCTTGTCTCAGGCAAAATATACCATGTACAAGATTAAAAGGTGAACAATTTACTGGGAGATATTTGCAATATATAATGTATCTATCAGAATATATAAAGAATTTCTATAATCTGTAAGAAAAAGACAACCCAACAGAAAAATGAGAAACATATGAACAGACAATTCATACAAAAGAATATTCAAATAGCCACTAAAGCCATGAAAAGAAAAGTGAGGTATTATTTTTTACCCATCAGATTGGGAAAAATTAAAAGGCCTAACAATATAAAGTGTTGCCAGATGCAGGGGTTCATACCTGTAATCCCAGCACTTTGGGAGGCCGAGATGGGAGGATTGCTTGACCCAGGTGGTCAAGGCTGCAGTGAGCTATGATTGATTGCACCATTGTACTCCAGGCTGGGCAACAGAGCAAGACCCTGTCTCTAAACAATAAATAAATAAAGTGTTGATGAGGGTACGAAGAAAATGATAGCATTATTACAAATAAGCAGCATCTAATAACATTTAAAAATGTACATCCTTGCCGTGATCATGCCACTGCATTCCTGCCTGTGCGACAGAGTAAGACCCTGTCTCTAAAAAAAAAAAAAAAGAAAGCAAGCACATCCTCTATGAGCTATTCAGAAAATCCCGTTTCTAAATATATTCCCTGGAGAAATTCTGTCATACACATACGCAGGATGTATATTGCGTCATTATTTGCAACTGGCCAAATATTGAAAACAATCCAAATGATCATTTATAGGGGAATGAATTAATAACATACGATATGTTTATATGATGGGATATTATACAGCAGTTTAAGAGAAATTAACTAGATCTATACATATCCACATGTATAGTTTCAAGTTATATAATGTTTGGTAGATAGAAAAAAGATTCAGAATGATATGAAAAGCATATCACTCATATACATTTTAAAATGTAAAAACAGCATGTGTTATTTGTAGATACATATGAATGGATGGAAATATTTTTAAAATATAAGGATTTACCTCAAACTCATAATAATGGTTCCCTCTTGGAGAAAGGGTATAGAACCAGGGATGGCCATTAGAAGGGACTTTAGCTATATCTGTAATGTGTAATTTCCTTAAAAGAAAAAAAAACAAACAGCAAGCATATGTGACAAAAATATTAACTTTGTTAAATATATCAGTCAAGGTCCAGTCAGGAGATAGAAACCACACAGAAAAAAAGTAATATAAAAAGCAATTAACTGAAAAAATTAACTAATAAAAGGTGGTTACCAACTAAGAGGGGAAAAGGTAACTTTAAAGAAAGGTAGCAGACATCGGGGGCAGTTACTACCTCTAGGGCTCAGGAAGCACACCCAAGGAACCATGGCACTTGGGAGAAACCCCCAACCCATGCCTGGGAGTCAGACCTTAGAGAGAGTGGGGCTGTGGACTATGTGGAGAGGTTCACCGAGGTGCTTCAAGCCAAAGCTGGGCCACAGCTGACAGGCCAGGGCTGGCAAGCAGAAAGCCAGCCACAGGGGTGCCAGTGTAAATTGCCAGAGGGTAAGCACCACTGGGCCTCCCATACGCTGCCAGCAGCTGTGTCCCGGGAGCAGGAATTGAACTCAGGAACCAGGAAGAGAAGCCCATTCTCCTGCTGTGCCTCGTGATGTTCCTCTAGAGCCCTCTATCCACAAAACCAGTGTGTGTGGAGGAGAAGTGTTTACAGGGTCCAGCTGCAGTAACATGAAGCAGGCAAATGATCGCAGGTTTGGTGCCAAGAGGCAATACATCGATTACCGGCACATTAATGATAAATGGTAAGAATATACGTGTTGCTTGTATTATTGTTTATTTCTTTAGAGCTCAAGACTCTCAAAATAAAATGTTAAATGATTACAAGTTAAAGAATATTTTTTAAAAATATTCTTACTGGTTAAAAAGTTAACCAGTAATGGAATAAAAACTTCTTCCAGGCTGGGCATGGTGGCTCACACCTGTAATCCCAACATTTTAAGAGTCCGAGGCGGGTGGAACACTTGAGGTCAGGAGTTCAAGGCCAGCCCAGCCAACATGGTGAAACCTTGTCTCTACTAGAAATACAAAAATTAACCAAGCGTGGTGGTGCACGCCTGTACTCCCAGCTACTTGGGAGGCTGAGGCAGAAGAATCACTTGAACCTGGGAGGCAGAGGTTGCAGTGAGCCAAGATTGTTATCACTGCACTCTTGCCTGGGCGACAGAGCAAGACTCTGTCTCAAAAACAAAACAAAACAAAAAACTTCTTCCAAAACACTAGAGAAGAAAGGTAGAAGGGACAGCAAAGATTAGAAGATCAGAATCATTGAAAGCAAGATTAAAAGTCAACCAGGAGGTAAAACTAAGGGTCGTTTGTTTCTGCCAAAGGAATTCTTTCCCTCTGTCTATCAATAAGGCAAAACCAGTTAAATGCAGAAAAAAATGTAAATGGACAAAACCTACATATTAAAAAAACAAAGACTTAAAGATTGAGACAAAAAACTAAAGTCAAATCTTGTGATATTTGTAAGAGACACCCCTAAAACAGTGACAGAAAAAATTTATCCTAGTAGGATGAATCTCTCCATGACAAGTCTATCTTCTTTGGTGCCCTTTCTTTCTTCCCTTCTCCACCTATCGGAACCCTTCTAATAGATAGATGTATTTGTACATGCCTGGAACCTCTCTTGAAGAATAAGCAAGAAGCTGATAACATTGGTTGACTCCAGGGAGGTGAACTGGGTGACTGACTGGAGGATAGAGGTGGGAGGGAGATTTCACCTTTTGAATTGTGAGTTATGTATGTGTATTACTTTTTTTTTTAAAGAACAAGCCAAACAAACTAAAAATGAAACCAAACTGTATGATCCTTAAGTGAAAGCCATCCCCTTTCCTCAAAAAATTAAAAATAGAATTATCATGTGCTGCAGCAATTCTGCTTCTGGGTATATGCTCAAAAGAATTGAAAGCAGAATCTTGAAAAGATACTTGTGGCAGGGCGCGGTGGCTCATGCCGGTAATCCCAGCACTTTGGGAGGCCGACGGGGGCAGATAACTTAAGGCCAGGAGTTAGAGACCAGCCTGGCCAACATGGTAAAACTCCATCTCTACTCAAAACACAAAAATTAGCCATGCATGGTGGCAGGCACCTGTAGTCCCAGCTACTCGGGAGGCTGAGGCAGGAGAATGGCTTGAATCTGGGAGGTGGAGTTTGCAGTGAGTTGAGATCGCGCCACTGCACTCCAGCCTGGGTGACAGAACAAAGCTCCATCTTGAAAAAAAAGAAGAAAAAGAAAAGATGTTTGTACAGCCATGTTCACGGCAGCATTAGTCACAATAGCTAAAACGGGGAAGCAATGCAGGTATGTATCAAAAGACGAATGGATAAGCAAAATGTGGTAGGTGCATATGATGGAATACTATTCAGCCTGAAAAAGGAAGGAAATCCTGACACATGCTACAACATGGATGAGGCTTGAGGATAGTGAAGTAACTCTGTCCCAAAAGGACAAATACTGTATGATTCCATTCATATGAGGTACTTAGAGTAGTCAAATTCATAGGGACAGAAAGTAGAATGAGTTGCCAGGGCCTGCGAGGAGGGTGGGGAATGGGGAGTTGTTTAATGGGTGCAGTTTGGGAAGACGAAAAGAGTTCTGTGGGTGGATGATAATGATGGTTTTACCTAATATGAATTTACTTAGTACCACTGAATTATAAGCTTAAAAATGGTTAAGATGGTAAATTTTATGTTATGTGCAATTTTGCCACAACAAAAAAATTGAAAAAGAGGCCAGGAGTGGTGGCTCACACCTGCAATCCCAGCACTTTGGGAGGCTGAGGCAGGCAGATCACTTGAGGTCAGGAGTTTGAGATCAGCCTGGCCAACATGATGAAACGCCATCTCTACTAAAAATAAAAAATTAGCCAGGCATGGTGGTGGGCGCCTGTAATCCTAGCTACTTGGGAGGTTGAGGCAGGAGAATCACTTGAGCTGGGAGGTGGAGGTTGCAGTGAGCCAGATCATACCACTGCACTCCAGCCTTGGTGACAGAGTGAGGCTCCGTCTCAAAGCAAGAAAAAAAAAAAAAAGGAAAGAAAGAGGCATAGTTGCCACCTTCCAAGAGGACCCCTTCCCACACATCTCCCTCTTCTCTGACCCTGTGTTGCTCTTAGGAAAGTTCAGCCCGTCTCTAGGCATGTTAGTTTCCTGGCAAAACCACAGACTCAGATCCTTGAGGACAGGCCTCTTTTATTCTTTTTTTTTTAAACAAACAAACAAACAAACAATCAAACAAACAAACAAAAAACTATCCCTCCATACTCCTGGACAGCAAAGTATTTAATGAATGCTTGATGGAATTGGCATATTTAGCTTCCTAGGCTAAATCTACCCTTGGAAAGCATACTTTCTGGGGTTCTGGAAATAGGAACACTGCCAACTTGACCACTGTGCTGTGGTGGAAAGAGCTCAGGCTTTGGAGTCAGCTGACTGGGATTGAAATGCCAGCTCAGCCACGGTGGCTTCCGGCAAATAAGTACACCACCCCGGCCTCAGTTTTCTTCACCAAATAATGGGATAATAATGTGTGCATAAATACAATGTGGTTCTTCAGAAGGATGGGTTTGGTGAAAAATACACATAATGCAGACCATTCTTATCTGTTTTCTACATGGAGAGAGCTTGTGGATCGAGTGCTTATTCCTCTCCTGACTGTGCCTTTTCCTATCTCTATGTCAGGAGACAGACAGAACTCTGCTGAGGGAACAAAATGCTTTTTTGTTTGTTTTTCCTTTTTATAACTTTTGTCTTTTGAGGTCATTGTAAACTCACATGCAGTTGTAAGAAGTAATAGAGAGAGATCCCATATACCCTTCATCCAGTTTCCCCCAGTGGTAACATCTTGCATAGCTAAAGTACAACGGCACAAGCCAGAGATTGACATGGGTACAACCCATTGACCGTATTCAGGTTTCACCAGTTTTACATTCACATGTGTTTGTGCGTATGTGTTGAGTTCTATGCAGTTTTATCCCACGTGCAGATGTGCAGATCCTCAGGCTACCCTTTTATAGCCACAGGTCTTAGTTCTGTTTAAGGGCTCCTGTTTCAGAAGGATATTTATCCTACATGCATCATTGAGGTTTCCTTCAAAGACTCCAATCTTCACAGCTCCACGACTGCCTTTATCTTTCTTTTTCTTCCACATCTTAAAGCTTCCTTAGAGAGTTGGAACAGGCCGGGAGTGGTGGCTCGTGCCTGTAATCCCAGGACGTTGGAAGGCCAGGGTAGGAGGATCACTTGAGCCCAGGAGTTTAAAATCAGCCTGGGCAAAATAGTGAGACCCCACCTCTTAGAAAAAAGAGAGAGAGAGAGAGTTGGAACAAGTAACGGGTGCATCAGAGAATTCCCAACTCGTCTTCATTAAAATGTGTCCTACATCCCCTGGAGCCCCCTAGACTTGAGAAGGGCCCCTATTCCAGTAGAGGCCTTTGGGTGGCAGGCCACCCATATGTCTTCGGACATGCACTAAACTTGCCCCCTCCCGTTTCACCGTGACCCAGTGGCACTGAAGAGAAGCCATCATTCCTGTTAACTTATTTGAGGGCCAGTAGGCTCCTGAGAGCTGGATTTACCACCTGATTAGTGGGTGAGGTCCTGCCTTCCAGCCTGGGCCAGTGTGGGCTCAGTGTTCCCACCTTGGTGAGCTCCAAACCTCCTGAATTACCTTTCTCTCCCTTCGCGGGGGTCTTCCTTGGAGCTGCAAGTTCCAATTCTGGGTCTTTTCATCCTTATAAGGCAATACAGTCCTTGGGTGCTTGGGGGTGTGCCAAAGGAGCAGCTGGCGAGGTCAGGGACCCAGAACTCTCAACATGTTCCCATCAGTTGGACTTGTGCTCATTGAAAAGTGAAAAGTGGATCCTATCAAAGGTGCCCCTTTCTTTGTTCCCTGGGATCCACTTTTCAGATATGTGCTTTGTGGCCTCAATGATACTGGTGATCTAATCTCTCTGGGCCTCAGTCTTCCCATCTGTGAAATGGAACCAATAGGCCCTCCCAGGGCTCTCATTGATGCTTCAGTGAGATAACGGCTGCAGCAGGCCCAGAGCGTTGAAGGCAAGTGCTCAGTGAAAAGAGCTGTCAGATGCCATCCTATTTGTCATGCTTCTCCTCTCCCCAGTCACCCGCCGTACGTGTCACTCCACAGGGCTGGGTATGCCACCCTCATCCTCCCATATCTTTGTCTAGATTAATTGTCCTAAGAATTGAGTCTCATCTCGAGGGTGGGAGGAGAAACCAAAACAGGTGATGTGTAATCAGGGACTTAACGTGACTCAACTGTACCCTGGCTGCATCCCCTGTTTCCCAGGCTTAAGCCGCTTCCAATTATACAAGATTAACTTGCTTGCTAGGACTCCCAGAGAAACCTGAGGTCCCAGTCTCTGTCTCTCTCTCTGTCTCTCTCTCTCTCTCTCTCTCCTCTTTCTCTCTCTTCTTCACGGCCCAGGACAGAATAACTCAGAGCTTCCCTTGAGAGGGTGCTCAGCACACACAGCGAGAGGCAGAGCTCAGATCTTGCTTCTTTTCTTCCTTGGCCTCTCACACCCCTGCCGCCAACCCATGAAATCCTGCACCCTGGGGCGTCCCTGGGGGGGCAGTGGCCCATCTTTCTTTGCAGGGAGGCAGGATTGGCAGGATTTGGCTAATAAGAACCAGCTGTGTTGTTGGTGGGTTTTATTCTGCCCCTCCCTTGCCCTTGCTCTGATAGCTGTGAGAAACTGATGACAACCTGTTTGACCTCTGATCTCCGAACTTGACCCGCTGCTAATACCTCCAGCTGCTGATTGCTGGCTGAGCCCTTTGTCTCCGGTTGTTTGGGAGCCAAGACAGACAAATGATTTCTATTTGTCCTTTGGTGCCGCGGACAGAGCTGATCGATAGGAACCGCGAATGATGTCAAGGATTTGTCACCATGGCTTATGAATGACAAAAACGCTCCTCGACTCCCCCCTCTACCTTTTCCCCCTCCCCAGAGAAACACCTTTTGGGGGAAAAAGAATGAAAGCCAGAGAAGGCATATTGATTTTTTTTTTTTTTTTTGCTTTCTTAAATAGCAGCTCGAGCCACAAAAGAGAGAAAGACAACACTTTTCTGTGCTAAAATGCAGCAAAAAGCTTCCCAGAGAACGAGACTAGTGATTAGATCAGCTATTGCATTTAAGTACCACAGCCCGCCTCACAGCACAACTGCTCAATTTCGTCTGCTGAACGCTGTACCATTTCTCCCCCATTTCTGATCATTCCAGACACAAGGGAGGCTCCCGGCAAGAAGGCACTTTGCTCTCTCTCACTTCTTCATCTGCCGTCAGCTTGGTGACCATCTCTCTCCCTTTTTCTCCTTCAATCTCCTTCTTTTTCCCTGGTTGGGCATGGGTTGGACACCCTGGTGTGTGAGTCTGAGCTGTTTCCAGCCTTTAGCTAGAGCTTATCACAGCCTTTGAATTTGGATGCTTATTTGGAAAAGAAAAGACAGAAAGTGGAGATGTGATCTCAATGGCAGGGGACACACAGCTTGGGAAAGCCCCTCTCAGTCTCCCACACAGGGGTGGGGGCAAGTTTCAGAGGGAGGCTGGGGAGGCAGCCCATTCCTCTGGAAAGGTGGAAAGCCCCAAAGCAGGGAGGGCAGCAGGGCGCCCCCTCCTCCCACTTCAACATCTGATGCCTTCAGTGAGAGCCTCTCTGTGCTGGCACGGGACCACAGGGAGAGAGAGATCTGTCTGCTCATCCTTGGGGAGCTCACCCTCTAGGACAGATGAGCAAACCATGGCAGGGCAGCCAGATGGATGCATGCTGGGGCAGAGGGGAGCAGGGAGTGGGGAAACCTGATGTGGCAGCAAGGGTTTGTGGGTGGGGGTTGGGATCACTAGAGGAGGGGACACCCTTATTGAGCTCGGACAAATAAGCAGCAGTAGAAAGAGGGCCACTGCATTCCGGGCTGTAGAGACCAAGGACCTCATCCAGCCTGTGGTGTGGACTCTAGGCTATGCCTTTTCAGAGTCCCCAGAGTGAGCAGCCATTGCATGAATGACTCAGAGACTCCATTTTCTCATCTGTGAAATGGATATGGCAATGACATCCCCCTCATAAGGTTGCCAAGAGTATTACATGGGATAATCCACGCAAAGTGTTGATACTGTCTTGCTATACATGTGGCTGTTCCTGTTTTTATTCTTTTTAGCAGTTAATATTTGAAGACTTGCTTCCAATCTGGAGATTCCTCAGTCAGGCTGACTAAATGAGGGTGGAGAGAGACAGCTCCTACTTCCCACACACCCTAAGTAGAACCACGACCTGGGTGTAGCGGGGAAGCCAAATAAATGGGGCTCTGGCAGGACGAGGCCGCTGACCAAGGTCAGAGCATGGCTCTGGAGAAGACCAGAATGACCTCTCTCCTCAAGCACAGGCTCTGGGCATAAACAGCAGAGAATGCCTGCTCCCAGATGAGGCTTAGACAGAGTAACTACAAGGGTGCAAGGCTATGTAGGACTCAGTACTGATTGCTTGGACGATTGCAGTAGCCACCTACCTGGCCTTGGGTCTCTCCCATCCGCTGTCTACACCACCATCAGGTTGACAGTCCCACCTCAAACCTGGTCATGACACTTCTCTGTTTGGATCCCTCCAGTGGCTCCTCATTCTCTCTAGGATAAAGCAAAAACGTCTAATATCAGCATTCAAGGCCACCCTGTAGTCACCTGTTTTGCATCACGCTAACCACAAGAATCATACATCCTGTGTGGCTCTACTACCTGGCCTTTGCTCAAGCTAGTTCCTCTACCTGAAACGCCTCCTTCGCCTCCATTTTAGTAGGAATTCTCCTTTCTTTCTCCATTTCTTCCCACAGCACACTGTTCTTCCATTCTAGTACTTACAGCCCTTGATCAGAACGATTCTGTTCACTTCTGTCTCCTGCCTAGATTGAGGACTCTGAAGGCCACGAACCATGCTGTGCAGAGGCCATCACACCAGATAACTGTGTACTGAACAGAATATTTGGAAAGTGCTTGAATCTTAGAGAAAACTTAGGAAGTGGTGAGGGGTGGTGGCATGGGAGCAGGAGGTGCTGCGCTTTAACAAAAGACAATGGTAGGCAAAGTATTTACTTTTCAGATTGATAAATGTGAGGTGATTAAAGTCAGGGTGTTTGCCATTGGTGACTCACTAATAGCTGCTCAATTAAAATGTTTGCCGGGTCCGGTGGCTCACGCCACTCAACACTTTTTTGGGAGGCTGAGATGGGAGGATTGTTTGAGCCCACGAATTCAAGACCAGCCTGGGCAACATAGTGAGACTCCATCTCAACAAAAAAATTTAAAAATTAGCCAGCCTTGGTGGTGCACGCCTATGGTCCCAGCTACTCAGGAGGCTGAGGTGCAAGGATGGCTTGAGCCTGAGAGGTCAAGGCTGCTGTGAGCTGAGATCGTGCCACTGCACTCCAGCCTGAGTGACAGGGCAAGACTCTGTCTCAAAAATTTTTTTTTGTAACACTGAAAATACAACATACTTATTATGGAATAGTCAAGCAATATGGAAAAGTAGGTCAAGTTCAGTGGTTCATGCCTGTAATCTAGCACTTTGAGAGGCTGAGGCCAGAGGATCACTTGAGGCCAGGAGTTCAAGACCAGCCTGGACAACATAGTGAGACCCTGGTCTCTAGAAAAAATAAAATAAATGTTAGCTGGGTGTGATGGCATGCACCTGTAGTCCTAGCTACTTGGGTGGCTGAGGTTAGAGGATCACTTGAGCCCTGAGTTTGAGGCTACAGTGAGCTATAATTGGTTATGCCACTGTACTCAAGCCTGGTCAACAGAGTAAGACTGTCAAGCAAGCAAGCAAGCAAGCAAGCAAGCAAGCAAGCAAGAAAGAAAGAAAGAAAGAAGGAAAAAAAGAGAAAGAAAGAGAGAGAAAGAAAGAAAGAAAAAAGAAAGAGAAAGAAAGAATTAAAAAATTTTTTAAATGAAAAAAGTATAAAAAGGTAGCAAAATCCTCTTAAAATCCTCTTGTATTGATTAGAACTATTTCTTCTACCCGTGGTAGAAAACAGCTCAAACTAGCTTAAGTATAAGGGGATTATTGGCTCTTGGGACAAAGGAGCGTGGTCAGGCTCAAATGATGCCCTCTGGATCTGCTCTCTCTCTCACACTGTCTCGCTCTCACTCTCTGGCATCCCTTGGCTCTCCTCCATGCTGGCTTTATAGGCAGGCTTCCCCTTCATGATTCCAGGGCAGCTACAGCTATTCCAAATCTCACATCTCTAAGCTTTGGGTCCAGCAGGGAAAAAAGACTGTCTATGACAGATTGTCTTTTCTGTAGAAGGCCACATGATATCTCCATCTTACATGCTCTTCTGCAATGTGACCTTGTAACTTCCCCATGAAGAGGTGGGGTCTAATTCCTCTCCTCTTGGATCCAAGCTGGCATGAGTGACTCATTTGCAACCAAGAGAATGTGGCAAAGTGGTGCTGACATGGTTTCTGAGGCTAAGTCAGAAGCCTTGCCCCTTTTGCCTTGGCCTCTTAAAATACCCTCCAGAGTCTTCCCTCTTAAAGATGCCACCCCTGGGAACCGGATGCCAAGCTGTTAGAAGTCCAAGCTACATTCAGCCCACGTGTAGGTGCTCCAGTCGACAGCTCCAGCTAAGCCCAGCCTTCCAGTGACTCCAGGTCTGAAGAGCTCTCCAGCTGATTCCTGGTCAAGTCATCTGTAGCTGGAAGTTGTAACTTCCCAGCTGAGGCCCTGGATATCATGGGGCAGAGATAAGGCATTTCCAGTTGTGCCTTCTCCAAATTCCTGACAACAGAACTGGTTATAAAATGGTTGTTGTTTTACACCATGTACTTTTTAGACACCTTTGCTATGCAACACAGTCTTTCTCAGGATCTCTAGAATAATCCATGCTGATGTCCCCTGGTCAATCCCCCTGAGCCTATCCAAGAGCACAGTCAGTCATCCTAATCCCAGGGCAAGTCAGCTCCGTCAGAATGAGAACTGGGACCACGGGGCACACCCAGATGGCCACTGGGCACTGGTTACCTATAGAAGGCACAAACCACAGAATCCACTTCCTACCACCTAGAAATTTTGGAGACTACTCTTCCAGACTCCTTCCTGGGAGTACCCACTTAGGTATACAATTCAACACAAATGAAGCATACTCTACATGATCTTTTGTAACCTTTTTAAAATTTAATGGATTATGGGGCTCTGTTGACGTCAATGGATACATACATCTTTTTTGTTTGTTTTTTTGAGACAGGGTCTTGCTCTATTGCCCAGGCTGGAGTGCAGTGGTGCAATCATAGCTCACTGCAGCCTCAAACTCCTGGGCTCAAACGATCTTCCCACCTTAGCCTCCTGAGGAGCTGGGACTCCAGGCATGTACCACTACGCCTGGCTAATTTTTCTATTTTTATTTTTTGCAGATACAGGGTCTCACTATATTGCCCAAGCTGGTCTTGAACTCCTGGCCTCAAATGATCCTCCTGCTTCAGCTTCCCAAAGCTCTGGGATTACAGGTGTTAGCCACTATGCCCCAGGCATCATTTTTAATGGCTGCATATGATTTCATTATATGAGTGAAGCATAATTGATTCAACCAGTTCTCTATGTATGGGTTATTAAGTCATTTCCATTTTTTCCTATTATAAATAGTACTGAGATAAACATCATTGCACATATACCCTTGGGCACATCTTTCCGTGTTTCCTTAGGATAAATTCCAAGAAGTTGAATTGTAGATTCTAAGGTTATACACATTTTCCAGGCTTGCCAAGGGTTTCCAAATTGCCTTCCAGAAATGTCTTTCTTTCCTTCCTTTCCTTTCCCTTCTTTCTTTCTTTTCCTTCTTCGTTTCTTCCTTCCTTCCATCCTTCCTTTCTTCTTTCTCTTTCTTTGTTTTTCTTTCCTTTCTTTCTTCTTTCTCTTTCTTTCTTGCTCTTTCTTTCTTCTTTCTTTCTTTTCTTCTTTCTTTTTTCTTTCCTTTTCTTTCTTTCTTCTTCCCTCCCTCTCTTCCTTCCTTCCTTCTTTCTTCGCTCCCTCCCTCCCTCCCTTCCTTCCTTCCTTCCTTCCTTCCTTCCTCCCCTCCTCTCTTTCTTTCTTTTTGAGACAGGGTCTCACTCTGTTGCTCAGGCTGGAATACAGTGGTGTAATCATGGCTCACTGAAGCCTCAGCCTCCTGGGCTAAAGTGATCCTCTCACAACAGCCTCCTGAGTAGCTGGAATTACAGGCATATATTAGCATGCCTAGTTAATTTTTAAATGTTTTGTAGAGATGGGGTCTCACTGTGTTGCCCAGGCTGGTCTCAAACTCCTGGGCTCAAATGATCCTCCCACCTCTGCCTCCTAAAGTGTTGGGATTACAGGCATGATTCACTGTGCCCGGCCCAGAAGTGTACTTCTTTACACTGCTGTTGTCCCACCATCAAAGCACAAGACTGGCCATTTCTCCTCATCCTCGGTAACATGAAATATTTGCCAATGGGAAAAGTGAACAAATGATTCCTCATTGCCGCTTTAATTTGAATTTATTTGATTACTAGTGAAGTCAAGTACCTTCTCATATCTATTTCTTCTTTTGTAATATTGCCTGTTCATGTCCTTTGACCAATGTTGTTGTTGCAGTGTTCATATATTTTATTGCTGATTCATAAAAACTTTTTGCATATTAGAATGTTAACTTTTGTTGCTCATATGTCTTAGAAACATTTGTTTGTCCTATAAGTTTGTATGGGGGAGGCACTTCTTTTTTTTTTTGAGATGACATTTTGCTCTGTTGCCCAGGCTAGAGTGCAGTGGCACGATCTCGGCTCACTACAACCTCCACCTCCCAGGTTCAAGCGATTCTCTTGCCTCAGCCTCCTGAGTAGCTGGGACTATAGGCATGCGCCACCACACCCAGCTAATTTTTGTATTTTTAGTAGAGACAGTGTTTCACCATGTTGCCCAGGCTGGTCTTGAACTCCTGACCTCATGATCCACCCGCCTTGGCCTCCCAAAGTGCTGGGATTACAGGCATGAGCTACCACGCCCAGCCCAGCACTCTTAAACTAATAAGCAAAGCCCTCAAACAAGACAGAATCTAAGCCTTCAAAAGCAGTTGGCACCTGGCAAGAGACTTAAACCATTCTTGTCAGAGGCATCAGCCGCCTAGAGAAGAATCCAGGGTGGGGGAACTGGAAAGGCCAACAGAATTGACCTTCCTGAGAAGAGGCTCCAATATGTACACCAGAAGGAGGCAGATGTCCCAGGAAGCTCAATGCCAAAGCAGCAGACAAAAGTCAGAACTGGGGAGGAGTGAGGCAGAGGAAACCAGGAGGCCAGGGACTCTGCCCTTGTCCAAGACAGCCCCAGGCTCCATCCCAGTGCAAGGCAGCTCTCTCTGGTTGGCTCCTGCTTTAGGGGCCCTGTGGGAGCAGGGGTACCCTTGGGAGCAGTGCTAGAAGTAGGAGGCCCTTAGGGTCCCCCAAGCTTGGAGAGGCATTGCTAAGCAGCCAGAGGGATATAAAGATGATTTAGCCCTGGGATCATGGAGGGAGTCAGGCCATGGCAAAGGAAACAATGGAACTGAGTATTCAATCTGAAGGGCAAGGCAAGGAGCCTGTAGCTGACATTCTGCCCAAACCCTCCTTGCTGCTGGGCATGTTAGCCATAATGGCTCTCAGCTGCCCCCATCTCTGGAGAATTGCACTGGCTGAATGGGAGCTGCCTACCCTGAAAGGTTACACATTCCTGGGAAGCCCATAACCAATGACTGATTGACATGAGGGGAGGAGAGTGCAAAAGGCTGGCCCCCTTGCCTCAAGGAGGGACCAACTCTCTGGTGCAGCTGATGCTCCAGAGTGCCCCGTGATATCACGCTGAACCTGGCTGAGGGTGCATCCTCGCTCATCTCTGCCCTTGCCTAATTCTGCTTCTTTCATACCCTTTCTCCTGGGACCACACCCCTGATGAATCACATGTGCCCTAATCCTTGTCTCAGACTATGCTTCTAGGGACCCTGTCCTATGATGGAGCCCAAGCTGCAAGTTCAGGAGCAGGATGGGATGAGATGAAAGGAGAGGGGCAGAGAGGGTGACTCGGAGCCAGAGCTGGGCTATTTGAATGGGGACTGGGGCTCTCCTTGTTGGGGTGGGAGGGATATTGTTGTTGATTGCCCAGCACTCACTGCCCCGTCTACTAAAAACTGAAGCCCAAATTCCTTTTGGGAAACTACTCCTTCTCCATTCCCTAGGTGATCTGGTGGGATTATACCACCCACAGCTCCAGGGATGGGCTCTGGGTTTATTCAATCTTCACGTCCTCCACCCTCTCCTCCAGTCATAGTGAGAGCTCCAGAGCATATAAACCAATCACAGCCAGTGAAATGCTGGGGCTTCTGGGAAGGGAAATTCCCTCTTTTCCACTGGAGTAGGCGAGTACGTATCTTAGTGTGGCACAGCTATTTCTGCCAGTCACAGAGCTGAAGAATAGAGATAAACATAAGCAACTGAGCTGAGAGATGGATTCTGGTGATGTCATTTGGGCCCTGTATCAAACTTTACCCAAAGCCAGACTTACCCCAGAACTATTCCATTATGAGAATCAATAAACCCTCCCTGCTTTCTGAAGCTGAGGAAGGTTTTCTGTCACTTGCAACCAAAAGTCCTAATAGACATGTATGGTGTGCACTGAATGGTTCTTGCAGGGATCTAAAGGAACCCAGAAAGCCCATGCAAGTTAAAGCCAGGAGAGTGACCCCTAGTCTGTCTTTCTTCACTCCTATTCCAGGCAGCCTGCTCCCTCCCCAGGGCCATGTTGATTAGGGAAAATTGGCCGGAGTGAGGCCAAGTCAGGACAAGCCCAACACTGTTGTCATCATTCAGCATCCGCGGCCAATTCCTTCCACAGTGGGCCTTCAGATTCTTTCTGCAGAACTGCCTCC
The DNA here is from genome assembly GCF_028878055.3 of Symphalangus syndactylus. Lineage (NCBI taxonomy): Eukaryota > Metazoa > Chordata > Mammalia > Primates > Hylobatidae > Symphalangus > Symphalangus syndactylus. Next base: position 25,276,628 of record NC_072442.2, on the reverse strand, counting down.
CCCAGGCAGTTCATTGCTTCTTCTCCCCTCTCTGGAATGGAGCAAAGGGAGTCTATTCTAGATGAGGAAGAACGAGGCTGTTTCCAATGCCACATCAACGGGGTGGTGAGGGAGCTTTCTTTGTTGAGTGTTTCCGCTTCAGACTAGGAGGCAGGGAGGTAAGTGGGTATGGGAGAAAGACCATGTGCTTTGGAGCTGGATAAACTTGGGCTCTGGTCCTGGTGCTTCCAGCTGTGTGGCCTGTTTGACTTCTCTGTGCTTCAGGTTATCCATCTGTAAAGCATGGAGAAGCATGTCACCCTTACAGGAGCTCTAGAGCACAGAGCTGATGAAGCAGCTGACTAGGTCCGGGCCAGGCCTCCCCGAGGTGTACCATCAGGGGTCGGGAGAGGGAATGCAGATCCCTAGACCCGAGAGAGGCAAGGATAAGTTCAGTTCCTGGGATTCGCAGTGGGAATGCCTGGAATTTGGCCAAGAGATAAGACAAATTGGGGCCCAGTGCACCCTCTCCCCAAGCCAGTGCAGGGTCCGGGGCTCATGGCACCTGCAGTGGGAGTTTAATGGCACCCTCTGGGGATGGGAAAGTGGTCCAGGCAGGCTAGGCACTACTCTTTGCCCTCCTTCTTGATCAAACCAGTCTCCCAGTCACCTCTGATCCCAGCAGCTATAGTATCAAGTCAGAAGGAACAAGGCCCCAGGGCTGGAGGCACGGCAAAGTCTTCCCTCCACCCCATACCTAGAGGGAGAGCCCAAAGTGGCCAGGACCTCAGCTGGAAGAAGGGGCCCAGTACAGCCTCCCTGAGTAGTTTCTGCTGCCCTGGGTGGAGTAGGTGGACGCTTTCAAGCAGATCTCCTGAAAAACATAAGAGAAGGCCCTCAAAGGACAGTCCCAAGGGAGAGGGGGAGGATGTGGAGGAAGCAGGAAACTAGTGTTTACTGAGCATCTAGTAAGCACCAGGCCTGGAGCTTCAAGTCTACAATCTTAACTAATGCTCATGGCAAGCTGGGGAATAGAGATTATTCCCCTTTTGCATATGGGGAAACTGAGTCCCTTTGTCCTGAAGTATCTTGCCTGAGACCAGCTGAGGGGTGCCAAGGCCAGGATCCCAGAATCGGTGGGTTAGGCTCCCCGGAGCTCCTGCTTTCCCAAGTGGCACAGCGGCACCTCCATGGTGGCCCTTGGAGGAAGCACACTGCCCTTCCTGGAGGAACCCCCTGCAGCCTTCTGAAAGCCAACGCCTGATGTGACATCTGGAATTGGCCTGGAGCCAACTGGACTGAACCCAAGAGACAGCCCTGGCTCAGCTGCTGCAGGAGAGGAAGAGGGGAGGATCCATGGGAAGTCAGGAAAGGCCCTCAACCGCGGTAACCTCCCTCAACTTCAGCACCAGCGCCTCTACTCCCTGGAGAGCTGGGCCTTGTGAGGGACTGGGTAGGGGAGCTGGCCTGTGAGGAGATGGAGGTGTGCCTCCTTCCAGGGACCACTTTCTAGGGATCTCCCTCTGAATTCCTGAGTCAGTCAGGTTGAATGGAAAGAGAGCACAGAGATGGAGTCACACAGATCTGGGTTGACCCTCAGTCCCACCATTTTCCATCTGTGTCCACAGGCCCACCACACAAACCTCTCTGGGCCTCAGATTCTTCAGATGAAAAATGGGAATGATGCCTACCTCCTGGCATCCTTGTGAGGACTGAATGAGGAGAAGCACATGGAGATGCCGAGTACCCTGCCTGGAACAGAGCGGCTGCTCAATAAATGTTAGTTCTTCACGGAGCCAGCCATGGTGGCTCACTTCTGTAACCTCAGTGCTTTGGGAGGCAAAGGCAGGTGGACCGCTTGAGGCCAGGAGTTTGAGAACAGCCTGGGCAACATAGCAAGACCTCTGTCTCTACAAAAAAAATGTTTTAATTAGCCAGCTATGGTGGTACATGCCTGTAGTCCCAGCTACTCAAGAGGCTGAGGCAGGAGGATTGCTTGAGCCCAGGAATTAGAGGCTGCAGTGAGCTGTGATTGCACCACTGTACTTCAGCCTGGGTGACAGGTGAGACCTAGTTTCAAAAAAATAAAATAAGAAATAAATGTTGGTTCTCACTCTCCATCTGAAATTCTCATGACAATGAAATCTCATCTAGCCCATTTACGTAACTAAATTATAAATAATATCTAACATTTATTGAATACATACTATGTGCCAGACATTGCTCTGAATGTTTTAATCTGTTACTTCATTTAATCCTCAAAGAGTCCCATGAGGCAAATATTATCCCTGTTTGACAGATGAGGAAACTGAGGCACAGATGTTAAAGCAACTTGCCCAAAGTCACACGGCTAATGAGCCGTGGAGTCAGGATTTGAATTCAGCTCAGCTTGGCTCTGGATTCTGGACTGAGAGCATGCCCCCTCCTGCCTTCCCTCTTCCCATGCCCACTGCATGCTCCTAAGCCCCTTCCATGAGTAAGTGCCATGCTGGGGGGCAGGGGGAACTAAATGAGATACTCAAGGAGTTCCTGGTCTAGGGCAGGAGATAAAAGGCACAGAAACGCAAGGTAAGAAGGGGGCAAATGTCACAAGAGGAAAACTGAGTTGCAAGTTGAGACGAAGGAGGGATCAATGTCAGAGACCAACAGGGTGTGAGGTAGGCATCCCAGGCAAGGGCAATCTTCTCCCCCCACCCCTGAGATGGAGTTGCACTCTTGTTGCCCAGGCTGCAGTGCAATGGCACGATCTCGGCTCACTGAAATCTCCGTCTCCCGGGTTCAAGTGATTCTCCTGCCTCAGCTTCCTGAGTAGCTGGGATTACAGGTGCATGCCACCATGCCTAGCTAATTATCTTATTATTAGTAGAGACAGGGTTTTGCCATGTTGGGCAGGCTGGTCTCGAACTCCTGACCTCAGGTGATCTGCCCACCTTGGCCTCCCAAAGTGCTGGGATTACAGGCGTGAGCCACCATGCCCAGCGGCAATATTTCATTTTTTAAAATAGAGATAAGGTCTTGCTCTGTTTCTCAGGCTGGTCTCAAACTCCTGGCCTCATGTGATCCTCCCACCTCAGCCTTCAAAATGCTGGGATTACAGGCACAAGCCACTGTACCTGACCATCCCAGGCAAAGGGAACAGCAAGAACAATGGAGTCGAGGTGGGAAACGTCTTTGAGGTATGGGTGCTTAAAGGGGAGTTTTGTGGTCAGATTTAGGAGGGTAAGTTGGGGACAAATAGTGAGCGCCTGCTTGGGAGTTTAGGCTGTGTACCAGCGGGGAGAGGATTGAAGGCTTCTCTGAAGATAAGTGACACCAAAATATTTGTGCCATATAAACACAGCTCTGCCAGCAGTGAGAAGCTGGCATGGGACTGGATGAAGTTAGGTACAGAGGCAGTTTGGGAGGCAGTTGTAATGGTTTGGTTGAGCACTGATGGGGGTCTGCACTAAGGTGGAGACCATGGATGAGATACTCCATATCTCTCTCCCTGGGGGAGCTGTGGCTAAGAAAGGTCATTTTTATCTGGACAGCAGCTGGTGCCTCCTAGCTCCCACTGGTCAGCTCAGTCTTGGCCACCTGTTCCCACCACCCAGTGATGTGGGCGGCAAGGATCATTAACACAAGCCGTGGACTCACCCTCCCTCCCAAAACATCTGGCCAGATAGATGTCCCTCCTCTACTTCCATCCCCCACTCAAGGGTAGGAAGAAATGGCTTTCAGACCAGCTGAGCATTTCCCTCCCTACAGAAAGGCCAGAGAAACACACCTACCACCATCATTATATTAATACTGCCCACTAGAACCACATACATGTACCTCAGCCATGTGGCGTCACAGAAGAAGTGCTGGACTAGGAGTTAGGAGGTCTAGGTATGGATCTCAACATGGCTGCCCATGAGCTCTGTGACCCTCAGCAACCTATTTATGCGTTCTGAGCCTTGATTTTCCCATCTGTGGCATGGGGATAAAGTGCCTGCCTTCCAGGATTGCTTTGTGGACTGAAAGAGTATACATGAACATCTTCTGCAAACCTCTGGAGTGCCATTTAAATGTTGAATTTTGTGTATATTCGTTCATCCCACCAATCTCTGTTGGGCTCTGACTCTTTATAGGTGCCAGAGTGTGAACACACCTTTGTACTGCCACATTCATGGTCCATTCCAACCTTGTTGCCTTCCTGTGATGAGGAATAACTTTGCTTGAAACACAAGCTGTCTTCACATCCGGTGTATGACAAATGGGAAAATGGCTTAAATTAAAGGAGGAAAGATTTGATCAGGACTAACTTCCCAATGCAGGAGGCTAGTTGGTTCCTGGAAATCTTCCCAGAAGAAGAGAATCAATTAAGTATTTTGCCCAAAGTAGACACCAAATCAATTGTTGAGTGGAATTGACTCTGTCATATCATTTGCCAGGAGACAAGAAAGTTGATCCAATGACTTAGGACCCACTTTTCTGTCTGACTTTCCATGCACCATATATACATGCTTGCATGTTTGGTGCAGCGGAAAGAGGCTTAGGCTGACACTTAGCAGACCTGCCTCAAACCAGCTGTGTGACCTTGGAAAGATCTCATGCCCTCTTTGAGTCTCTATTGTCTCTCCTGAATGCCAACCAGAATAAGAAATACATCGAACCTCCTAGGATAGTGGTAGTGTCTGCCCTTGACATTCCACCACAAGTGTTTGCTAAATGAATGAATGAATGATGAGTGAATGAATGAATGGCACTCAGGAAGGTACATGATTCATGAAAGATCCTCTTTCTTCTCCTAGGCTGAGTGTGCCAACCTGGCAGATGTGGGCATTTGGTTGCCTGTTTCCAGGTTCCTTAACAGTTCAGGCTTCTGTGATCTGCCTCTGTGCTGGAGGAGGGCAGCTGGGGGATTTGGGATTTACATCTTCACGCCCAGCAGCTCAGGCTGCCCTCCCGTTTCAGGGCATGGACAGCAGGTATGTGCTTCTGTTCCCACGGGGCTGCCTGGCTTAGCCCGATGCTGCCTTTGCTGGGAGAGTAGCCTGGGCTGCAGCCCTGCACTGACCTGCTCTTAACCTCCAGGAAAGTTACACAAATTCCTCCACGCTCCACTGAGAGCTGGGTTGCACAAGGTGGGGGCATGAACAATGCTTCCCCTTGTGCCCTCCGCCTATTCCACTTCAGCACACATGGAGGAGGAACACAGGAGGCAAGCTGGTGGGGGCACCCAGCTCCGGTTTCAACCATGCATGGAAATTGGATATTCCTCCCTGGCTGGAGCTCTCTGGGCCATGAAGTGGGGCTGGAGCTCAAGTCTCAAGAGAAACCCACTCTTTCCTCCCTGTGGTTTTCCCTCCAAGACCAGTCCTGTGCCTCAGTCTGTGCAGATCTGTGCAACTCCTTAGCACTGCTTATCCTTTCGGTAAACACACCCCAGTTCTGAGATGTACTGCATGAAGATGGTAGGAAGGAAAGGGTCTACCCTGGGAACTAGGAAGCCTATGTCTGGTTCTGCTGTGGCCCAGTAAGATACCAAGAATTGGACTAGCCAGGGGCTGAAAATACAGGATGTGGAGCCAGGCTACCTTGGACCAGGTATCTACTACTTTGACACTCCATTTCCTCATCTACTATGATGGCACCTATCTACCTATCTACCTGGGTTTGTTGTGGGGAATAAATGAGTTCTTATGCACAACATGCTTGCTTAGAGCAGAGTTCAACAAATGCCAGCTGTATGGTTTGCTCTCCACACAGGTTTAGTGGGAATTAAAGGCATGTGCAGTCTTTCCTCAACTTCCAAGGGGAAAGCAAATTGTTCAAATTGTCTAAAACAGAATAGAACTACTTGAAGTACACGAAACTAGCTGTCAAAATTGTGAACCATAATCACAGTTTTGATTGCTTTCTGACAGTGTAAAAATTGCAAATTTTTCATCAGGCAAGAAAAGAAAAACAAAGAATAACTACAGTCAACCCCATTCCCCCTCCCATTTGTGTTCTCCGTGCCCATCTGAATTAGTTTGCTCATGTTGACACATGCACAGCTTTGTATCATTTGAGACACACGTTTCTTATTCTTCCTCAGTCATTTCATATTTAGGCTATAGTTGTAGAGTGGTTGGTTTCTTTCCAGGCAACCGCCATTGTTTGAAAACAATGTCAAAACAAAAGTCTCTCTTCTTCTCCCTGACAACTTGTCACAGCTATGCCTCTGGACAGCTTCTGCCCCTGTGCCCCTCTCTGTCAGTGACCTGTCTTCTGCCCCATGACCCCCTCTCCTCTTCCTTGATTCAGAATTCCTGGAAGAGAACAAACAGGAATCATCAAGGTCCCAGAGAGAGAAAAATAATGACTTGGAGTGTGGGAAGTTTCAGGACCATGGACAACAGCACACACGCCCTCAACTTCTTGTTTCCCCGACCCCCAAACATTTCGTTTATGTTATGACAATACCTCTCTGAAACTTGTTTGCCTCTTCTATAAAAAGGGCATGGTGAGGGCTGGGCACGGCGGCTCACGCTTGTAATCCCAGCACTTTGGGAGGCCGAGGTGGGTGGATCACTTGAGGTCAGGAGTTTGAGACCAGCCTGGCCAACACGGTGAAACCCCATCTCTACTAAAAAAAAAATACAAAAGAAGAGGGGACAGGGGAGGTAACTGGGAGCGTTGGAGGTGGACAAGGTCATCTCTAAGACTTCCTACAGCTCTGTGACCCTAGGGATCTTTCTTTGGCTTTATGCTTGCCTTCCCTTACCTTTCTCCCTTTCTCCCTCCCTTCCTCTCTTCCTTCTTTCCTTCTTTTATCTTTTTTTAAAATAGGGACCTTCCATGCATTTTAATGGGCTGATAGCCATCACCCAGGGAGAATGGTGAGAGACAGAGCTTCTTGTGAGAGGAACAGCAAGCTGGCCCTCAGAAACCCTCAAAACTCGACATTGAGGAGTCACTTGATTTTCCCCTTGTGTTCATTATGGCAAAAGGCTGTGCTGTTGTAAGAAAGGGTCCACTGGCAGAAAGAACAGAAAGGTTTACTTTGTTCTCATGTAACAGGGTGGGTATGAGGGCTGCTCCACCCCACACAACCAAACAAGAGCCTGGCTCCCTCCATGAGCTTTCCCCTATTACCCCTTGCTGATGCTCTGGTCTACATGGTCACACTGGGTCACAGGCCTGCCCACGTCATGTCTTCAGAAAGAATCAAAAGTGGGAGGAGCATATGAGTTGTGTTTTAAGAGCCAGGCCTGGAAGTTGCAACACATCACTTCTGCTCCCATTCCATTGGTGAGGACTTTGTAATGTGGCCACCCCGAGCCACAAAGTGGCTGGAACATTTATTTCTTTATTTAATTTTGACTTTTAGGTTCGGGGGTACATGTGCAGGTTTGTTATCTAGGTAAATTGCATGCCATGCGAGTTTGGTGTACAGATTATTTCATCGCTCAGGTAATAAGCATAGTACCTGATGGAGAGTTTTTCAATCCTTTCCCTCCTCCCAACCTCCACCCTCCAGCAGGCCCCGGTGTTTGTTGTTCCCTTCTTTATGTTCATATCTATGCAATGTTTAGCTCCCTCTTATGAGTGAGAACATGCAGTATTTGGTTTTCTGCTCCTGCATTAGTTCACTTAGGATAATGGCCTTTAGCTCTATCCATGTTGCTGCAAAGGACATGATCTCTTTCTTTTTTATGGCTGAGTAGTATTCCATGGTGTATATGTACCAGGCTGGAGTGCAGTGGTGTGATCTTGGCTCACGGCAACCTCTGCCTCCTGGGCTCAAGCAATTCTCATGCCTCAGCCTCCCGAGTAGCTGGAACTACAGGCATCTGCCACCATATCCCGCTAATTTTTCTGTATTTTTAGTAGAGATGGGGTTTTGCCATGTTGGTCAGGCTGGTCTCGAACTCCTGACCTCAAGTGATCTGCCCCCCTCGGCCTCCAAAGTGCTGGGATTACAGGTGAGCCACTGTGTCTGGTCTACATTTTCTTTATCCAGTCTACTGTTGATGGTTGTTTAGGTTGATTCCATGTCTTTGCTATTGTGAATAGTGCTGGAATAAACATATGTGTGCATGTGTCTTTGTGATAGAATGATTTATTTTCCTTTGGGTGTATACTTAATAATGAGATTGCTGGGTTGAATGGTAATTCTGTTTTAACTTCTTTGAGAAATTGCTAAACTGCTTTCCACAATGGCCAAACTAAATTTATATTCCCACCAGCTGTGTGTAAGTGTTTCCTTTTCTCCACAGCCTCGCCAGCATCTCTTACTTTTTGACTTTTAATAATAGCTATCTGACTGGTGTGAGATGGTATTTCATTGTGGTATAGATTTGCATTTCTCTAATGACTAGTGATGTTGAGTAGTTTTTTGTATGCTTGTTGGCTATGTGTATGTCTTCTTTTGAAAAGTGTCTGTTCCTGTCTGGGGCTGGGAAATCTAGTTCCTAGCTGGGCAGCCTCTTGCTGGGCTATGACTTCACTACTTGGGTTCAGCATTCCACCACAAACATTATCCTCCATTTAATGGATGAGGTAGAGACGTGGAAGTGGGAAATTTTGCTCAGGGAAAGAGAATTTATTGAGTCAGATACCATGCTAAGTACTTTCCTGTACACTTAAAACACCCTGGGGTCTCATTGCCCAGATGCCCAATCTCATCCAGTTACTTCCCAGCCTTTGCTTGTGCTGTGTCTTCTGCCTGGAATGCCTTTGTCTTTGGATGAGTTGGTCCCACCTTTTCCTCAAGCTCAAGAACTACCTCCTTGATCATAGAATTTTAGAGCCAGAAAGAGCCTCAAAAACATTTAGGTCAGTTGGGTGCCATGACTCATGCTTGTAATCCCAGCACTTTGGGAGGCAGAGGCAGGAGGAATGCTTAAGGCCAGGAGTTCAAGACCAGCCTGGGCAACATAGCAAGACCCTGTCTCTATATAACAAACAAAAAACACATTTAGGTCAATGATTCATTTTGTAAGTGAAGAAACTGAGGCCCAGAGGGAAAAATACTTGCCCAAGGCCACATAGTACGGCATCTATATATTAATAGCTGCATGGCCCATAGCTAGGGCTCAGGACTTCAGATCTGGTGCTCCTTTCAGCCCTAAGAAACCACTGCCTGCCCCACAGGTCTCTGCTCTGCCTTCGTGCCTTTTGCTCTGTGACTTTGGACACATCTCTCAGCCCCTCTAACCTCCAGATTCTTAAGCTATGAAATGAAGAGCTTGGATCAGATTATCCCTAGGGGTCCATCAGAACATAGACCCAGTTCCTTCCTAGACTTTCAAATCTTGGCCCCTCTCAACGATGCTGAGACATCACCCAGAAAAAATGGTGCAGACCCATGTTCACTTCCTCCTGTGGGCAAGTTCACAGTTGAATCAACAAAAGGCCTCCTTTTTTCTCACCCCCCTGGGAAGCAGGCATGGGGCTGAGCACCTTACATGCTGTATCTTGTTTCATCACAAAGATCTCCCTGGAAAGTGGGTATTATTATCCCCCATTTTTTTTAGATGAAGAAACTGAGGCTGTAAAAGGTTAATGACTCTTTGGAACAAACAGATGAGCCTTGATCCTGGGATCCCCAAAGTGGGGAGGTAGGACAAGTAGGGGAGGATGCAGGGAGACTTGGCTTGATGCAATAAAGAACTTCCTGCTGGAACTTCCTCCAGAGAGACAGGCTGTCTTGGAAAGGGGTGATTTCCTGGTCACTGGAGGTGCGCACACACTGGGTGAAAGATCAAAGGATTTTAGCACCAAGGTAGAGGTAAGGGTGAGGGAGTGGACTAGATCAGTGATTCCCAAAGTTTCTTTCAGGTGCTACGTTGACCAGCATTCAGTAAGATTGCTTACACGGAAAAAAAGTTACTCCTTGAATTATTTTTCAAGCTTTCTGATTTTGACTAGGAGAAGGTCTTGGTTTGAGGCTGGTACAGCTTGCATACCTTTCTGCCACTTGTTAGTTCTTTTTCTAACAACAGACATTAAGCCTCAGGCTCAGAGCTCAGAAGCAGGTGGCAGGACTCAGCTAGGATGGAGTAACACTGGGCTTTTTTTTTTTTTTTTTTTTTTTTTTTTTTTTGTCAGAGCAGAAGAACTTGAAACATTGGGCGCCTTATTTTTAAATTTTTATGGTTACCTTCTGCTTTCCCCATTACCGTTGTGATATGAAGTTTCATTTTAACGTGAATACAGTATATTTTAAGAGAATGAACAGACAAGCCACAGACTGGCAGAAAGTACTTGCAAAACACTTATCTGCTAAAGGGATTGTTTCCAAAATGTACAATGAACAACTCTTAAAACTCAACAATAAGAAAACAAACAACCCAATTAAAAAGTGGGCAAAAGATTTGAACAGTTACCTCTTCAGAGAAGATATCCAGATGGCAAATAAGCATATGAAAAGATGCTTGACACCCCATGTCATTAAGGAACTGCAAATTAAAACAACAATGAGATGGCACACCCCTATTAGAATGTCTAAAACCCCAAATACCAACAACACTAAATGCTGGCGAGGATGGAGAGCAACGACAACTCTTGTTCATTGCTGGTGGGAATGTGGAATGGTATGGCCACTTTGGAATACAGTTTGGGAGTTTCTTACAAAGGGAAACATAATCTCACCATATGATCTAGTAATTGCACTCCTAGGTATTTACCCAACTCAGCTGAAACCTTATGTCCTCACAAAAAAAAAAACTGCACACAAATGTTTATAGCAGCTTTATTCATAATTGCCAAAACCTGGAGCTAGACAAGATGCCCTTCAATAGGTGAATGGATAAACAAACTGTTGTAAGTCCACACAATGGAATATTATTTGGTGTTAAAAAGAAAGGAGCTATCAAGCTATGAGAGGACATGCAGGATAGGGTAGAGAGGACATGGTAGGGCATGGTAGGCAAACTAAGATGATATTGTTAAGTGAAAGAAGCCAGTCTAAAAGACCACATGCTATATTCCAATTATATGGCATTTTGCAAAAAGCAAAACTATTGAGATAGTAAAAAGATCAGTAGTGGCTAGGGGTTTGGAGAGATGGGGAGAGGGAAGAACAGGGGATTTTTAAGGCAGTGAAACTATTCTGTGTGATATTATAATGGTGGACTCATGAAATTATACATTCATCAAAATGTATTCCCAACAGAAATGTGGTCACGTGTCAACCAAAATACATGAACAGGACTGTCCACGGTGGCACTGTTTTTAATAGCCTCAAACCAGAAATAATTCAAATGCCTACCAACAGCAGAATGGATAAATACATTGTGGTGTACCCATACCACTGAGTACTAGGCAGCATGAATGAGGAAAAACTATTGCCTTGCCCAACAACATGGGTGAAGCTCACAGATACGATGTTGAGTGAGGGAAGCAAGATAAAGAAGAGGACCTTCTGGATGAGTCAATTTATGGGAAGTTCAAACACATAAAACTAATCTATGGTTACTTTTGGGGGGCACTGAGTGGGAGGGGCTATGCGGGAGGCTTCTGGGTGCTGAAAATATTTCGTATCGTGACGGGGCAGACTGCACGGGTGAATACGCAAGTGAAAACTCATGAAACTGTGCACTTAAGGTACATGCAGCTTATTTTAAGTTTAACAATACAAAGGAACTTAGAAATGGCCAACATTATGAAAGCAGAACGCAAGTGACTAAAGCTTGGAAAATAGTGCGTGAGAAGTTCTTTCGAGGGTTTGCTGTCCTGAGAATGGGATCCTCTAACTGCAGCACCACCACCCGCTCCCTGCCCTGGGCCTCAAGGCCCTAAGGTCAGGGGGTGACCTGTGCCTTATCTGGCCTGTTGATCAGTAGAGGCACCAGGTTTAGGGGGTCAGACACCAGTTGCCACCTCCTGTCCCCAGGGCCAGCTTTGAGCCCTGAAACATGAGGCCTCAGGATCACGAGGGCAGATTCCTGCCTGAGCCTTTACAAACAAACTGGAGGCCTTTGGGGGATGCACGTGCTGCGGTCCCCCCAGCTGCTCGCCCCCACGGCGTGGTGAGTTCTCTTCTGGGCCTCTCCCGGCCTGTTGCCATCTTGCACTCAAGCATCGTCCAACATCTCCCCATGGGCACGGCCCCAGCCTCATCTTCATCCACCTGGTCTTCACTGGCTCTTCTGCAGATTCACTGTGGGACAGGTCACTTCCTTTTACCTCCCCACACCTCATTTCTATCTCTGCAAAGTGTAGGGACAGAGAGGATTCAGGAACCACTTGGCTAGAAACACAGACCAGCCCTTCCAATGGTGGGTTCCCTTCTGCAACACCCCAGGCAGTTACTCAATCTCTGTCTAAACGCCTCCTGTCACAGGGAGCTCACCCCTGGCTGATGGAAAGTTCTTCCTAGAAATAAGTGCAGCTAGTATGGACCTCTTTTTGCAAAAAAAAAATTTAAATGATCTATCATCTACCAATCTAAGTATCTAAATATGTCTATAAATATATAAACACATATATGCCTACTATGCATAGATAAGTTCTCTCTGGAAGGCTATACAATAAAAGAAGCAAGATGTACTCTCCACTCTGACCCATTTGCACCTTTTGAATTTTGTACTAGGTGAGAACATTACCTAGTAAAAGTAGATAGAAGATGTCTGAAAAAAAGCTCTGGCCAGGCATGGTGGCTCACACCTGTAGTCCCAGCAGTTTGGGAGGCTGAAGCCAGATGATCACTTGAGCCCAGGAATTCAAGGTTACAGTGAGCTGTGATCGTGCCACTGCACTCCAACCTGGGTGACAGATCGAGACCCTGCCAAATAAAAAAGAGAGAGAGAGAGAAAGAGGAAGGAAAGGGAGGGGAAGGGAGGGGAAGGTTGAAGGGGAAGGGGAAGGGGAAGGGGAAGGGAAGGGAGGCAAAAGTTCTAGTTCTTACCCTCCTTGGCCACACCTCAACCACCAGTCCACCGGCTTGACTTGGGTGAGATTAAGGCTTTGAAGACAGATGTTTGAGCCTCCATCCCCCTCTGTCAGTACTTGTGAGACAGTGGCAAATTGCATATCTTCTCTGCACCAAGGTTTCTTTGCTTATAAGATGTAAGACTAACAATGTCTGCCTGCTAGGTTACTGTGAGCTTTCAGTAAGGCAATGTCTGGCTCAGAATAGGTGCTTGCTTAATAAAGTTTAATTATTGTTATTTAATCTTGTCCCCTTATTTTGCTTGCATGTGTCTACCTTTTGATTTACAAACTATTCTATTTAACTCTCATGAAAGGCAATGTTGGGAGTTTTTTTGTTTGTTTTTTTCTTAGACAGGGTCTCACTCTGTCACCCAGCTGGAGTACAGTGGCACAATCACAGCTCACTTCAGACTCAAACTCCTGGGCTCAAGTGATCCTCCTGCCTCAGCCTTCCAAGTAGCTGGGACTATAGACATGTGCCACCATGCCCAGCTAATTTTTTTTTTAATTTTTTTGAGACACAGTCTCACTCTGTCACCCAGACTGGAGTGCAGTGGCACAATCTTGGCTGGCTGCAACCTCCGCCTTGCAGGTTCAAGCGATTCAGCCTCTGGAGTAGCTGGGATTACAGGCGTGCTTTACCATGACCCGGAAATTTTTGTATTTTCAGTAGAGAAGGGGTTTCGCCATGTTGGCCAGGCTGGTCTCAAACTCCTGACCTTAAGTGATCCATCTTCCTGGGCCTCCCAAAGTGCTGGGATTACAGGCATGAGCCACCGCATCTGGCCTTTTTATCTTTTTTATGGAGACAAGGTCTCACTCTGTCACCCAGGCTGGAATGCAATGGCACAATCTCGGCTCTCTGCAGCCTCCACAGCCCTGGATCAAGTGATCCTCCCACCTCAGCCTCCCTGGCAGCTGAGACTATAGGTAAGCACCACCAGACCCAGCTAATTCTTTTTTAAACTTTTTGTACAGATGGGGGTCTCACGATGTTGCCCAGGCTGGCCTCAAACTCCTGAGCTCAAGTAATCCTCCTGCCTTGGCCTCCCAAAGTGCTGGGATTACAGGCCTGAGTCACCGCACCTGGCCACAATGTTGGGTGTTTTTAACCCCATTTTACAGATAAGAAACTGAGGCTCCGTGACTTGCCCAAGGTTACACAGCTGATAGGTTGCCAAGCCAAGAATCAGGCCTCCAGATGTCTGTGGCACTCTTTCTTCCTCCCCAGGCTACCTCTGGGTCTGGAATCTTTGTTCGGCATCTTAAATTATTCTCTGAGTGCCACAGAGGTGCCTCTGCCCCTTTCCCTTCTCCCCTCACCTCTGTTGCTCCAGTAGCATCTTTCCTGAGCCCTTGCCCTGGAAACCTGGGTATTCTGAGAAGTCAGGGAGGAGAGGGGGATAGGGCTTTCTCCATGTCCAGACGGGGCCAGGCTTTACCCTAGAGAAAGCTGGGGCCCCTGAGACTTGGTTGGAAGAGACCAGCAGAAGAGATCAGGAAACTCGATGGTCCCAGAGCCGTATGAAGATGTCACCATGAGAGGCCAGAACGGGAAAGGCAGCTGTAATTAAGACCTCGATGGAGGTCAGCGTGGGCCAGGAAGGCAGCTCCCGGGCCTCACACCTGGCCCAGACACTGGAGGGCAGTGATTCCTCCAGATTCCCTCCGGCCGTAAGGAATCAGCAAGGAGGCTCACCATCCCCAGGGAGGATGTGTTTGCAGTTTATTCCATTAAAGTCCATCTTGCCCCTGGGCTCCAGAGGGTTTGGCTCACATCTGTCATGCTCGGCAGCACCTGGCACAGGCAAAGCTGGCACATGCAAGGCGCCTGCTATTTGTCAAACGGCTAAGTGGTACCCCATAGGTTATCCCATTCGCCCCGGCCTCTGCACATTGCTGCCTCTAGCACTCACCCACTTCTGTATACTCAGACCATCCCAGTGTCTGGGACCTTCTGGCTGAAGTCTCTCCTGCATCCTCCCTGTGATAACCTCACCCCTGCTCCTGTGAGGTCAATGGAGCCTCCGGAGGGGGGCATGGGTAATACGGACAAGGAGCCGTGGCAGAGTTACTACAGCTCCCTCAGCCCCCAGCCTGGAGGAGAAAATCACCACTGTAAATTTCCCCAACAGCGCCCCGCCCAGCTCCTCCTCCCTGATTCCAGACCCTTAGCTCATGATTTATAGCAGGAGCCTCGGCGGCCACCTCTGCAGGAGGAAAGCAGGCACCTGCAGCCCACACAGAGGAGTCGTCTCACCCCAGGCCTGGGGCAGGGACCCCAGACGTTCACCAACACCCCCATCCGCTGCCCCCAGGCAGGGCTCTTCTGCCTCCCAGCGGGCATCCTCTGCTACAGTCCCCATCACCCTGCCCACCACAGTGTGGCTTCCCTGAACCCTGAGACCTCCGGAAGGGGAAGCCAGGAAGCTGCACCTCCCACAGCGGCTCATTCCACAGCCACTCGCCTTAACCTCCAGTTTTGTCCAATGGGACACTGGGGGATGACTGAAATGGCCATGGGGACCCAGACTGCACAGAAAGGAGACTGTGGAGTTCCGGCCTTATTCCACCACGTGGTGATGGGGAAAGAGCACTGGGCTACGAGCCCAGAAGTCTGGATTCTGGTCCCGGCTCTGGGTAACTGTCTGGCCCTTTCCAGGTGTCAGTTCCTTCGTCTGTAAAATGGGGGCTTGGGTCAGGTGGCACCTAAGGGTTTAGGAGGAACCTAAGGGGGCACCTCTCCCCACCTGTGCCCCCTGGACTTGGCTTCACATCCAGGCTTCACATCATTGTCTGGCTCCACAAGTAGCACTCTGCATTCGAGTCATGTTAGGCTTCCCCTCTCCTACTCCCCACTTCTGGAGGAGGCCAAGAATGCGGCTTGCTATCCTAGACCCATTCATTCGTAAGGTAGAGGGGGTGGGTGGTGGCTGACACAGTGTCCCTGTCCCTCCTGGGGCTGTCCCACAGCAAAGGCCCCCTCCCCACCTCAGCCTGAAAGCACAGGCTCCTGGAAGGCCTCCTACCACCAGCAGCAGTAAGACTTTGCCTCTGCCTCCTTGTTCCCTCCCAGATTTACCCCAAGGCTGAGGCCACCCCCCTCCCCAAGAGCCATTGCCCAAACCAGGCTAGGTTTCCTCCAGCTCCGGCAGGAATCTGGGAGCCAGGCAGCTTCTGAGAGGTTTGGGCTGGGGGCATATCTCTTCTGCCCACCCCCAGCAGCAGGTAGGCATCAAGGTTACTCCCTAGATCAGGGTCTCAGGGATCAGAAAGAGGACTGGGTGATAAAATGACCGAGGTGGGGGGACAAGACCTGAAGTTCCTGTAAACATTCAGTGAGCTGAAAGCAGTTCCTCCAGCACAGGGCTCGGGACAGCACACTGGGCCTGCTGGCCCCCGTGAGCCAAGGGTTCTCTAAGGCCCTTGTTTACTAGTAATGTCATCAGTAACAGGACACAGAGGATCCAAACGTACTTCAGCCAAGTGATGCATGGATTTTTGCCTGCAAATATCTTATTCTTTCAATGCCCAAACTCCCCAGGACAGGGTCTGTCCTTTTCCATCAGATTGAGGAGTTTCCAAGGCAGAGCTGTATCTCTGCCATCTGATTGTGGGTTCTCCTAAATAATAAGAATGACAGCCACACCTACTGAGCCCGGCCCTGCTGTGCGCACCTTACCCACAATATCACAACAACCTTAAAAACTGTGTGCTGCTGTCATCTCCAATGTATAGATAAAGAAATGAAGTTCGAACGGGTTGAGCTACTTGGCCAAAGCAATAGATCACAACCAAGCTCAAATCCCTGGTGGCATGGAAGCCCGAGCTCCACCCATGCTGCTTCTGAGAGTTGGAGGTGGGGGGCCCACACCTTTGATCTACTCCTTTTGCAATACAGAGACCCAGAGACAGGGGAAAAAATCCCCAAGTTTGCACAGCAGGATAGAAGCAATCTTGATGCCCAAACCAGGTTTCCTGAGGGCCTATCCTGGATTCTAGTCCACGTGCAGCCAGACCCTACTCAGCCTCAGGACAGAGTGGCTCTCAGCACCCAGAAAACTGACAGCATGTCCTCCCCTCCCCACCCCCAGCTTCCTTTTGCATAGAGAAGCCAGGTCTCCTTCATGTATGTGGCCACTCCATGGCTATTTGTCAGTGGTCTGTAAGCTCTTCCCGTAACACATACCCATTTGCAGTTCAAGTCATCAAAAGCCAAGTACACAATTTTTCATTTTTATATCAATGCGTGTTCTTAGACATCAGTTTTACCCTCCTGAAACTCAGCTCAGCTGATGGTGAAATCATTTCCCTTCCCTGAGATCTTATCTTGCATGAGAGGCAGGGGGATGTCCTGGATTCCCTCAGCGTAGGGGACCCGCTGGCTCAGGGAGTGGTTTGCCTCAGGTATCAGGACATAGAGGATCCAAATCCACTTAAGTCAAGTTATGAGTGAACTTTTGCCTGCAAATATCTTATTTTCTCAATGCCTATAAGCGCCCAAGGACAGGGTCTGGTTGTTTTCCGTCAGACTAGAGGGTTCCCAAGGCAGACTTGTACCTCTCCCATCTGATTATGGGTTCTCCTAAAACAGGAATTCAGTCTCCCCTATTAGACTGAGGGCTCTCCCAAGCCAGAGCTGTGACTCCTTCATCAGACCGGTTATTCCCCAAGGATAACACTGTCTCCCCCCTCAGACTAGCTAATCCCTGAGGATAATGCTATCTCCCCCATCAGACTGAGTAGAGTCTATATCCCCTCCAGCAAGTCCCCATCCTGGGCATGGCTGAATCTATACCATTTGGCACAGGGCAGCTTCTCACAGAAGAAAGCTTTAGATGGCAGGAAAACTCCCCTCTCCCTCCCACCCCATCCCCAGGGAGCCAAGCCAATAGAGGCTGCTGTGAAGGCTCCTGGGGGCCTGTCCCAGACTAGCGAGATCCAGTCAGGCCCACAAGCTCCTCTCACTGCCTGCCACCCCCACTGGGCAGCCCAGCACCCCCTGACCTCATGGCCTTCCATCATGGGAGATCTATAACATTTACAATCCCAAAACAAAAGACCCTGAGAGCCGAGGACAGAATTCATCTTCCCAGCTGACAAGCCCCGTTAATTAACGACTTAGAAATCGATGACGAGAAGGGACAGGCGGCAAATGACACCTCATCGTGGGCCAGGAAGAGGGAGGGAATGTCCGGGGACTGGTGGACATGCACCGTGGGGCTGGCCGGGCGCCTGGGAGAGCCACCCTCCCATCTGTCACTGTCACTTCAAACGCGGTCGACTACCTCCCAAACCAGAAATTCTCATTTCCCACCATGGCGGACCCCCAAGAAAAGTGGGGAGAGATTGTGCTAAAAGAGTGAAGGGAAGGTAATTTACGGAGCACCTTCCATGTGCCGGGCACTGGGCTAGGTGCTTCTCATTCCTTATAACCTCTCACAGCAACTGGGGGAGGTAGGTTTCTTGATTCCCATTTTAGGGGTGAGAAAACTCAGGGGCAGAGGAAAGTCAACCTAAGGTTGACTAAGGTTGGGGTTGTGTTTTTAAATGCCTGCTACAGGTTGATGAAAACAGCTCTGCTTCTAAGGAGGCAACTTGATTAAAGCAAAGAGCTCTGGATTTGAGAGCAGAAGATCTGAGACTAAGCCCTATCTCCATCCCCACTGTCTGTGTAACATCAGACAAGTTGCTCAATGTCTCCGAGTCTCGGTTCCTTCATCTGTAGCAGAGGAAGAAGAATCCCTCACCCTTTCCTTACCACATAGAGGAGTCACACACTCTTGTGGAGGAGCTTGGGCTACCTAAGGCCTACACTTGGGTAAGGGAGCAGATGTTATTTTCTGTTCATCACCCCTACCCAACTTGGGGGCAAGATGTGGGATGAAATGGTATGAAAATCTAGAAGGGAAGGCTTGGGAGGGCCCAAGAGTGTCCATCAAAGATAGGAGGGCAGGGGCCAGGTGCGGTGGCTCACACCTATAATCCCAGCACTTTGGGAGGCTGAGGCAGGCGGATCACTTGAGATCAGGAGTTCCAGACCAGCCTGGCCAACATGGTGAAACCTGTCTCTACTAAAAATACAAAAATTAGCTGGGCATGGTGGTGCGCACCTGTAATCCGTCACTTGGGAGGCTGAGGCAGGAGAATTGCTTGAATCTGGGAGGCAGAGGTTGCAGTGAGCCAAGATCACACCACTGCACCCCAGCCTGGGCGACAGAGTGAGATTCCATCTCAAAAAACAAACAAAAAAACAAAACAAAACAAAACAAACAAACAGATGGGAGGGTGGGGCTGGAAAACAGGCCCCTTGGGCCCACCTGTGAGTTCAGTCTTTCTATAAAAACAGAGACAACAGGGCAGGCGCGGTGGTGGTTCACACCTGTAATCCCAGCACTTTGGGAGGCTCAGGTGAGTGAATCACCTGAGGTCAGGAGTTCGAGACCAGCCTGGCCCACATGGTGAAACCCCATCTCCACAAAAATACAAAAATTAGCCAGGCATGATGGCAGGTGTCTGTAATCCCAGCTACTTGGGAGGCTGATGCAGGAGAACTGCTTGAACCTGGGAGGTGGAGGTTGCAGTGAGTGGAGATCACACCACTGCACTCCAATCTGGGTGACAGAACGAGACCATCTCAAAAAACAAAACAAAACAAAACAAAAACAGAAGATAACAAAGGTGCGTACTTTGTGGAAGTTACTGTGAAGTTGAGACAGACAATGCCAGCAAAGGGCTTAGCATGGCCTGGGACATAGTAAGTGCCCAATACATGTCAGCAAGGGTCAGTGTTCTCCCATCCCTTCTCTCTCTCCCAAACCAATGTTTACAGAGATGTGGCAGAGTGAGGATCAAAGAAAATGCAAGGAGCACCTGCCTGACCCAGGGCTCCTTGCTGAGGGCCCCTGGGGATGGAGGGAGCACAGCTCCTGCTCTTGGAGAAGACCCTGACAATGGAGCTCACAGTTACTATCCATTATGAGGAACTCAGTGCTGGGACATGGACTGGTTCTCAGGGAGCCCACGGTGGGCGCTGTCTGACCTGGAAGAATGAGTAGGAGAAATCGTGGCAGGATGTGAGGAAAGGGACTCAGCGAGGTGGGCTGAGGGAGTCCTGGTGCCCCACACATAGCAGATGCCTCCCCTTCTTCTACCCAGTCCAGAGTCAGTAGAGTCCAGGAGATGTCTGGGAAATGTGGGAGTCGCAGGGGCTGCTGGGAGTGTGAGGGTGGGGGCGGGGCAGGATAAAAGCCTAGAGGGGCTGGGGCCAAATGGAGAAGGGCGCAGGATACCACAGCACGCTGGGGAGTGACAGCCTCAGCTTCTGGGTGTATCAAATGGGGCCAGGTTCCAAAGAAGAGGCACACATGGCAAACAAACACAGGAAACGAAGCTCCGCCTCCCTAAGCACAGGCAAATGCAAATCAAAACCACAGGAAGGTGGGCCGGGCACGGTGGTTCACGCCTGTAATCCCAGCACTTTGGGAGGCCGGGGCAGGCAGATCACTTGAGATCAGGAGTTGGAGAACAGCCTGGCCAACATGGCAAAACCCCATCTCTACTAAAAACACAAAAATTAGCAAACAGACATGTGATCTCAGCTACTCGGGAGGCTGAGGCAGGAGAATCGCTTGAACCCAGGAGGCAGAAGTTGCCTTGAGCCAGGATCGTGCCACTGCACTCCAGCCTGGGCGATAGAGAGAGACTCTGTCTCAAAACAAACAAACCACAGGAAGCTATCACTCCATCGTACTGGGATGGCTATAATTAAAACAGAAACACACAGAAAATAAGCATTGGAGAGGATGTGGCACCATTGGAACCCTTGTGTATTGCTGGTGTGACTGTAACACGGTGCAGCCACCGTGGAAAACAGTTTGGAGATTCCTCAGAAAGTGAAACCTAAAATTACCATATGATAGCAAGTCTATTCCTAGGTATAGAGCCAAAGGAACTGAAAACAGGGACTCAAACAGATACTTGTACACCCGTGTTCATTGCAGCATTATGAAGTGTCCATCAACCAGTGAATGGAAACACAAAATGTGAAACACAAAATGTGACATAGACATAGGATGGAATCCTACGCACCATTAAGAAGAATTAAGTTATGACACATGCTACAACGTGGATAAAGCTTGAGGACACAATGCTAAGTGAAATAAGCCAGGCACAAAAGGACACATATTGTATAACTCCACTTACAGGAAATACCTAGAAAAGGCAAATTCATAGAGACAGAAAGTAGACATTACCGCGGGCTATGGGAAGAAGAGAATAGAAAGTTATTGCTCAATAGGTACAGGGTTTCTGTTTGGGGTGGTGAAAAGTTTTAGAAACAGAGTGGTCGTGGTTGTACAACACTGTGAAACGTAATTAATGCCACTGAATTGTACCCTTAAAAATGATTGAAATGGTGTAAGTTATATATGTTTTACCACAATGTTTTAAAAAAAACTTTAAAAATCCAACAGAAAAAAAAATGGGGCTAAAGATCTTTTTGGCAAGAATTCGGCTTTGTCTTCTTAGGGACTCCTTCCTAGGGATCAGGGAGCCCTATGCTAGGGGGACCCTCTGAATTGAGGCTGGGAGGATGAATGATGCCACCCCCTCCTTCTTCCCATCTGCCCCCAAAACTCCCACCCCACCCCTTTCCCCCAGTCCAAGCCATGGGGGGAAAGTTGGCCAGGCCTGGACGAGCCTGGGCCTTCCTCTCAGAGCAGATGGCTTCACTCTCCTCCCCTCCCCCTGCCTTCTCCTCCACCCCCAGCCCCCTTAAAGAAGAAGAGACCTTTCCAGAATACGTCATCTCACCGGAGCCGTAAATGTCAAATTTAAATTCATACTTTGTACCACCTTTGATTTCAAAGCGGATTACACCTCAGTGGTGAAAGGCGGCCACAGCGCGGGGCCTGAGAGGTCTCCTGGGCCTCCGCTGGCCCCAAGCATTGTTAACTCCTTCCAACTCATTAGCTCTAATCCCGATGGCACTGAGTAAGGGGCCCTGGGCCGCACCCGGCACTCAGGACCATATGTGCCATTGTATCGCTCCTCGGCTAAGCCAGCACCCGTCGCAGGCACTGGCCCAGGGGAAAGGGACTGTGGCCACCCGCTCCGGCCGGGAGTGTATCCTGGCCCTCAGTGGGGGAAGGGGAGGAGGCAGGCAGGCGTTCAGCCCCAGAACCCCTACAGAGCCTTTGAGGATCAGGACGAAGGGACCACAGGGTGGGGAGGTGGGGACGAGGGTGCTGGGAGAGGTGGAAGGACAGACAGACGTCAATCGGTGCTGCGCCACGTTTTCTCTCTCCCAATATACACTCACTCACTATACACACGTATTCACACATCCACACTCACACTCCATCACACACCGGCACACTCACTATACACACCTACTCACACACCGGCACACTCACTATACACACCTATTCACACATCCACTCACACTCCGTCACACACAACACACTCACCACACACACCTATTCACACATCCACACTCACTCTGTCACACACCGGCACACTCACTATACACACCTACTCACACATCCACTCACACTGTCACACACCGGCACACTCACTATACACACCTACACACATCCACACTCACACTCCATCACACACGAGCACACTCACCATACACACCTATTCACACATCCACTCACACTCTGTCACACACCAGCACACTCACCATACACACCTACACACACATCCACTCACACTGTCACACACCAACACACTCACTATACACACCTACACACATCCACTCACACTGTCACACACCAACACACTCACTATACACACCTACTCACATCCACACTCACTCCATCACACACCAGCACACTCATTATACACACCTATTCACAAATCCACTCACACTCCGTCACACACAACACACTCACCATACACACCTACTCACACATCCACACTCACTCCATCACACACAACACTCACTATACACACCTATTCACACATCCACTCACACTGTCACACACCAACACACTCACTATACACACCTACTCACATCCACACTCACTCCATCACACACGAGCACACTCACCACACACACCTACACACACATCCACACACTCTGTCACACACCAACACACTCACCATACACACCTACTCACACATCCACTCACACTATCACACACCAACACACTCACTATACACACCTACTCACACATCCACACTCACACTCCATCACACACCAGCACACTCATTATACACACCTATTCACAAATCCAAACTCACTCCATCACACACTGGCACACTCAGTATACACACCTACTCACACATCCACACTCCATCACACCAGCACACTCACTGTACAAACCTATTCACACATCCACACTCATATACACACCTACTCACACATCCACATTCACACTCCATCACACACCGGCACACTCACTATGCACACCTCACACATCCACACTCACATTCCACCACACACTGGCACACTCACTATACACACCTATTCACACATCCACACTCACACTCTTACACACCACTGCAGTCACTATACACACCTATTCACACATCCACACTCACACTCCATCACACACTGGCACATTCACTATACATACCTATTCACACATCCACGCTCACATATACACACCTACCCACACATCCACATTCACACTGCATCACACACTGGCACACTCACTATACGCACCTATTCACACATGCACATTCACACTCCATTACACACTGGCACAGTCACTATACACACCTCACACATCCACACTCACACCATCACACACCAGCACAGCCACTATACACACCTATTCACACATCCACACACTCCATCACACATTGGCACACTCACTATACACACCTATTCAAATATCCACACTCACATATACACACCTATTCACACATCCACATTCACACTGCATCACACATCAGCAAGTCGCTATACACACCTATTCACCATCCACATTCACACTCCATCACACACTGCCACACTATACACACCTATTCACACATCCACACTCACACTCCATCACATGCTGGCACACTCACATATACACACCTATTCACATATCCACACTCACACTGTCACACACCAGCACAGTCACTATACACACCTATTGACACATCCACACTCAAACTTCGTCACCCACCAGCACACTCACTATAACTCACTATACATACCTATTCACACATCCACACTCACACTCCGTTGCACACTGGTACACTCACATATACACACCTATTCACATATCCACACACACTCCATCACACACTGGCACACTCACTGTCATACAGCACCCTGCACCCACAGCAACACCTATGCACCTACACACCTTACACACACACATGCAACCACACCTGTACACACAATACCAACACCCAGAGGCACACCTTGGCACCTACACACACATTCATGTACCCTCAATACAGCCGCATTCTCACACACTCATGTCTACCCATCCACACACATGCACACACATATCCATGCACTTGCAGACACCCAGTCCCCTCTGCAGAATGTCCCTGTTTAAAAAAATAAAAGAGCTCCTGGCATTTTTTTCCCCTGACCTTTCCAATGTCCAGAATGTCAGAGCTGGAAGAGACTTTAAAGAGAACTGAGCCTGCCCATCTCACTTACGGTGGGTAAACTGAACCTCAGCTGCAGTGCAGCCCGGCCCGTCCCAGCCTGGTGACGTCACACAATTCTCTTAATGCCATGAAGGCCCTGCTTCCTCTGCTAACTAAAAAAGTTCAATATTCTAATGAATTTGAAAAGAAAAAATAGAGTATAATAGCACCTGCCCTGCAAGATTCTTATCAGGATGAAATAAGACAATGTACATCCAAGCGTTTTATGAATGCAAAAGCACCCTAAACAAGTGTGTAAATGTCATAAATGGGTTCCTAGGACCACTCGTGAATAAGCAGCAATGGAAGACTAGAAGCTTAGAGCTTTGAGCTCTGTGCAGGTGTCCCATGGTCCTCAACTTTCCAAAAGAAAGACGGGGCAACAGCCCAGACCCGGAAGGCTCTGGGTAATACAGGAAGAACAGGCTACAGCTGGGGCTGGTCGTGGCACCAGGCTGCTTACTCAGGCCCCACCCACACAGTGGTCTCAGGCTTAGGAGAAATCAAGTTGCCAGCTGAAAAAAGTAAAAACTAGGCATGTCTGACCACTGGTATCTACCCAGGCCTGGGCTCCAAGCTCCCAGCGCTCACTCTCTGAGGAGAACCTGCTGGAACAGTCTGGCTGAAAGTGACATTTAGTTAGGATAGGGGGCAGGGGCCAACATGTCACTGATCCTATCCCCAAGAAAGGGGACAGACACATGCAACACCGTAGGCTAATCATATGCAGAGGTACTAGCACAGCACCATCCGTCTGCCAGTCTTTCTGTCTGTCTGTCCACATTTAGGGGTGTGGAGGGAGTGAACAGAGGTTAAAGCTGGTAGGGGAAGGGTTGGATCTGTTTCTTCGGATTTTTCTCTTAAGCTAAGAAAATACGTGTACACATATAGATCCCAAATGAGTTGGGACTCATTTGAGGGAGAGGGTGGCCGAGACACAATACAGACCAGGCAGGCAAGAGCCTTTGGACTTCAAGCTAGAGATGGGAGGCACCACACCTACTCAAGGTTGGGGAGAAAAACTGACATTGACCTCCATGAATAGGGGCTGGAGGGGTGCGGGCCCAGCTTGGGGGATAGAATCAGAGAAGCAGCAAGCTCCCACCACCTAGGGAAGATGTTCCTGGTGAACGTCTGGTGGTGTATTGGAGCCAATCGTGGTTGTCTCTTTCCAAGGCCATGTTCAGTGACACCAGGTTAGTAATTTGAAATTCACCATGGTGAGTAGTTACACCATGGAAATTGGCAAACACTTCAAATCAGGACTCCCCCCCATTCCTCAAATCGATTGTTAAACATTTACTATCACAGCACTGCACAACATATGTTCCCTGCTCCCCACTGGGAAACTTACGCCCCTTGAACTTTAAACCCAGGTACTTTAAGTACCTGAACTCTCCCCTCCAGCCAATGCCTCGCCATCTTCTTCACCATCAGAGGCTCAGCTTCCTCAACCATAAAATTAGGAGAATAATGATAGCATCTGGAGCAGAGCCTCTTGAACTTCAATGTGCACACGAATCACTGGAGGACCCTGTTAAGATGCAGAATCTGATTAGTCCGTGTCTTAGTCCACTTGTGCTGCTATAATGAAAATATCACAGACTGGGTAATACATAAATAATAGAAATTTGTTTCTTGCAGTTCTAGAGGCTGGGAAGTCCAAGATCAAGGCACTGGCAAATTCTGTGCCTGAGAGGGCTGCTCTCTGCTTCCAGCACAGCACATTGTTACTGTGTCCTCACATGGCAGAAAAGAAGAGGGGCAAAAAGGGCCTAGTTAGTTCCTTCAAGCCCTTTTATAAGGATGCTAATCTATTCATGAGGGTGGAGGCCTCATGACTTAATCATCTCCTACGGGCCCCACCTCCTAATCCTGTTGCATTGGGGATCTGGTTTCAACATGCATTTTGGAGGGGACACAGACATTGAAACCATAGCAGTCAGTTCAGGATGGGACCCAAGATTCTACAGTTCTGACAAACTCTCAAGTGGTGTTGATGCTGCTGTTCCATAGACCACACACAGAAGAATAGGGACATCTTTATTAACATCTCATTAGTGCAAGGTAAAGGTGTTAGGCTGCCTTGAATCTTTAACCTCTGGCCTGACCGCTTTCCTCAGCCCCAGACCCCCGCCTGATAGCTTGTCATCTCTATGTGAATGCCCCTCTGGGACCTTTAAAAAAGCTAAAGCAAAATGGAAAATACTTATCCCTTCATCCCAAACACCTCGCTCCAGACTGTGATTCTCCCCAGCCACCCTCTTTTTCTTGCTCATGGCCAGTTGGTAGCAATGACGTCACCAGGAACATCTTCCCTAGGTGGTGGGAGCTTGCTGCTTCTCTGATTCTATCCCCCAAGCTGGGCCCGCACTCCTCCAGCCCCTATTCATGGAGGTCAGTGGCAGTTTTTCTCCCCAACCTTGAGTAGGTGTGGTGCCTCCCATCTCTAGCTTGAAGTCCAAAGGCTCTTGCCTGCCTGGTCTGTACTGTGTCTTGGCCACCCTCTCCCTCAAATGAGTCCCAACTCAGTGCTGCCACTCACTGTTTCCAGGAAGCTCAAGGGCATCCCGCTGAGATCTGCCCTCTACTCCTTCAAGGTCAGAGGGACAGCTCCTCCCCCTAGGACCCGCCCTCCCTTCTCTGGACATCCTCCTTTGGCACTTAATCTCTGTGTTACTCAAAGAGCCCAGGGACTGTTTTCTCAAATTTGTGTCCCTTCTTTTTTTTTTTTTTTTCTCTTGAGACAGAGTCACTCTGTCACCCAGGCTGGAGTGCAGTGACACGACCTTGGCTCACTGCAACCTCTGCCTTCTGCGTTCAAGCAATTCTCCTGCCTCAGCCTCCGAGTAGCTGGGGTTACAGGTGTGCACCGCCACACCCAGCTAATCGTTTTTGTATTTTTAGTGGAGACAGATTTCACCATGTTGGTCAGGCTGGTCTCAAACTCCTGACCTCAAGTGATCCGCTCGCCTTGGCCTCCCAAAGTGCTGGGATTACAGGTATGAGCTGCTGCGCCCAGCCTCAAATTTGTGTCTTCTACTTAATTCCC
Source organism: Symphalangus syndactylus (assembly GCF_028878055.3). Taxonomy (NCBI): domain Eukaryota; kingdom Metazoa; phylum Chordata; class Mammalia; order Primates; family Hylobatidae; genus Symphalangus; species Symphalangus syndactylus. The sequence continues at coordinate 25,249,105 of NC_072442.2, read as the reverse complement.
CAGTCTGACCAGGAGCTCCCCCAGGGCAGTGATTGTATCTGCAAAATCAGACTGGGGACATCTCCCAGGACAGGGGCTGTATCTCCTGCAGGGCTCAGGGGATCTTCTGGCAGAGCCCCGGTTTCCTGCAACAACCCGGAATAGGTGACACTGTGTTTCCTATTCCTTCTGCAGCTCTGGCTGTGGGACTTGGGCCTCCTCCCGTTATCCCACCATTTCCCAGGCATGGCTTTCCTGGGCCCAGCCAGACAGAAGAGAGAAAAGCCACTGCAATCACTCTTGGGCAGGGGGCTCTGTCCAGGGAAGGGTCAGCCTACAGTCTATCTCCTTCGCTGACCCCCATAACTCCCCCGACACCTGTTTGCAGTACTGTTCCAGCATGCCAAAGGAGCTCAGGACTCCCAGAGCCATGAAGCCAGTTGCTAATTAATTGCACTAATTAGCAGGGATGAGGCTGGACATCTGGACCCTCTCATGGGTGAGTTCAGACCCTCGGCAATCTCAGGTTGAGGACAGCTGCCCGGCAGGGACATCGTCTCCAGCCTGCCAGACCTGGGGCCCCCTCTTGAGGCACAGAGCACCCCACATACACTCTGAGCACCCCATATACACTCCAGGCACCCCAAAGGGAGAGGAGAAGCCAAAGCAGGCCAGGGGCAGGGAGCCTGAGACTGGATTCCTGCAAAAGACTTCTCGCCCCAGACTCCTCTGGAGTGACGAAGGGAGGGTGGAGGTGCTCTGCCGGGGGCAGGAAGGAACCCCTTTCGGGGAGACCAGCTGTACCCCCTCTTCATACCCTTGTTCACACACCATTTACCCCTCAGCCCCCTTTCTCCACAACATCCAGGGGCACTTATTGTTATCTCTATGCAAACACTTCTCTAGGATCTCAAACGTGATGGTTCTAAAACAAAAACAAAACCATAAAGACTCGTCACCCCTTCTACTCATTCATTCATTGATTTACTTAGTCATTCATTCATTCACTCAGTCATTCATTCATTCACTCAGTCATTCATTCATTCACTCAGTCATTCAACAAATATTTACTGAGCACTGACCATGAGTCAGGCACTATGCCAGGCACAGAGCATGCAGTTGTAGCCAAAATATTGTGTGTACAGGTGATGGAATATTATTCAGCCATAAAAAGTAATGGAATTTTGATATATAGTACAACATAGATCGAACTTGAAAATATTATGCTAAGTACAGTTAGCCAAACACAAAAGGACAAATATTGTAGGATTCCACTTATATAAGGTACCTAGAATAGGCAAATTCAGAGACAGAAAATAGAATAGAGGTTACCAGGAGCTGGGGGGAGGAGGGATGGGGAAGTTATTGTTTAATGGGCTCAAAGTTTATTTTGGAGATGATGAAAAAGTATAGGGTATAGACAGGGATGCTTACACAACAGTGAGAATGCATTTAATGCCACTGAATTGTACTCTTACAAATGATTGAAATAATAAGTACTATATCTACATTTTACCACCGTTAAAAACCAACAGCCCAGGTGTGGTGGCTCACTCCTGTAATCGAGCACTTTGGGAGGCCAAGATGGGCAGATCACTTGAGGTCAGGAGTTCAAAACCAGCCTGGCCAACATGGTGAAACCCAGTCTCTACTAAAAATACAAAAAACTAGCTGGGCATGGTGTTGTACACCTGTAACCCCAACTACTCAGGAGGCTGAGGCATGAGAATCGCTTGAACCCGGAGGCAGAGGTTGCAGTGAGCTGAGATCGTGCCACTGCACTCCAGCCTGCGCAACAGAGCATCACTCTGTCTCAAAAACAATACAAAACAAAACAAACAAACAAAAAAAACAGAAGTCCCTACCCACATGGAGCTTAGCTTCTAGAGGAAGGAGATAATAAGCAAAATCAGTGAAATAGATGAAAGATGGTGGCACACGCTATGGAAAGAAATGAAGTCAGAGAAGGGAAGAGGGAGCGCTGGGTGGGGCTGCAGATTGGATAGGGTCAGGGAAGGCCTGGCTGGGGAGGACCTGTGAGCAGAGCTGTGGAGAAGCCAAGAGAGCACATGGACATCCAGGATAAGCAATCCTGGCAGAGGGAACAGAATGCCAAGGCCCCGGGGAGGACTCACTTCTGGTGCACACGAGGCACTGCCAGGGGGCAGTGTGGAGCTGGCGAAGGGGACAGGAGTAGGAAAGGAGGTAAACAAGGTGATGTGCGTTCACCAGAGAGCCCTGAACACCTAGAGGGCTCATCACGCACCCAGCATATATGCTGCAGTGCCCAGCGCCTCGCCAGAGTACCTGCTGCGCCCTCTACCAAATACTTACCAAGCACCTCATCCCTCCCAGACCCATCCCTCAGCTCTTCCCAGGGCCCACCTCTCACACCCCGCCCTCCAACCCCACACCCTTGACTCATGCCTCATACCTTGACCCCACTCCCTCTGCACCCCCTCCCCCAACCCAGGTATCTAGAAACCTTCTTGAACCTCCAGCCCTCTCCTAGCTTCATGGCAACAATATCCAGGCATTCTAGCTCCTACCCGCCTAGCCCTTAGCCCAGCCCAGGGTTCTTCCACAATCCTCACGCCCATTTCTCAGATGAATACACCGAGGCTCAGACATATGGAAGGGCTTCAGCTTCTTTTCTTTTCTTACTTTCTTTCTCTTTCTTTCTTTCCTTTGCTTTCTTTCTTTCTTTTTTTTTTTTTTTTTTTTTGACAGAGTTTTGCTCTGTCATCCAGGCTGGAGTGCAGTGGCGTGATCTCGGCTCACTGCAAGCTCCGCCTCCCAGGTTCAAGCGATTCTCCTGCCTCAGCCTCCCAAGTAGCTGGGACTACAGGCACACACCACCATGCCCGGCTAATTTTTGTATGTTTAGTAGAGACGGGGTTTTGCCATGCTGGCCAGGCTGGTCTCGAACTCCTAACCTCAAGTGATCCGCCCGCCTTGGCCTCTCAAAGTGCTGGGATTACAGGCGTGAGCCACGACACCTGGCCTCCTTAACAATTCTTCATCAGAGGAGGGTGGCCTTCATGCAATCACATAAAACGGGATCGAAGCTCTTGGAGGCAGCCCATGCACACACGTACATGTGAGTGTGCGTGTGTGTGCACATGCCTCCCTTACAGCTCCCATGCAAGGCCCATGCTGTAGTAGAAATGGCTGCCACAGAGCTCCAGGGAGCAGGAGAGAAGGGAACTGGAGGGTATAGGCTATTGGAGACAGCAGTCCAGACATGTTCTGTACAAGAGAAAGGCACTGGCTCACAGCACACTCAGAAGCAGCCCATCCTAACCCCTCCGAGCCTCATCGCCCTTGACTCCTTTCTTTCTCACTCAACCCCACAGCCAATCCATCAGCTAACCTGGGTAGCTCTCCCTGCAAAATTCATCCGGAATCTGATCACTGCTCTCCACCACTGCCTCTCACCTGGGTGACTGCAGTAGCCTCCAAATGGGCTTCCACCCTTGTTCCCCCACAGCCTGCTCTTGACCAGTAGCCAGAGGAACCTCGTTCTAAGTCATACTGTGTCCCTGACCTGATCAAACCCTGCCTGGCTCTCAGCTTCCTTCAGAGTCAAAGCCCTTGCAATGGTCTGTGAGCACCGCCCCATCTGGCTCCCTTGGCCTCCTCCCCGTGACCTCACCTCCTACCATGCCGGCCTCCCTCCTTCCACTGGCCTCTCTGGCCTCCTCGCCTCTCCCTGAACTGGCCAGGCCAATCCTTCCTCAGGGCCTTTGTGCTGGCTGTTCCCTCTGCCCAGGAGTTCTTTCCCCCAAAATCAGCAGAGTTTGCCTCAGTCAGGTCTTTGCTCAAATGTCACCTTCTCAATGAGGCCCTCCTTGACTACTCTCTTTAAAATTGAACCCATTCCCACAACACCCTCTATGTCCCCTTTCTGCTTCATTCTGTATAGCACTTATACAAGCACTCAAACACTTAAATAACTGATGTAATTTGCTGTCTGTCTCCCTCCACTAGAGTGTAAACCCCCTGAGGGTAGATGCTTTTGTCTGTTCACTCCTTATCTCCAGTGCTTAGAACAGTACCTGGTACTAAATGGGTCCCCTGTCGAATGAATGAATGAGTCCACCAGGAACCACAGTGAGGGTGAAGCTCCCAGGGAGGGGGCAAGTAGCGAAAGGAAAAAGAAGAAAATGGACATTTGTCTTAGCCTTTCTGAGAACTAAACACTTCACATTCAGCAGACTGACGCCCAGAGAGGTGAAGTAACTTGCCTGTAGTCGCACAGCTTGAGAAGGGGCGGGTCAGTAAGATGTGTGTGTTTGCTTCAAAATCTGTTTAATTTACCCTGTGCTGCCTACAAAATTTTGGCATCCTGACCTTCTGGATACTGTTTCCACCCTGATTGTTCCCCCAAATGCTGTTTCTGACAGCTCTCCCCCTACCTTCATATGGCAGCAATCACAGCCCTCCCTTTCCCCAGCCACACCACACCCACTGGGAATCCTGTTCTGGAAAACCCTGGTGCCCAGTGGTCTGGGTTCTATTACTAAGAACCCCTGTGACCTTGAGCAAGGCTGGTTCCCCTCCCTCCACACCCCTTCACTCCTCACCGCCCCATGCCCGCCCCACACCACACACTCACTGGGAGCATGGAGCTGCACTGAAAGATCCCAAAGATTCCTATGAGCCTGCTTTAAGTCCCAGACACCTTCTGTACCTTTCTCACAGAGCGCCTAGGGTGGCTGAACTCCGGCGGAGAGGAGCTGCTGAGATGAGATGGGGCTGGGCTTACTGAACTCCCCACTACACGGCACAAGATCAATGAAGCTTCCTTAAACTAGTGAATGAAGTGAATAAACCTGAGCACCACAGGCCTCCTGGGGTCTTGCCAGGAGTCTGAGGGCCAGTCATTTGCTTTTTCGGACGGGACCGCCCCTCTTTGGCCACACCCACTTTTCAAACCCTAAGTCTCTGCAGCTCCAGAGGAAGCCTACCTGGATTTATCCCTCTGGTCTGTCTCCCTTAGGTTCTGGGTCAGCCTTGACAACTGTTCCGTGGAGCTGTTGCGTGGATTCAATTAGATTAATCTATGCAGAACACCCGCCCAGTGCCTGGAAACAGTAAACAGCAAATGTTAGCTAAGGTTGGTGATGATAGGAGGGGCTCCCCAAGGGGCCCGTCTTCTATCCCTCCTTCCAGATTTTGCAGGCTCAGCAGAAAGGACAGAGATTGGGGTTCTGAGGTGGAAAGAAGCTGAGTCTAAAAAGTTAGGCTACGTGGAGAGAGTAAGGCTGGACAAGGGAAAAGATGTTTACTGAGCAACTATTATGTGTGGAGTCATCTTCTTTCTGCACTCTGAGCCTGTGATGCCATTGCCTGCCTCCTGCTGAATGTCCGTGCACCTCTGTCATAGCTCACACCAAATTTGCAAGTATTTCTTTCCCCTTCTGTCTTTCCTGTCATGGAACTCCTTGGAGGAAGGGCTGGGCTACATCCTCGTGTGTGTGCCAGAGCCTTGGAAGCATGCAGGCAGGGCAGCTTTACCGTTTTCTAAATCAGGAAATGCAGATGTAAGGAAAGTAAGCACCTTGCCCAGGGTCATGCAGCAGGTGAGTGCAGCAGCTGCGTTGGGCTGTGTGACTCTGCACAGAGGAGTGGGTGAGGAGGAAGAGCCACTAAAGACAACAGAGCTGGAGGGGCAAGGGACCTAGCGGGGCACTGGGGACGAGGAGTCTGGCCTTATAGCCTCCGTGATGTAGCAGCAGCAGCCACACTGTTGCTGCGTCCTCTGCACTTGCTGTGTCCCCCGTGCCATGCTGCCATGCTAAGAGCTTCACACACGTGATCTCATTTCATCCTCCCAGGTGTCCTGGGAGGTAGGTCCTATTTGCTCATCCCCATTGTATAGGTGAGGACACTGAGACCCCAGAAGGCAAAGTGACCTGCCATCAGCCACACGGCTGGAAAGAGAAAGAGTCAGGATTAGAATTCAGTTCCTCCTGACTCCAAAGCCCATGTTCTTAACTGCTACCCTGTTTTGCAGACTTTAGAATAGGCAGGAGCCACCCCATCTCTCCCAGAATGGCCTAGTTCTCACCATCTCTATTTGAGACTCATTGATTGATTATTGATGGATGTATTTGTGGTCTGGCTCTGGGGCCTCTTGGCCAGGCCCTGGGCAAGGACAAGAATGGGGATGAGGTGGGGGTCTTCCAACCCCAGGAAAGGCCCTCAGGCTGCCTCCGCCAACCCCCAGCATCCCTGCTTCTGGCCTCCACCACTGCCAACTTCCCTCCGCCCCTGGATTTAAAGTCACAGTGACAATTAATCACCCAGTGACATGGAGGGCAGGCTGCAGAGGAGTTAATTAATTAGGGAAATTTCTCCCGGCCCTTTGAAGGTGAAATGTGTGGGGAGGGGACAGGGCCAGGGACAGTTATTATTCAAGCTGAACAAGTTGACTCTGAGAGGCTTCGAGAACAACTCCAGGGGAGCTTTGAAAGGATGGAGACCTCACCAGGGTAGCCTGGAGTCCACCCAAGACTGCCCCTCTTAGCCCATCTCGAGGTTTCAGACACAGTGGGATGGGGTCCTCCTGCGCCAATGGGCTGGGGCAGACCTGGAGGCAGAAGGGCCTCTAGGAACCCAGGGTAATAAGAAGCCACAGCTGTTACCTACATTCCCTCATCAAATCAAAATAGCCAATAACGCTGCATATGCCAAAACCCCTGGAGAATGATTTGGGTGTCCTTTGTACAGCTTGGATGCTCCAGACACACAGGCAACTGGGAGAGGACCCTATGAGACCAGCGCAGGCTGCAGCGGGGGAGGGAAGGGAAGGTGTGGGCTTTTCAATGTCCTCCTTCCTCCTTCTGTCACCATAGCTTGGAGGGGTTGATCCTCTTGTGCTGGCTGGGGTTCACTGTTACCTGCCAGGTGGCCAGCTGCCCATTCTCTCCCACAGCTGGAGCAGGCAGTTGACTTGGTCATGAGATTTAGAAACAGCAGGACGCTCCCCCCGACCATGCACAGGGTATCATCCTTCTGCAGTGCCAAGACTCGGAAACTAGAGAGGTATTGAGGTGACAGAGATGCTTAGGACCTGGACTCCACCTTGAAAGCACCCACAGACCCTCCTACACCATTGACAGATGAGGCAAAGGTCTGAGTCCCAAATGTGGTAGATGTGAAGCTCCATGGGATCACAAAGGAGGGCTTCAAGGAGGTGGTGTCATCGGGGGTGAACACCTGGGAAGAAAGCTGAAATTTCAACAGGCATCCATTCCAAGCAGAGGGAGCAAAGAAGAGGAGGTAGCAGTTTGCACAGCGCATGTGGGGAAGGGTGAAGCAGTGGACGAGGTGGGCTCAGTCTACGGTGGGTGGACAGGAAGCCTGAGGACGGGGCATGAGGCAGGAAAATTGAGGTGGACGGTGGTGGAGGGCCATAGAGGACGGGGCTGGACACTACTCAAACATGGTGGGACGTCAGCTGGAGTTCTGAGACAGGGCCTGTCTCAACGGAGGGCTCTGGGCTTAGAAAGAGCCTATGGCAGCTGGGGACAATAGGTTCTTTGGAGAGGGGTGAGGTGAGGTGGAAAACAGCGGGAAGCCAGGTTTCACAGTCCAGGAGAGAGATGAGGATGGCTTCAGCCAGGAGACAGAGCAAGGGGGAAGGGAGCTCTGGTTCACAGTCCACCAACTCCGTGCTGGGCACCACACCAGAAGCTGCACATTCACCTTCTCCCTTGGATCTCAGAACCTTTATTATCTCCAGGGTTCCTGGGCACCTAGGGGGACTAATGAAGCTGGGTGAGCAGGTTCTGTACACCTGTGCAGGTATCTTTTCTCCATTCCCTCCTCCCTGCTGCCTCTTGACATCTCCTTCCCACCCTGAACAAGGGCGAGGTGCCTGGACATACTGCCGGTGCCCAGCTCAGGGCTCCTCACAGCGAAATCGTGGAAAGCAAGGCCATGCGGCCCACGCCACCCCAGCCTCCTCCCCCATCCCTGCCCCCTCCAATCATTTATGACAGGAAGAGAACCTAATCCCGAATCTGAAAAACTATGTGATGGAGGATTTACAGTATTAGAAGGCAAACAGTGGCAGGTGTAATTAGGAGAAAAATTTGTCATGCTCTCGACTCGGGGAAGAGAAGGGAAGGTCTGGCATCACAATCTCCCCAGTGTTTACCCAGCATGCGCACACACGCGGGGGAGCGGGCGCTGGCCACGGGCAGATTAATATTTGATGCAAGGAAGAGAAACGCATGCTGTTCATGTTTATTTAGGATATTGTGAAATACAGTGAAATTTGCAATTTTATTGGATTTGGGGGGACGGTGTTTTGGAGAAGTCTTAAGCCGCATGGTAGGACACGCACATCTCTCTGGAGCATAGAGGCACCAGCTTTGGTGGCGAGCCCCCTCTACCCCCCTTCCCAAATCCAAACTCTGACTTCCATTCCCCTCCTGAAATGAAAGAGGATTGGCCCCAGGAGTACAGGTGGAATAAGACAGAAATCTCAGCTGGGCCTCTTAATTTGGAGTTTAGTGGCATGTGGCTGGCACAGAGAGAGGCCATCTCTTAGGGAGGGGGGGAATTCTTGTCAATTACACAAGGGCTGGAAGCCAAGGCTGGGCGGCTTTAAACACTGGTGACCCTGGCCCAGCTTGTGGGGCGCTGGGAGGGAGTGGGGAGAAATGGGAAGAACGCAAGATAAAGAGAGCTGTTCTCTTTGTATCCAAGAAACTGTTTCATGGAAAGGGCCTTAGACGGCATGAGTGTAACCTTCCTCCTTCAAGGAAGGGCCCAACTCTCCCATTTTTCTTTCCCTAAGTGGTCATCTAGCCTGTGCCTCCACATCCCCAGTGTTGAGAGCTCATTAGCCCATTTCATTGTCAGATATTGCCCAATGGAGAACTTTTCCTCAGAAACAGCTTCCAAGCTACGTAGTTAGGTTGGGATGAGGGGAGGGGAAGCAAGGATCGGGGCACATGGTATGCTCATATTTGTGTTAAATAAAGGACAGATCAACAGAGAGAGATGCTTGCACGCACAGTATATTTCTGAAAAAACACATAACAATTGGTAACAGTGGTTGTTTCTGGAGAAGGAAGCTGGATGATGATGAGCCGGGGGAGCCTGGGCAGCCAGAGAGAGAGACCTACTTTTCACGGTACACCCTTTGACCAATTAAATTTTTCATCATGTGAACTTAGTATTTTTTCCTCAATAAAAATCTGATGTTCATTTTTAAAAAGAACATATTTTCTACTCCAAGAACAAGCTGAGATAAAGAGAAAATAGTATGGTATGAAAAGCCATAGGATGAGCTATAGGGAGTAGAGGAAAGAAAGGGCTGCAAGGAGACAGAAGACACAGCAGCAGAATGTACGCCACACATGCTGGTAGGCGGGCGCACGCACGGAGAAATCACACTGATTGCTATATTCAACCAAAAGTTGTCTGTCTCCTTGCAACTTCCACCACTTTCCCACTGTCCTAGCTCTACCAACTGGGTCATGCAGAGGAAGTCCTTTCCCTCTGCCCCATGGCAGCCCTTCAGGTGTTTGAAGATAGAATGAAATTCCCCTAGAACTGTGGCTGGCACCTATAAATATCCAAGCTGGCCCTCTTGCACCAAGACTTCTCTCCCCTACCACATCTTGCCGCTCCTTTTCTCCAGCACATGACTTCTCCTGCCCTCATGAGGCCTGCCCCTGAGGTCAAACGCTTCTCTTAGGCTGGGAGCTCAGAGCGAGGCCGAGATGCCTCCAGATTGGGGGCGTCTCTGCAGTTGTCTCGTACTCTCTGACTTGGACTGAGGCGCCACCTTCTTCAGCACAAACTGTGGACATCTGGAGCCTGATGGCCTCAGAGACCATCCAATTCCCACATTTTACAAATGGGTAGGCCGGGCATGCGGTGGCTTACGCCTGTAATCCCAGCACTTTGGGAGGCCAATGCGGGTGGATCACCTGAGGTCAGGAGTTGGAGACCAGCCTGGCAAACATGGCGAAACCCTGTCTCTACTAAAAATACAAAAAAGCAGCTAGATGTAGTGATGCGTACCTGTAGTTCCAGCTACTCGGGAGGCTGAGGCACGAGAATTGCTTGAACCTGGGAGGCAGAGGTTGCAGTGAGCAGAGATCGCACCACTGCACTCCAGCCTGAGTGACAGAGTCAGACTCCATCTCAAAAAAAAAAAAAGAAAGAAAAAAAGAAAAAGAAAAGGAGTAAACTGAGGCCTGGGACAGGCCACGGACTGGCCTGAGGTCATGGAAATGAGATCTTCCTGTGTCTACTTCTCCTTCCTCTTGTGAGCCTGTGGAAGCTCCCAGCAAGACGGAACCTTGGGCAGGCCCCTGGGAGAACTGGGAGCAAAACTAGCCAGCCTGCTGTTGGAAGTGGCTCTGCTTCCAGGATAGACAGAGAGCAACAGAACCCAAGAGAGGGCAAGCCAGACAGGGCGTGAGGTTAACTTGGGCTTGCAGGAAAGACAGAGGTGAGGCAGGCACCAGCATGCGGTGTCAGTGGGAGGGTGGCTATGCTGATGCTTGAGTGTACCGGTGTGTGTATGTGTGTGTTGTGTGTGCACATGTGAGTCCATGTGGTGTGAGGTATGTGCCTGTGTAAGTGCAGGGACTCTGTGTGCCTGTGTGTGCACATATGAGTACTGGAAAATATGCACACTGACAATGACCAGGGTGTGAGGGAGTGTACCTCTATGCTCTCTGCCTCTGCTACAGCCCTCAGCACACTGACTTGTCTGCATTTGTTCCTAAAGCTACCTCTTCCCCTGAGCTATAAGCTGAGATTCTGTCTTTTCAAAAAAAATCTCAGTAGTCCCAATGCCAAGTACAGCACATGGCATATAATAGGTGCTCAGTCAGTGTTTGCTGGACTGACCTGGATTGAATTGAATTGAACCGAACTGAACTGAATTTCCCCAGTGTGTCTCTGTGCATAGGAGTCTGTATTGGGGAGAGGGAATGAATCTGTGCCATGTGGGCAAATGCTCATGGAGTGTCCGTGCATGCGTGTCTGGGGTGAGTCTTCACATTTACATGTAGGTCTGTGTGCATGCTGTGAACATGCCCTGGCACAAGCGAATTCAAACCACATGGAGGGAATGTGCATACGTGTGTATGCATATGTGTGTGTGTGAGTGTGTGCGTGCACGTGCCCACTCCCACAGCCTTCTCATACATGCAGGCAGCCCGCTGGCACCCCAGCTTCAGCTCAGCTAGGCTTCCTCCCCATAAACCCGGAGTAGCTAAAATTAGTATGAAAATGGTAGTGTTCGGTTAAAAGGAAGGGGGGTGGGAAGAGATGAGGGTGCCCATGAGTGCTATTTTATTTCTCAGTGAGAGGATAAAGTGATTTTTTCTACATAATTTTTGATGTAGAGGCTAAATTAAGCCGGGGAAGAGGGACAAAGCAACTTTCGCCCTCATTAGTATTCTGGCCGCGTTGGCCCAGGCACGGCAGTTATGTATTTTTGCAAGTATGCATATAATTTATTGTGGAGAACACAATTTACATGGTAGTCGATGCCTGTTTTATAGCCTCACAAATAGATGTATGAACTCAAGCATATAATGGCCCAACCAGCAGGCGCAAATACGTTCTAAATCTTCTAAATGTGCTTCACAAAAATGTAACTGAGGAATATAAAACAGATCAATTCTTGCATGTTATATATTGGTTTTTGATTTACAAATCTAATCTGGGACATTTCTTCAGAAATGAGGGGATTTTTCCCCCACTCTTTCCCCTCCTCTTCTTCCACCAACTTCTCCGTGCACAGACCTCGCCTGCTGGTCAGGTGCCAGCAGGCATCGCCACTTCTGGGATAGGCATAGGTGCCCGTATGTGTGCTCATGTGTGGGGGGCACACTCTTTCCTGTCTGCCTGGGTGTGCACTCATATGAGTGTCAGGAATCTGCAGACCTCGGGTGGAAGGGAGAGAGTGGTTTCTCTCCATCTGTGTGACCTCCCCGATTTGAGACTGAAAATTTGGGGAGAAGGGCTGATGAGAGGACCCCATGGGGGTGTGGGCATCTATCAGATGTGTTCCCTCTGGGCTCCTGCTTAAATGGCCTATTTTCTTCTGAGACCCAAGCTGTCTTCATGACTTATTGGAGCAGAAAAGGGAATGAGGGTCCTAGGGATGAAATTAAACTAACGTGTTGAGTTGCATTTTAAATGTGCATTTTATCAGAAATATTTTAGTCAACCTATCTTTAGGTACATGGCTTTTTAAAAAGCCCATTCCATCAATAGTTGAATGGACACATAAATGATGGTGTACTCATAAAATGGAATATGATACAGCTAAGAAAATTTGAGCCAACGGTTGCTTCCTACAACAGCATGGGGAATCTCACAAACAGAATGTAAAATGCAAGAAGCCGGACCCAAAAGAGGACCTGCTACATGATTGGATTTATCAAGTCCAGAGCATGAACTGAACCCAACTATTGTGTGTAGAGATGGCAAAACTATCAAGGAGAGCAAGAGTATTTGCCATAAAAGGCAGAATGGTGGTGTCCTTTGGGGAGGAGGATTGGATAGAGTAGAGGAGGGGCTTCTGGGGAGGTGGTAATGTTCCCCTTGACCAAGTGGTGGTTTCATGGATATTCACTTGGTGATACATTACTGAGCGGTACTTTTAAAAAGTCCACTTTTTTGTATGTGTCTTATATTTTGCAATCAAAGCATTTACAAAAATAGCCCTTAAGGACTTATAATAAAAAGCAGGCACCCCAGCTCCACCCTCCCCAGCCCTGTTTCTCTGAAGGCAACTACTGGCAACCATTTCCGGATGTTCTCTCCAATCTCTAGGAATGTCGTGGAGCTTCTTTCAAATCTCTCTATCAGTGAAATTGTATAATCCTTTTTATTTCTGTAAGGTCAGTAGCAAGGTCTCCACTTCCATTCCTGACTTTAGTAATTTCAGTTTTCTCTCTCTTTTTTTTTTTCTCAGTCAGTTTAGCCAAAGGTTTGTCAATTCTGCAGATCATTTCAGACAACCAACTTTTGGTTTTGCTGATTTTTCTCTATCGTTTTTCTGTTCTCTGTTTCATTTATCTCTGCTCTAATTTTTTTATTTGCTTGCTTTGGATTTAGTTTGCTTTTGTTTTTTCAGTAAGGTGGAAGGTTATTGATTTGAGATCTTCTATTTTAATGTAGGTGTTTACAGCTATACATTTCCCTCTGAGCACTGCTTTTACTGCATCCCGTAAGTTTTAGTATGTGTGTTTTTGTTTTCATTCATCTCAAAGTATTTTCTAATTTCCCTTGTGATTTATTTTTTGACCCTTTGGTTAGTTAGGAGTGTGTTGTTTAATTTTTACATATTTGTGAATTTTCAAATTTCCTTCTGTTTTTGACCTTCTAATTTCATTCCTCTGTTGTCAGAGAACATATTTTGTGTAATTTCAATTTTTCTAAATTTATTGAGATTTGATTTGTGGCCTAAGATATGATCTATGCTAGAGAATGGTCCATGTGCGCTTGAGAAGAATGTGTATTCTGCTGTTGCTGGGTGGAATGTGCTCTTCAATCGCTGTTAGAAAGCAGTGTCTGTTAGGTCTAGCTGGTTTACAGTGTTTTTAAAGTCTTCTATTTCCTTACTGATCTCCTATCTAGTGTTCTATCCATTACATCGATGAAATTTTTTATCTCATCTATGTGATACTTATAAGGTACAAGTCACAGCCCTAATTTCAAGAGGTTCACAATCCAGTGGGGGTGGGGGAGCTTCACTTCCACCCAGCTGGGCCACCCCATCCCTGATCTCTAATATGGGGGGATCGCCCTCATCCCCATACTGTCCTGCAGCCTGGGGTCTTGGGCTGTGCAACTCCCCATCAGCCTCAAGTATCTCCGTCTCTCCCATTCCCAGGCTTACTAAGCCTGGTGCAAACAAAGCAGAACTGGAAGAGGTCTCGAAGACCACGTGGAGGTCAATGCCCTTGTGGTACAGATAGGGAAACTGAGGCCCAGAGAGGGGCAAGATCTCGTTCCAGGTCTCCTGGAGAGCCAGGCCCAGTGATGTCCTATCAATCTGCTCAGCCCACAGCACCATGATCCAGTGGCTATGGAGAAAAAGGGAACTGTCGATGTCACCCTCTGTGTCATTTCCATTTGTAGTATGGGGTGGTGGCAGACAAGGCCAGTATTAGAAGGAGTGAGGGGGCTGTGTTGAACGCACATCCCAGAGCACTTAGAAGACCCACGCTTCCATCCTAGCTTAACCACTCTGAGCTGTGTGAGCTCGAGCAAGTCACTCTCCTGCTCTGAACTTGTTTCCTTATGTGCAAAATAGAAAATATCGTAAGCACTACACCATTCATTGAGTCCCTACCAAGTACCCAGTACTGTACTCATACAATTTCATTCAATCCTCCCGACGGCCTTGGGAGAGGTCAGTACCTTTGGCATAGGAAGAAAGGGAGGCCCCATAAAGCAAACCACCCACCCAAAGCCACAGGTATTCAAGCCTCACCCTCTTAAGGCTCCAAAGCTAAAGCACAGAAGCTGCCCGGCCACATGGCCCTCCATCCACCCTTGCAGTGTGGGTTTACATATTTACGGGAGGAGGCGGGGTGCAGTTAAAGAGGGACTGAGCGTCAGCTGACACTCACCATGGGATTACTGTTCATTTCCTCAGGTGTGATCCTGGCATGGCCAGTTAGTGACAGGTACTTACTGAAGTCATTCCACATGAAGTCACCTGATATCTGGGATTTGCTTTCAACTACCCTGGCAAAAAAAAAAAAAAAAGAGGGGACAGATGAAATGAGATGGACAAAGCTAATAATTGTTGCAACTGAGTAGTGGGTACTCGGGGTTCATTAAATGCTCTCTCCGGCTTTTAATGTCTGAAATTTTTCACAAGAAAACATTAACGAAAACCCTCACGTGTCCTGACTCCAGGTAGAGCCCACCTCGGGAGAGTTGGTGGTTTTCACATAAACTTGCCCCTGCGCGGGGACCCACCCGAACCTCTCAGCGTCCCCGATGCCAGCAGGAGTCTGGTCTCTGGGTGGGGTTGGCTGTACGGTCTGGAACACAGGTGTGGCTGCGTAACCACATGTGTTTCCCTGCCTGCCCTGGTCACCCAACCACAAGGGGACCCACCATTCCCCAGTGTCGGGACCATCAAGACAGCCATTTTCTCCCTTGACCCAGGACAGCCCTCCTGAGGGAAAATGGAAGGAACGGAAGCCTTTGCTTTAAATAATGGGGGTGCGTGGATGGGATGGCTCTGCAGTTCCCTTCCCAAACACACCCCAGCTGGGGGTCTTCTCCTGCCAGAAAGGGGAGGCTTGAGCTGGACTTCTAGGCCTGTATTCACAGCTAGCATCTCCATGGCAACAAGCCAGTTAGAGGGGCCTCAGTCCGGCCCCTGGAGCCACTTATCTGCACCCACCTCAGGAGGGCGGCATTAATAGGCTGGTGCCTGCTCCCAGCTCTCAGCTCCCAGGCCTCCCTATGACTCCCACCCACACCGCACAGACACTGTCCCTGATATAAGGAGCCCAGGAGACAGAGGTCCCCCTCCCTGGCCACACATTCACACACACACACACACACACACACACACACACACACACACACACACACCACACACATTCTAACTCTCTTTCTCTCACACATACACATACACACTCGCACTCTGTCTCACATACACACTCAACACATACACGCACAGAAGCATACCTTCCTCTCTCACAGACACACACACTCTCACACTCTCCCCCGTCTCTCTCCCTCTCTCTCACATACACTCCCACAAGCACAGTCTCTCACACACATTCTCTCACACACTCTTCCTCCTTCGCACACACACACTCACACTCTCCCTCTCACATACACACACACCCCAGCACACACTGTCTCACACACCACACACGCACAGCACTCTCTCACACATGCATACACGAACACACGTACACACACACGCATGCACACACACACTACACACATTCTCATACTGTCACACATACACATACACACACTGTCACACATACACACATACACAGGAGTATACCTTTCTCTCTCACAGGCACACACACGTCCCCCATCTCTCTCTCCCTCTCTCACATACACACCCGCAAACACACACACATTCTCTCACTCTCTTCCTCTCACACACACATACACACATTCTGTCTCACATACACACACCAGCACACACTCTTACACACACACACCAGCACACACTCTCATACACACATACACACGTCAGCACACACTCTTACACACAAGCAGTCTTACACACACACCAGCACACTCTTACATACACATACACACCAGCACACTCTTACACACATACATTTACACAAGCACACACACCAGCACACACTCATACACACACCAGCACACACCCTTCCACACACCAGCACACACGCTTACATACACACACCAGCACACTCTTACACACATACATATACACCAGTACCTTTTCTTATACACTAGCACACACACTCTTACACATCGGCACACACTCTTACACACGTACACACACCAGTGCATTCTCTTACACACACACCAGCACACATTATTACACACATACACCAGCACACACTGTCACACACCAGCACACACTGTTACACACCAGCACACACACACACACACACCCTGCGGTCAGTTCAGTGGGAGGAAGGAAGAGGCAAACACTGACCCCCTATTCATACACGTGCTCCCACCCACTCAGTCACACCGCAGTGCTCTAGTCTGGGAAGCTCCTGGCTCTTGTGTCAGATGCCAGATGCCCCAGTGTGGGCAGCGTGGTGCTACCATGCAGCAGTAGGTAAGCTACGGAACCTCTCTGCCTAGTTTCCTCATCTCTACCTTGAAAATAATTAGACCAACTACCTATATCAGGTGTAAAGCTTAAATTTCATCATGAGAACACAGTAGATGCCCACCCAATAAATACTTCCTCCTT
This sequence comes from Symphalangus syndactylus, assembly GCF_028878055.3. Lineage (NCBI taxonomy): Eukaryota > Metazoa > Chordata > Mammalia > Primates > Hylobatidae > Symphalangus > Symphalangus syndactylus. The sequence continues at coordinate 25,232,190 of NC_072442.2, read as the reverse complement.
CCTCCCACTGAATGTGGGAAAATTCTGTTGTTTTTGGAAGACTCTGCTGGGCTCTGGCTTAGTGAGGTCTGGGAGTCACACAGCTCAGCAGGTGTGCAGGGCTCTGCCGTGGACCAGGGGCCTGATGTGAGCAGCCACGTGCTTTCTCGGAGCCTCAGTCTCCTCCTGTCTGGGGCCATAAGGACTAATGAGTTAAGAAGTCATTTAGTGCCATGCTTGGTATGTCCTCCATGTTGGTAGTATTGTAGGAATAAGAACAATGACAGAGCTATGATGCTGAGAAAGAGGCTTACTGTGTCCCCAGCTCCCCACTGACACATGAGCTCGGCTGGTCCTCAAACGTCTATGTGGGAGCTAGAACATCCCGATTTCAGATGGGAAATGAAGGTTTGGAGACTAAGAAACTCATTCAGGCCACAGAGCTAGAAAGTGGTGGCGTGGGGATTGGAGCCCAGGCAGCTGGCTCTGCGCCGATCTCAGGGCCACAGTGCAATCAATGCTCGGGAAGCAGTGATACTGTCATTATTAATTAGAGAGAGCGGATGGATCACAGACCTGCTCAGCCGAGAGCCAGAGCCCTCACTTGGCAGAAGACAGGCATGAGGGCCTAAGTGGGGCAGCCCCTCACTGAGGTCACCCCTGCGGTCAGCAGAGCTCTGGGCACCACCTGGTCACATGCCTGACATCACAGGCCCAGTCTCGTGTTCCTAGAGTGCCCTCCCCCAGATCAGGCTGCTGAGGAGAATTTAGCATCTGCAGTTGACTGGGATGGCAAAGGGACTGGGGGGCCTGAGTGGGCTCTCGGTGGCAGAGACCCCTGAATCCTCCCATAAATCCCCCCATATAGTCTTTCTTTTATCCCTTCCTCCTCCCTCCCTCTCTTCCCTCTTTCCTTTCCCCTTAAATAAGTTTGAATGTTTCAGTTCCTTGTAAGCGATCTCTCACCCTCACCAAGACTGTGCCCCTACCCTGCCCCATTCTTCAAGCTGGACAGCACAGGGGGGTACCTCTGCCACTTCTGCAGAATCCCTGGCCTGGCCCAAGGAAGCCAACCCCCGCAACTTCTTCGTTTCCTCCTCTGTGGAATTGGGGTATTGAGTCCTAATTCACAAGGTTGTTGTAAGGACTAATGGAGAGAGCTTAGAAAAGCCCAGAGCAAGCTGGGCACGACGGCTCACACCTGTAACCCCAGCACTTTGGTAGGCTGAGGCATGTGGATCACCTGAGGTTGGGAGTTTGAGACCAGCCTGGCCAGCATGGTGGAACCCCATCTCTACTAAAAATACAAAAATTAGCCGGGCTTGGTGGCAGATGCCTGTAATCCCACCTACTTGGGAAGCTGAGGCAGGAGAATCGCTTGAACCCGGGAGGCGGAGGTTGCAGTGAGCCAAGATCGCGCCGCCACTGCACTCCAGCCTGAGCAACAGAGTGAGACTCCATCTCGGAAAAAAAAAAAAAAAAGAAAGAAAAAGAAAAAGAAAAGAAAGAAAAGCCCAAAGCGAGGCTGGGAGCAGTGGCTCATGCCTGTAATCCCACTGTGGGAGGCCGAGGTGGGAGGTAGCTGCGACTACAGGCATGCTCCACCACGCTCAGCTAACTTTTTATTTTTTGTAGAGACAGGGTCTCCCTATGTTGCTTAGCTTGGTCTTGAACTCCTGGGTTCAAACCATCCTCCTGCCTCAGCCTCTGGAAGTGCTGGGATTATAGGCAAGAGCCACTGTGCCTGGCACAATACTATTAATTACGGCCCTCCTACTGTGCCATAGAACACCTCCTATCTAACCATAACTTTGTATCTGTTGACTAATCTCTCCCCATCCCACCCTCACCACCCCCAGCTCCCTGTTTCTGGTAACCACTATTTTACTCTCTACTTCTGTGAGAACAGTTTTCTTAGACTCTCCATATGAATAAGATCATGCAGTATTTGACTTTGTGTGCCTTGCTTATTTCACATAACATAAGGTCCTCCAAGTCCATCCATGTTGCCACAAATGACAGGATTTCATATTTTCGTGGATTAATACTGTTCCATTGTTTCTATGTACCACATTTTCTTTTTCACTCATCCACCAATGGACACTTAGGTTGATTCCATATCTTGATTATTATGAATAGCCCTGCAATAAATATAGGACTGCAGATGTCTCTTTGACATACTGATTTCATTGCCTTTGGATCCAGTAGTGGGATTACTGGATCATAGTAGTTCTATTCCTTCCTGGATCATAGTCCTTTTCTTTCCTTTTTCCTTTCTTTCCTTCCTTCCTACCTTCCTTCCCCTCCCTCCCTTCCTTCCCCTCCCTCCCTCCCTCCCTCCCTCCCTCCTTCCTTCCTTCCCTCCCTCCTTCCTTCCCTCCTTCCCTCCTTCCCTGCTTCCCTCCTTCCCTGCTTCCCTCCTTCCCTCCTTGCCTCCTTGCCTCCTTCCCTCCTTCCCTCCTTCCCTCCTTCCCTCCTTCCCTCCTTCCTTCCTTCCTGTCTTTCTGTCTTTCTAGTCTTTTCTTTCTCTTTTGAGATAGGGTGTCTCTCTGTTGTCCAGGCTAGAGTGCAGTGGTGTAATCATGGCTCATCACAACCTTGAACTCCTGGGCTCAAGCAATCCTCCCATCTCAGCCTCTCAAAGTGCTTGGATTACAAGCTATTTTTAATTTTTTGAGGAACCTCCATACTGTTTCCCATAGTGGCAATACTAATTTACATTCCCACCAACAGTGTATAAGAGTTCCCCTTCCTCCACAACCATACCAGCACTTGTTATTTTTTGTCTTTTTGATAATAGCCATTCTAACTAGGGTAAGATGATATCTCATTGTAGTTTTGATTTGCATCTTCCTGATTATTAGTGATGTTAGGGCCAAATGAAGTGGCTCATGTCTGTAATCCCAGCACTTTGGGAGGCTGAGGCAGGCAGACCACTTGAACTCAGGAGTTTGACACCAGCCTGGACAACATGGCGAAACCCTGTCTCTACAAAAACTACAAAAATTAGTCAGGCATGGTGGCACACATCTGTGGCCTCAGCTACTCAGGAGGTTGAGGCGGAAGGATGGCTTGAGCCTGGGAGGCAGAAGTTGCAGTGAGCCTAGATCGTGCCACTGCACTCCAGCCTGGGTGACAGAGCCAGATCCTGTCTCAAAAAAAAAAAAAAGTGATGTTAAACATCTTTTCATATACTTGTATACTTGTTGGCCATTTTCATTTCTTCTTTCGAGAAATGTTTATTCAGGTCTGTTGCTTGATTTTTAATCAAATAATTTTTTTTTTGTTTTTTTCTGAGACAGGGTCCCAAGCTGGAGTGCACTGGCATGACCATGGCTCACTGTAGCCTCAACTTCCTGGGCTCAAGCAATCCTCCCTCCCCAGTCTCATGAGTAGTTTTCTGCTACTGAGTTATTTGAGTTCCTTACATCTTCTGGAGAGTAACTCCTTATCAGATGCACAGTTTGAAAATACTTCCTCCCATTCTGTACCTCCCTCTGCTGATTGTTTTCTTTGCTGGGCAGAAGTTTTTCAGTTTGGTGTTATCCCACTTTCTTCTTCTGCTTTTGTTGCTTGTGCTTATGAGGTCTTATCCAAACGACCTTTTCCCAGACCAATGTCATAAGGCATTTCCCCCATGTTTTCTTCTAGTAGCTTTATAGTTTGGGGTCACGTGGACTCTTAAAGCTAGAAAGGACCTTAGAAATCAGCTTACCCAACTCTTCACTATCCAGATGGAGAAACTGAGGCACAGGGAGGGGTGTGCTGGAAGTTACCAGCATTTAGGTGGCAGTGTTGCTGGTGAGATCTCCCAGCACAATCCTTGGATTGAGGGGCAAGGATGGGTGATGTCCTCTCATTGTTCTAAGAGGTTGCCAAAAAATTGTGCTGGGGACAGGTGAACCAAGATACTGAGAAACGGGCAGCATTCGTTTCCTAGCACTGCTGCAACAAATTGCCACAAGTTTGGTGGCTTCAAGAGACAGAAATGTATTCTCTCACAGTTTCAGAGTCCAGAAGTCTGAAATCAAGGTGTTGGCAGGGCTGCTTCCTTCTGGAGGCTCTGAAGGAGAATCTATTCCTTGTCTTTCTCCCACCTTCTTGAGGCTGCTGGCAATCTTGGTGTTCCCAGGCTTGTAGCTGGGCATCATTCCAATCTCTGCCTCTGTTTTCACATGGCCTTCTTCTCTATGTTTCTCTGTGTCTCAAATCTCCCTCTTCTGTCTCTCATAAGGAAACCAGCCATTGGATTTAGACCCACCCTGAATTCAGGATGATCTCATCTCAAGATCCTTAATTACATCTGCAAAGACTGTATTCTAAATAAGGTCACATCAGGGGCACTGGGATTTAGGTTTTGGCCATATCTTTTGAGGAACATAGTTGAACCTGCTCCGAGAGCTCCCAGGGTCACCATGGAGAAGGGGAGAGCAGTAGCAGCCCCAGAGGCAACCCTCTCGGTGATGGCCTATCCTCCCAGGCTGGGGCCTGCCCTCCTTTCTCATTCCTGCCCTGCAGATGAGTAAATTCAGACCTGCTGCTGGCTCCTGCTACTGGGGCCAAGGCCAGATGTGTATTGGAGCGCCAGATCTTTGAGGGACCTTTTCGCGTCTTCCCACTTGAGGGGCACTGTGCTGGATGCTGGGGAGGAGCCGAGTTCCTCTTTCTGAGGCTCTCACAGTCTCCCGAGGGAGCCAAACCCAAACTCCCACATGGAGGAGTGAGACTGCGGGGCAGAGGCCAACACAAAGCTGTGGGGCTGCTGAGGGGACAAGGAGGAGATGCAGGAGGGACAGGAAGTGAAGAGAAGGATTTTGAAGGAGAGAAGTGGGGAGGAGGTTCCCATGTGAGGGCCAGGGTCCTAAGAGCCCTTGGTTCAGAGAAATGCTGCAGCCTGTGTGATGCTGGGGGCGGGTGACTGGAGGACCCTCCGCTGGAGTGCCCAGGCTGCCCCAGGGGATTCTTATCACATCTGGTGTCATGGGCTGACCCCTCTGCCAGGCGCTGAGCTCCCGAAAACAGAGGCTAGGCATTCCATCACAGCATCCCCAGCACGAGGCCTGGCGTGCCCCTTGGGAACCTCAGAGTAGAGGACCACCCACCAGTCTCACTTCCGACACATTATTACCCCATTATTACCCATTATTACCATCAGTGACTGACTCCACAGTGTCTTTCTTTTCATGCTTGTGTTTTTGTTGTTGTTGTTTGTTGTTGTTGCTTCTGATAAGGTTTTGCCCAGGCTGGAGTGCGATGGCGTGATCATGGCTTACTGCAGCCTTGGCCTCCCAGGGTCAGGTGATCCTCCCACCTCAGCCTCCCAAGTAGCTGGGACTATGGGCATGTGCCACCCGCCCAGATAATTTTTTATTTGTTATAGAGATGGAGTCTCCCTATGTTGCCCAGGCTGGTCTTGAACTCCCAGGCTAAGTGATCTTCCTACTTTGGCCTCCCAGTGTGTTGGGATTACCAGCATGAGCCACCTCGCCCAGCCTCTTGGTTTCTTTATGTACCACCATGGATATACACACGCACGCACACACACACACACACACACACACACACCCTTCAAGGATTGGAGGCAGCTTGCAGAAAATGCACAACAGGGTAAAATAAAATTTAAATAAGTGGAAGTGAAATTGGGACCAAGGGAAAATGTGGGCGGAGATACTAATATCGCCATCATGTGTTGAGTGCCTGCTGTATGCAGGATGCAAATTGGTGCTTCCAATTTCTCAGGGGAGGAACGGAGCCCAGCAAGGGAGGAGACTGGTCATCTCAGGCTCCCAGAGCTTTAAATTTGGAAAAGCTCCTGGAAGTGCCTGAATTCAGTCTTCTACACAAAGTGAAATGCTCTCTACTTCATTACTTCATTGCTCATTTGTTAATTTATGCAACAAATCCTTATAGAGCACCTACTGTGTGCCTGCTGATAAGCACTGGTCAGAGCCAATCCTCGCTCTTCCTAAAGTTCTCTCCGTCGGTGGTCTCTCTGGTGCCACTTGCTCTGTTGCTCTGTTCTGCTGCAGGGAAGATGGACACAGGTGCAGAGATGAGGCCCAGCCTGCCAGGGCCTCTTAATAAGACAGACAGTGGAGCCCAAATCCACCTAGGTTTTCTGGAATGGGAAAGACATCAGTGCTGGGCATTCTCCTACATTGCCTTTCATTGAATGTGTCATAATGCATTGCGATTGTGGGCTGGAAGCTCAGCTTCTCTGTGCCTCTGAAACCTCATTAGTAAGGTGGAGAAATGTACCAATGTTGGTTTCTTAGTTTTGACAAAAATACAATGCTGGCTGCTGACATAAGATGTTAACAGTAGGGGAAGCTGGGTGGGGAGATTATGGGAACTCTCTGCACTATTTCTGTGACTTTTCCATATATCTGAAATTATTCTAAAGTGAAAAGTTTATTTAAACAATTAAAGGACCTGTCTGACACATTGGCTGTGAGGAAGACTTACTCAGAACACTGTTTTGTTTTGTTTGGTTTTGTTTTGTTTTTGAGATGGAGTCTCACTCTGTCGCCCAGGCTGGAGTGCAGTGGCGCTATCTCGGCTCACTACAACCTCTCTCTCCCAGGTTCAAGTGATTCTCCTGCCTCAGCCTCCCAAGTAGCTGGGATTACAGGTGCACACCACCAGGCCCGGCTAATTTTTTGTATTTTTGGTAGAGACAGGATTTCACCATGCTAGCCAGGCTGGTCTCAAACTCCTGACCTCAGGTGATCCGCCCACTTCAGCCTCCCAAAGTGCTGGAATTACTGGCATAAGCCACCGTGCCCAGCCCAGAGTCTCACTTTTCTTGCCCAGGCTGGAGTGCAGTGGCACAATCTTGGCTCACTGCAAACTCTGCCTCCCGGGTTCAAGCAATTCTCCTGCCTCAGCCTCCCAAGTAGCTGGGATTACAGGTGTGCACTACCACACCTGGCTAATTTTTGTGTTTTTAGTAGAGATGGGGTTTCACCATGTTGGCTGGGCTGCTCTCAAACTCCTGACCTCAAGCAATCCACCCACCTCGGCCTCCCAAAGTGCTGGGATTACAGGCATGGGCCACCATGCCTGGTCAGCACACTGTTAAGCATTGGTCATTGTTACTGGATTCTCACAAACTATTGTCGTGGAGATTTCTAATTCCCATTTTTCAGACTAGCCTCAGAGAAGTTCTGTGACTTGCCTGAGGTCACACAGATAGCTTCAGGCAACATCTGGATTTGAACTCAGGCCTGACATGCTCCAAAGGCCATAATTCTTCTACCACACTGTGCCCCCTCTAGCATCTTAGTGCTTTTAGTGACAAGGACGTGACCACTTTGCCTGGAACAGTTCTGTGAGGTGGGAACTGATCATTATAGTTAGAAATGATCAAATGTGCCTTCCTGTACATTTCATGTAGGGATATTTTCCTGTAGCTTTCATGGGTTGATCTTGGCTCCACTGCTTAGGACTGCATACAGCACATCTCCATCCTGTGCCCCATGCAGCCCTCAGGTGTGTTAAGCAGAGTCCACATTCTTTGCTGAGGTCAAGCTCCGTGGTGTGCCCCCCCACCCATAGCACAGCCAGAATGCATTGCTCAGGCCTCAGTTCCAAAGACCAAATGGAGGTCCACCTCCCCCAACCCTAGTCCCCTGAGCAGGCCCACCTCATTTGGTCAGCTTCCCTCTTTAAGTGAGGGGCTCAGAGCAGACCCAGGGCTCTGGGTGAGGCCCCCTCATGCTGAGCCATTCTCTTCCTCAAGGGATCTGAACGTCTTGGTTCTGCTCCTGCAACCTGGGAGTAAGGTAGCTTTGGAGAATCCTTCTCTTGCTACCTAAATGAGGTAAGAAGAGCATGATCCAGGCTGCTGCAAGCCACAAGTCAGAAGACACAGTGTTCAGTCCTGGTGTCTCTGTGCGGTGGTGTGGTCTTGGGCAGTCCTTTAACTCTCCTAGGCCTCAGTTTCCTCATCTGTAATATACAAAGATCAATAACAATACTTCTTGTCCCCTCCTACCTCCCAAGCGAGCCTGGAATGAGACAGGGCACCCAAGCTTTGGCCCTCCCACAACTGTTAATATTTCCCTACAGATGAGCACATCCCACGAGGGACCCTAATGCCAGTTTTCTTGCATTTTTCCCCAGGAAGTGTGTGGTTTCTTTTGGGGCAGCAACTCTGTTTTATTTACCTTTAGATTCCCCACTGCCTAATAAGATTAACATCAGAAAACACTTATACAGCACTTAGTCTGGGCCATGGTCAATCTTGTGAGGTAGATCCCATTATTACCCTTATTTTATAGACAAAGAAGCTGAGGCACAGAGAAATCCCCAGTGCTGTACCTGGCACAAACACGTGTCCAACATCTGGCTTTGTTAGATGGATGCAAGGGTGGATGGGTGAATTAATGAGGGGACTGGTGGATAAGTAAGTGGATGAGTGGGTGGATGGGAGGATAGATGGATGGACACATGGGTGGGCAGAGGGATTAGGAAATAGATGAGTGTATAGGTGAGTGGGTGAGAGTGGGAAGGTGTGTGGAAGGATGAACGAATGGATAGGCAGATGGATGGGGGGATGAGCAGATGGGCAAATTGATGAGTGAATGGATGGATGGATGGTGGCAGGTGGTGGATGGTGGCAGGTGGATAGATGGCAGATGTGTGGATGAGCGAGTGAATGGATGAAAGAGTGGATGAGTGGACTGGTGCATGGTTAGTGGTTAAGTTCTTGTGTTATCAAGTCCTGAGAGTGGGGAGGTAACTTTGGGACCATTTAAATGGTGCAGGCATTTAGAAATAGCAAAGGAAACCTCTTCACCCTAACAGCGAGAAGACCCTAGGAGCAGGAGTTCCCCTCCCATCCGACCCATCCACCCAGCCCAGATCCCTAGGCAGGCAGCCATCTCCCTGCAGATCTCTTCTCCCCCACCCCTGACACTGCCCCCGGGCAGCCCCCCATGCCTGTGGATGAAAGGTTGGCAGAGGCAGCGGGTGGGCGGGCATCTTGTTCCCTCATTGTCAGTGGTAACCTTCCTCCCAGCTGCTTGTTCTGCGTAATGTTACACTTGTCTTCCTGCAACACTTGGATACCCGAGCCAATTTTGTCATGCAAATGAATTCAGCAATTCAGCCCATTGTAAATCCCGAGGAGTGGGTGCGTGCCTCGCCAAGACAGCGGAGGCGGAGGCGGGGCTGCGCTGGGATGTGAGGCTTTCCTGCTGCCCCTTTCAGGGCACAGAGGAAGGGCGTTACAGACCTTGCTGCGGACCTCTGGCCCATTCCTCCTAGAATCCGAGACCATTAGAGCCAGAACAGGCCTTAGAGATGGATGCCCTCCCCAGAGAGGGCCAGTGTATTGCCCACAGCCACACAGCCCATTAGCCAGGGTTCAGCCAATTTTCCTGACTCTCAGGAAATAACTCTCAGCCATAACTCTCTCTGTGAGGTTGAGCTGAGCCTGCCACCCTGAATCTACCCCTGCACCCAACCCAAGCTGCAGGGGAACCCTGAGACCTTCCACGGTCCAGAACCTCCCAGAAGCTAGCTGTGTTACAGGGCACGGAACTGACATGTGGACTAGGGACAGGTCTGACCTGGACAGCCAAAAGGGTCTAGGGAACAGTCTGTGGGTCTAGGCAGGTGTAGGTCACATCTAGGGATGTTGGCAAGGCTGGGCTGACAGGTATTACCGGTTGGGGGTGAGGGTGGAGTGAAATGCCAGGTGTTCTGCCAAGGAGGACAGGCTGGGACCAAAGCCAGGACATCATCGTCAGCAAAAGCAAGGGAGACAGTGCTTGGGGACAGGGCAGATGATGAGTGACAGCCCACAGGGCTGCCTGTAGGCTAGCGTTGCCTGAGGAGGGCAAGGACAAGGTACCAGGACACACTGCCCCAGCTGGAATGCTGGCAGCGTGTAGTGGGTGGGGGAGGGAGAACTGGCATTTGTTTCAAGGTTGCGTCATGCCAGGCACTTCACACCATCCCCAGATAATTCTCATAGTTATGCTTGGAGACAGATGTTGTCCCCACTTTATAGATTAGAAAACTGAGTCCAGGGAGGTTACATGCCTAGCCCCCAAAGTCACACAACCTGAAATGGAGATTTAACTTTAAATCCATGAGATGCAGGCATTCCAGAGTCTATGCTCTTTCTGCTCCACATTCTGCCACTCCTGCCAGACTCTGCCATCACTTATCAGCCCCTTATTGAGTTAGTGACAGCTGGGGACAGTGGGGGGCAGGGAGTTGACAAGGGCAGTGGTCACTGGTAGAGCCCGGTTTTCCAGGAGGTGAGCATTTCCAGCTATTTGGAACACTCAAGGGACCCCATTGATGCACTGGATAAAGCCCTGTCTTCTTCCTCTGGCATTTGAGGTTCTTCCCAACATGCCTCCCCCCCCCATGCACACACCCACCTCCTCACTGTTCCCACTCATCCCACACTCTTCTTTGCCTCCGGGTCTTTGCACAGGCTGTTCCCTCTGCTTGGAATGTCCTTCCCCACCGTGTCCACTATCTAATCTTCAAGTCTTGACTCTACTGTCTCCTGGACTCTCCATTCCCCACCCTGGACCAGGCTGGCTCCTCCCTCCTCTGTACTCCTATAGTTTTCTCATTCACTGCACTGGTTGTTTGTAAGAACTTATATTGTGTTGGTTTTCCCCACTAGTCCTACAGGGCCAGAGTGGCTCCTGTGTTCATACTGCAGATTCTGTGGTCAGCGACCCCCAGGCTGACCCTCTAGAGGAAGCCCCTCTTCCAGTCTGTAGTGCATCTCCCCCTCAATCACTAAATCCCTGTGCTGTTGATGCTGCCCCTCTCAGTTGGCCTGAGTCAAACCAAATGCAGATCAATCGACTGCTAAAAGCACTGGCATTCCCAAGCCTGGCCCAGGTCATTCTGAGGAGGCAAGAAACCAGAACAGCCTCAGATATAGGCTCAGGGTCCCTGGGGCTGGTGGCAGGGCCTTGGGTCCCCTCTTCCTCTGACGGCTGCAAGCATGCACCAGTACTCTCCTGCCTGGCCAGCCTCCCAGGCAGAAGCAACCCAGAAGGCAGGATGCTGCCAAAGAAAGCATCCACGGTTTTCCCACAGCTGTGAGACCCGGTCCTTTGTCCGGTTCTGCCTGGAGCCTGCGGCGTGCCCTGAGCTGGGCCCTTTCTTCCCTGGGCTCAGTTCTCATCAGCCAACTGACAGGAATGGACTCGAACAACGCCAAGGCCTCCCCTCTATGGGAGCATGTGACAAGGATAAAACATTCACTTACAGCTCAGATGCCTTTCCCTGGAGGCCCCATCCTGGGTCAGATGAAGGAAGCAGTACTGAGCTGTCCAGAAGGTCCTTAGGGCCACCAGAGGAACAATCATTATAAAGATAACAGCAGGCTTACCGAGCACTTAGTGTGTCCAGGCAACGTGCTAACGAACCTTCTATAAACTACCTCATCAGTCCTTTCAACCACCCTATGAAGTGGGCTACGTTATTGTTCCCAGTTCACAGATGGGAAAGGGGCCAGAGAAATGTCCTCCTCCCAGGCTACACAAAGCCCAGTTCCGCTGACCCAGCCTCTAGTCTTTCACTGCACAGCTTGTCCCCATCTGGCCTTAGGCTTGGCCTGAGGACACTGTGAGCCTCTCTGCCCAGGTCTGCCTGCCCCCTTTGCTGGAGAGGGTGGTTCCATAGTAGATGGAGGGAAGAGGATGGCTAGGGGGAGGTTACACACAGTGCGCCCGTGACCAGAGTGCCCGCACATTCCCCAGTGCCTGGCTTCTCATGGGCACTCCAAGAAAATGTGCTGGAGGAAGGGAGGGAGGGAGGGACCGACAGGTAGCTGGTATTAACAGTATATGACCCCTCCACATCTCCACATCTCCACGTGGACAGTGGGCTGGGTTATGGGAGGCTCCCATCTCTCAGCCACTGCACAGGCGAGGCATGGATCCGGATAAAGACCCCAGAATCACAGGAACCTGCTCTGCCCTCCCTCAGTGGGAGGCCCCAGACACACCCCTTCCCCTCTCCACACCTCAATTTCCCCCTCTGTGCAATGTCAGAATGGAACCAAAGAACTGCCGGCACTGCACCCCCCTTCATTGCTCTGCCACAAACCCCCAGAGCTCAGGGAGCCCCTGGGTGCCCCCGACTGGCACCCCTGCAGCAGACCACGCTGCGGGCACCATCCAAGCACTCCTCTCGGCCATTCATCCAGGGCTGCGGGGTCCTCCAGCTGCCCGCACTCATGCCGCCGCCTTTTGCTTTTGCTGGCATAATGTATGCCCCGTGCTGCCGCCCCAGTCACTCAATCCCGGCCGGTCTGCGGAGGCAGAGATAGTCCTTAATGAGAAGAGCCTGGGCTTTATCTGCTTTCTACTTCAGCCATTATCTCCCCCAGTCTATAGACACGCAGTTACCTCTGACAATAACGCTCAGAGGCAACAAATGCTGATGAGTTTTCTATGCAGTCCGCACAATAAGTCTATCAAAACAACCTCGGAAAATTATGAACCCCCATGACAGACAAATACAACCGGCTTCGGCGTGAATTTAGAGCCCCAACGCTACGTTTCTTTTAATTCTTCAGGCTTCCCTTATCTCTGCTGTTCCTCTTCTGGTGAAGAGATAACAGTAATTCTTCTCTGTACTGGATTTTTTTTTTCTTTCCCTGCCCCCCCTTGCTTTTTTTTTTTCTTCCACCCACTGAGTGAGATGTTTTCCATGTCTTTCTGCTTGCTAAAGATAAAGGGTTAAAGACCAACTTATGTTGGGTGCTGGGGAAGGGGGGAGGGGGCAGGGGAGAGGGGAAAAAAAGTAATCAGCATTCAAGAGATTGCTATCGGAGAAACCGCGCAGAGAACAGTAATTTTGCTGGCTTCGGCGAGGGCTCTCTCCACTCCCCCCGCTTTTTTATGAATGCACATAATGCCTGGAGTGTTGGGGGCAGATAAAAGAATTAGCAGCAGCCAGGGGGACGGAGGCCTGGAGAACAGGGGAGAATTAGAATGTCTATCTTTGTCTCTTCCGGCTCATCCAACCAGCAGAGGCTCCCGGCTCGTAAACAATTTAATCTTTTTGCTACAGTTAAAATACAAAGACAGCAAGCTTCCTTCTTCCAAATGGAAAAGGGAGGAGGAGCAGGACAGGAGGAGAATTGGGTTGGGGGCTTGTCGGGGGACAGGGTGTGGGATGAGGGACAGGGAGCTAGAAAAGGGCTGACACCACAAACTTTCCTGCTGCCCGCTTAACCCCTTGGCCCTTGAGACCTCAGAACTGCCAACACTGTCCCCGTGGGGGTCACATACAACCCCAGCCTGCTTGGGTCCAGCCGACCTCCGGGGCAGGAGGCTCAGTCACTGGGGGTGGGAGTCTTGCTCCTGTCAAGGGGCCCTGGTTCCTGTCTTCCTGGGAGGTGGCAGCTGTTGGCTGTCCCAGGATTCTGCCCTTGGTCATCCCACTGTCAAGGTCTGTCCTTTTTTCTCCTCCTCTTCCTTCCTGTCCCACTGGCTTGCTCTTCTCCTGATCCTAGGCTCTGGTGAGAGCTCTCAAGTCACGCCTTCTCTTCCCCACCAGGATAGGGACTCCTGTGGCGACTCTGCCCACATGCTCCCTACACAGGGCAAGAGTGGGGCTCACTGCATAGGATGGGAGCTCCAGCTCTTCAGTTACTGCCCAAGACCAGCCACGGAGAAAGGCTGAGATGGGATATAAGCATGCATGTGTGCCTCCATCTCTCTTGCTGTCTTACACACACACACAGTGGGATGGACAGAACTCGAGGGAAGAACACCACTTAGAAGGAGGTGGAGCCCTTCTGAAGACAGATCATTTGGAGGGACCTGAAAGTTAACCAGAACAAAGAAACCTCCTGAGGGGCCCTGTGGATAGAGGATTAGAGGAAGGTGCACCCTTCCAACACAGGAAGGCCGGTGGCCCATGCAACAGATCTGCTGGGCATCCTCAGGGTAGCTTCTACCCTCAGTGCTTAAGATACCCCCAGAGTATGGGTGGTTTTAGCCATTCTGGTTGGACCCTTGTCATGTGCAACATGAAAAGTCCAGTTTTCACAGGGCCAAGTTGGAGGCTGGTTTCTCTTCTCTGCCCTTGGAGCGCTGAACCCAATGTATTGGCCTTGAATGTACTGCCCTCTCTTGCTTGGGAGCTCCGAAAGGTTTTCCTCACCTCGGGACACCCGAGCCCAGCACAATGCCTGGCCGAGCCTGCTGAGTGCTTGCTAGGTGATCTGGTAGATGAACAGACGAGCGAATGAATGAAGTTAAATCAAACAGGGCAGGTGGTAGAGGCGTGGGTGAAAGAGGAGCTTCCTGGGGCACCAGACACACACTTGAGGAGGGACCACTCAGGAAAAGGATGGGGGCGGAAGCAACAAGAAAGGAAAGCTGTGGGACCACAAGGAGAAGGACGGGGTGTGGTCCAGGGAGCTGGTTGGTCTCTTCACCCCAGGCTCCATCGGCTGGAGCCATTCCCTGGAAGGCATGCGGGAAAATCATGAGCCTTGGGGTCAAGGGATCTGGGTTCTGAGCCACAGTTCCCCATCTGTAAAATGGAAATAGTCATGACCTCCACCTTACAGGGTTGGATTGACACATAGCAGGGACCCAGCACATGTTGGTCACACTAAAGAGACGATGTAGTTCCTTGTAATGACAAGCATAGCAGACACAATAAACCAAGGATGTCAAAACCACAAACCATCTCGAAGCTCCACAGAGATGCTTTCATTTGTTATTATTATTTTCTTAGTTATCCTTCCACTGCCCTTTACTCCTTGGAAAACAGGCTGGGCTGAACCACAAAGTGAGGGATAAAGCTGCTTCCTCCAGCTCCTGTGTCTCCTCTCCAGGCTGGGGAGTGGGGAGTTCAGGAGAAGATCTTTGAGGACTCCGTGGAGGTGGAGTTCCGGCCAAAGGAAGTGGATGCAGTAACCAGCTCTTTCTATAGCTTTGCAGATCATGCCCGGCCTTCTCTCTTTCCCTTTCGGTTGCTTCATGTCTGTGATCTGGGCCAAGCTCTCCTTCTGGTCCCAATTCCAAGCCCTACTGAGACATGCACCCTTCCTCACCCCCAACTCCGATATTCCCCCCATGTGGTTAAGCAGACATGGGAGTGGAACATGTTTATGAACACAGGCTTGTATAAACAAAATATTTAAATTATAATTGAATGTTTAACATTTATATCCTACAATCTGATATCAATTATTTTCAAATGTACATTAAATATTTATCATCTTGATCATATCCTATGCCAGGATATCCCAAATTGTCCACATATCAGAGTCACTTGGGCAGCTTTAAAAAACATTAGTTCTGAGCCCAAGCCTGGAGATTCTGATCAGTATGTGTGTGTGTGAGACAGAGAGAATTTTGGATTTGAGGGGCAAGAAAGTAGATTTCTAACAAGATCCCAGGTGATTCCATTGAGAAGCCTGGTTTGGGATCTGCTGTCTTTAGCCACAAAGAAATGGGCTTCATTTTCTGCATTAATTCGATAAATACTTTCTGAGCACCCGCTATTTGTCTTCATATGTGTTGGGAGTGAAGTGAGGGGAGATAAAAAAAAGAAGCATGGAGTACAATAAAGCAGTCTATAGAAAGCTCGCTATAGATCACCACTCCCCAGCCTCAATCCAAAAACCCCACCCATCAGTGATTTCTCCCCTTCTGAAATCCACAGGGCTTGGTGCTTGTTCTCTAGTTGGGAATAAAGCAGGAACACACATTAATTAGGATCTACTAAGTGCCAAACACTACACTAAGGATTTAACTATACATATGATCACATTTAATCCTCACAAAATCCTTAGTTGGTAGCCATTATTATTTGCATGTTATTAATGAGGAGATAGAGGCACAAAGAGGCTGAGGAACTCACATAAGTTCCCAAAGCTAAAATATAAAGTGCAAAGGTCATCTCCACCCTCCCTGTTCCCCTAAAATTGTATACTGCCTAAGCACAGGGCTTGTAATTCTATTTCTTTGTTATTAATCACAGTTCCTAGCATTCAGTCATTCAGTCATCCATTCAGAAAAACTGATAAATCACCCACTTTAGTGCAAGGCACTAAACTGTGGGAGATAGTTATATAAGACCCTGGCCTGAAGGAATGCAGAGTTTAGGAGGGAATGCAGGTAATTGCACAAATAACTCAGAGGCAAGGAGAGAGGCAGCAGCAAGTGATCGGAATTCGGTAGAGATTCCTTCCAGCTTTAGGGACTCAGAATCTCAGAAATCCAGGGTCCTTGGCAAACATTAAGGTCATATTTCATCAGAGAGGTGAAGCACCGCACCCAAGGTCACACAGCTGGATGCGCCATAAATACGTGATGAATTGAATGAGATTATTCACCAACTCCAATTACATCTTAACCACTAATAACTTGGCTCCGGCTCACCTAATGGGATTTCCTCCTTGGACATCAGCCTTCCCTTCCCCCTTCCATTGACATTGGCCAATTAGAGAAGGGCAGGTGCTGTGATTGGGGTCACAGTGAGAGGAAGAGAGGGAGAGGACCACAGCTCACTCCCATTCTAGGCTGAGAAGGTGATCAGTTTCGGGTACTCACAGCCTCTTATGACGGAGAGTCTGGGAGAAGCTCACCCAGGTGGAGAGGGGGCAGATTTGGAAGTCCAATTCCCCCGCCATGAATGCCCAGGAAACACCTGCTTTGGATTCAGCACCCATCATACTCTGAAACCAGCAGGCATGGGGAGAGATGTGGGGCCACATGCAGAGACATTCAGGCACATCAACAAACCTGAAACGGACACAGACAAGGAGAGAAAAACTACCACAAGAAATACACATATGCATGGGAGTAAATCAGGTATACCCCTACACAGAACCACAAAACTAGCTTCTGAGAGTCACAGAGACCCAGAAACTCAGACAGCCAGAGACACAGACACTAAGGGATTCTTACGCAGAGCCAGATCTCCATTCATTTACTCCATAGAAATGTACTAGGCTCCTACTATGTGCACACGTGGGAAGACAAAAGACAGTCTTTGCCCTCACAGAGCCCATGGTCTGGTAGGAGAATTCCAGTGTGGAAATGGATATTACAATACAATTAGCAAAAAACACAAAGATGAAAAGACGAGGCCTAGAGAAGCGCAAAAAGTGAGCCAGGATTAGAAAAAGACACACAGACACCCAGAGGTGCCAAGACACAACAAGGCAGAAGCAGAGACACACAGGTGCTCAGAACGAGAGCCACGGACAGATGTTCACAGATGCGCACATGTGCAGACACACACGTGCACATGCCAACACCTCTGCTGTACAGGAGAACAGAAGAAGGTCCCTTCCCGGGACCCTCCCTCAGCAGATCTCAAGCTGTCCCCTGTGGGAATGCCGCGGTTGGAGATAGCTAAGCTTTCTTCTTGAATGGTACACAGGCCCATGTGGGGCAGGAGTCAGGCCCTGATGCAGGCAAACAGATCTGGAGACTTGTGGGTAGATGACAGGAAGATGGCAGCTACTGGGGCTGCCCTCCATCTCCCAACTGTCCTGGGAGCCAAGGCCAAGGGCCCTGCTCCTGCAGACTCTGAGGCACAGCCCAGCTGTGGCTATGATGGCAATGCTTGGGCCAGCATAACCCTCCCTCAACCCAAGAGCCCCTCTGCTGGCCCCCTTACAGAGGAAGGTACTCTCCCAATCTTAAGCAAGTCCTTAGAGCTCAAATTCTGCGGGTCTAGCTTAAATCCCTCCCCCTGCAGCTTAAGTTCAACTCCAGTGTAAGAGTGTTGGAGCTCAAGGCCCCAGAATAGGTGCTACCGGGAGAGATGCCAGCTTCATGGTGATGCCAGCTCAGGAGCCTGGCCTGCTGGAAGGTACCTACAGCAGCACTCCCTCAGAGAGGCGCTGGGCCCACCTCCACCACACTGAAGCTAAGTCGGGTGCGGGGATTTGCTCAAGATTCCACAGGGGTGGATTTGGAAAGGGTCTTGACTCCTCAAGCCACACGGCTTCCCCTGACAGCACCCGACCCCTGGTTCCTAGTAGAGTGGGGTGAGCCCCTAGGGCACCTGAACACAAGAGGCTGACCCCTGCCACAGCCCACACACAGGGGGTTGAAGAGGGTTTGGGTGTGGTCCTGGGAAAGAGGAAGGGGATGAGGACGTGAGCCCGCCCTGGCCACCCCACACTAGCCTCCACGCCCCCAACAGCACAGGGTGGGACACCCAACAAGCTGGCCACACCCCACCTGCCACCCCGCCTGGCTGCCTCTTCTCACCACCTGAGCCCCGGGTGGCCTACTTTCCTCCGCCTCCTCCCGCACACCGTTTCCTTCCCTCCAATACATTTGCTTGGGGGACCTCCTCACTTAGCTCAACACTGAGCTGTGGTGGTGACAAAAAAAAACCACAAAACCTTAGCTGGCGGGCTGGCGAAGGAGGGGCGAAAGCGGCCGACCCTCAGCAAGTAACCCCACCAGTGGCTCCATCAAGGGCAGACAGGACTCGGAGAGGAAGAAGTCGCGCCGCAGGGGCTCCCCCGTCCCCGTCCCCCGTCCCAGCGTGGCTGTCCCTTGACCCCGCTGGTCCCTTGACCCCGCTGACCGCCCAGCCCCTAGGAGCTGGCCTCGGGTCCACAGCCCCACAGGCCGCCCTGCAGAGAGCGCGTGCGCGCTGGGGCCCTCCGGGCGGGGGCGCGCGGGTGGGGCGGGGGCGCGCGGGTGGGGCGGGGGCGCGCGGGTGGGGGCGGGGGCGCGCGGGTGGGGGCGGGGGCGCGCGGGTGGGGGCGGGGGGCGCACTGGCGGCCTCCCGAGACAGTGCACAGCGCGCCCGGCGTGCACTACGCACCGGGCCTGCCCCCCGGATGTTAAGTGCAGGGCCCACGCTTAAGTAGCAATTAAGGCTGCCAGGGAAGAAAGAGAAGACCAAACCGCCTGTTTATTTCCCTCCCTGACCTCCCCCATCACACATACCTCTTAGTTGGAAGAAAAGAGGGAAGGAGTGAGAGAGAAAGAAAAAAAAAAAGTAAACCAAACCTCACTGCAATTAGGAGAGCGGGCTGGGGAAAAAAAGATATGCATTAAATGGATGTTTCTGCACAAAAACCCCAGGCTGACAACATCTCTGGCCTTGTAAGGGGGAAATGACTGTGCCTCGGTGTTTACATAGCCGAAATCAGGGGGAATTATGCTGTCATACTGACAACTGTAGGAGGACAATTTTAAAATTACACCGTTCAACACCTTTAATGATTTGTAACAGAAGAGGTGTGGCTACTCCTATTAAATGTGTTGCCAAATCAATAAAAGGGATAATTGGAGTTGTTAGAGCAAATTATAGCAGCGTCTCTTCTGTTGCTGTACAATGTTCCCTTGTAAACTGCTATTACAGGCAGCGCCGTATTTCTCTCTTATTTGGCCGCTTTGTAATGAGTTGGCATTTTGCAGCATAATAGTTCCACTTTCTTTTATGGAGCTCTCACTTTAACTTTTTCTCCTTTGTGCAGCCTATAATTTCCTTGCCCTCCCTGCCTCCCTGCCTGTTTTCAGAGGTGGCCACACTGCCTGTCACTAGCCTCTGGGTGATACTATATTATTTCACATTATTTTCAGGCCTTTTCAATTGGCAGTCAGAGGGGGTTGAGGGGTAGATGGGTCTGAGGGGATGGGGATACAGAAATGGGGGAAAGAGGAGACAGGGTTAGGAGGAGAACTAAAAAGATTTACAGAAATCGAAAGGAGAGGGTACAAGGGGGCACGAGGTTGGCTTTGCTCTCAGGGGTGGGGGCCTGGCCCTTTAAACATACGACTTTCAAGAGCCTTCAGAGCAGAGACTCTAGCTGTTGGTTTAGCTGTTGGGGTGAGGGGGTGTATAGTGCCCTGCCAGACCCCAGATTCACTCTCAGCACCCCAGAACCTCTGACTCTCCCTGCTCATAAAAACAAAACAGTTAGGCCAGGCACAGTGGCTCACGCCTGTAATCCCAACACTTTGGGAGGCTGAGGCTGGTGGATCACCTGAGGTCAGGAGCTCAAGACCAGCCTGCCCAACATGGTGAAACCCTGTCTCTACTAAAAACACAAAAATTAGCCAGGCGTAGTGTCATGCACCTGTAGTCCCAGCTACTCGGGACGCTGAGGCAGGAGAATCACTTGAACCCAGGAAGCAGAGGTTGCAGTGAGCCGAGATTGTGCCACTGCACTCTAGCCTGGACGACAAAGCAAGGACTCCGTCTCAAAAACAAAAAACAAAAAAACTGATAAACAGCTCAAAACTAAGAAGCTATTGATTCTCTCCATTCCCTCAGGCACCAAGAGCTTAGGCAGGGCCACAGGAAGGGTGTGGGGCTGCACCCCTGGGAGCATCTTGGGACTCCCAGATGGATGGATCTTAGGGGATGGACAAGGCATTCCCACTGCAGACAAAGCCTGAAGCCACTGGGAATGCTGAGGCACCGTGGTCCTGGCCAAGGCAGGTGATGAAGACTATTATAGGCCTGTTCCTGGTGATGTATCAGCTACTCTAAACAGAGCACTGGGCCAGGAGTCCAGAAGCCTGGTTCCAGACTTGAAGGAGCCTCCTCGCCTCACCCATCTTCAGGGCTTGCCCCTGACTGGAAAGGACAGAACCCTTGGGCAGCTGGAGAATAATCTGGCTGTGTATATCATTCAGTTCCTGAGACAGCAATAAAAGCCCGGGCCCAGACAAACTTCACTCAGTCAGTCCCTGTGCTGGGCTGCAAGACAATCAATCTGAATTACCAAGAGGTCTCAATGAGAGACAATTGGAAAAGAAATGCCATTTTATTACTTCCACGGAGCTGCCATCCCTGGAACCCATCTGCTCCCAAGCAGTGCAGCGGCAGGACCCGCCACGATGAGCAGATAAGACTTGATGGTGGACAAATAAGATTCATTTGCAATGAGCGGCAGCAATTTGCTTGCCAACAATGAGCAAAGCCCTAATTCTCTTTGGTAGGTTCCTTGTGGCCTTTTGAGTGTCCTCTTTTTTCCATCCTTCATGATTCAAGCTAACTTTTTCCCAAGGGGGAAAATGAAAGTCGACCTGCCTAAGTGCAACTAGAGGAAGTTTGGGATTACTGAGTTACAGTGAATACCATTTAGCATATGACAGATTTCCAGGTACCAGTCACCAGCTTCTTAATTTAAACAATAATCAGTCCCATAAAGTCCCAGCAAAATGAAAACATATGAACAGTTCCATAGCACCTGCTTTTAAAAGGAGCTGACATTTTTCTTTATACTAGTCTACGCCAACAATGCTGCAATTCAACCAGTAGTTAACTGTCAATCCCACCAATGTGTCTCCTCTGTTCCAAGCACTGTACTGAGGTGCTGGGATCTAGTGGAAAATGAAACACCATTGCTGCTCTCCTGGGGCTGACATTCTGATGGCCACCCGATAATAATAAGAACGACAATAATCATAACACAATCCTTACACTAGAATTGTGTAAAAGCAACAGTAAAATGTTTTCACTCATCATCTCATCAAAGGCATTGGGGTATGGTGAAAAGAGCATTGAAGAATCAGGAAATGTGGCTTCTAGCTCCAGGTCTGCAACCTTAGGGCACCTTTCCTCTCAGAGCCTATTTCTTAATTTGTAAACTGGAGGTGTACGTGTTAGTCCGTTCTCACACTGCCATAAAGAACTACCTGAGACTGGGTAATTTATAGAGAGGTTTAATTGACTCACAGTTCTGTAGGCTATACATGAAGCATAACTGGGAGGCCTCAGGAAACTTACATTCATGGAGGAAGGTGAAATGGAAGCAGGCGCATGGCAGAGCAGAAGAGAGAGAGAGCAAAGGAGGAAGTGCTACACATTTTTTTTTTTTTTTTTAGACGGAGTCTCACCTTGTCACCCAGGCTGGAGTGCAATGATGCAATCTCGGCTCACTGCAACCTCTGCCTCCCTGTTTCAAGCGATTCTCCTGCCTCAGCCTCATGAGTAGCTGGGATTACAGGAGCACGCCACCACGCCTGGCTAATTTTTGTATTTTTAGTAGAGACAAGGTTTCACCACGTTGGTCAGGCTGGTCTGGAGCTCCTGACCTCATGATCCACCCGCCTTGGCCTCCAAAGTGCTGGGATTACAGGCATGAGCCACCACACCTGGCCTGAAAGTACTACACACTTTTAAACAACCAGGTCTCATGAGAACTCTACCATGAGACAGCACTAATCGTGCTAAACCACTAGAAACCACCCTCATGATCCAATCACCTCCCACCAGGCCCCTCCTTCAACATGTGGAGATTACAACTTGACATGAGATTTGGGTGGGGACACACCATATCAGTGTATTTACTTATTCAACAAATATGTACTGTGGATCTACTATGTGTCAGGTACTACATTAGGCACTAGAGATGCAAAATGAGCAAGACAAGTGTAGGGCTTGCTCCTATGGATCTTACCATCTAGTAGCAGAGACAGACATCAATCAAACAATCAGCATATAATTACAGAATGTAAGATAAATGCTGGGAAGGAAAAGACACGAGCTTTTGTAATAGCTAAAACCTGGAAACAACTCACATGCTCAAAAGAGACCAGAGTGGCTGAAGTACAAGGGACAGAATGGTCTTAGATGAAGCTGGAGAGGCAGGCAGGAGTCCTGGGAAAGCAGGAACAGGTCAAGGATTTGGCCCTTGATCCAAAGGGCAAGGGAAAGCTATAGAAGGGTTTTAAGCAGGAGAGCAACAGGACCCAAATGCTATGTTAGGAATACTCTTTGCTGCAGCTGTACTGGACAGAAGGGATTGGAGAGGCCCAGAGCAGGAAGAGCGAGGTTGGGTAGGAGTTCTGCACAGTGACCCATGAGAGCATAACAGTGGCTTGCAATAAACAAATGAAAGGATGCCCAACATCATTTATCATCAGAGAAACGCAAGGTACAATCCCCATGAGATTCTACTACAGACCCATCAGAGTGGTTAAATTTTACAAGACTGACCAAGAATACCAAGAAGGGTTGATGAGGTTGTGAAGCACTTGAAACTCACATACACTGCTGGGGGGAATGTAAATCAATGTAACTACTTTGGAAAAAAAATATTTGGTAGTACCTTTTAAAGCTAAAAATAAATGTAGTCTATGACCTAGCATAATGTTCACTAAAAGACACAAGCTTTATTTGTAATAGCCAAAAGCTGGAAACAACTCAAATGTCCACCAGTTATAGAATGAACAAATAAATTATGGTCTATTCACATAGTGGAATATTATGCAGCAGTTAAAAAGAACAAACTACTGATTGATGCATGCTACATGGGCGAATCTCACAAGACAAGAGAGGACATGCTGCATGGTGCTATTTATATGAAGTTCAAAAACAGGCAGAAGAAGTCTGTAAGAATAGCAGTCAGGATAGCTGTTATCCTTGGGAGGGATAATGGCTGTGGGGAGGTAGAGGAAGCCTGCTATAAAGCTGGGAATGTATAGCTTGATCTCAGCAGTGGTTACCTGGGTGTAAAACTTCATCCAGCTGTATGCTTAGGATTTGTGCACTTCACTAAATATAAACTATACCTTAGAAAATCTTAATGAAAAGAATTGACAGTGGCTTGGACTACGAAGATAGCAGAGGTGATAGAGAGATACAAAATAGATTTGAAAAGGTAAAACAATGCTTGCCTACCTTGCCTCAGCAGAGCGTAGTAAGGATGGAATGAGGTAATGTACAGGAAAGGCTGATGCCCCAGTGGCTTTCTTGCTGTGAATATTCCAACTAAAACAAAAATGGCCGGCTGCGGTGGCTCATGCCTGTAATCCCAGCACTTTGGGAGGCCGAGGTGGGAAGATTGCCTGAGCCCAGGAGTCTGAGATCAGCTTGGGCAACATACCAAGAACCCATCTTTACAAAAAACAAACCAAAAACCCCACAAAAATTAGCCAAGCATGGTGGCATATGCCTGTAGTCCCAGCTACTTGGGAGGCTGAGGTGGAACCAGGAAGTTGAGGCTGCAGTGAGCTATGATGGTAGCATTGCAGGTCAGCTTGGGTGGCAGAGTGAGACCCTGTCTCTGAAATAATAATAATAAATTGGCCGGGTACCTTGGCTCACGTCTGTAATTCAAGCACTTTGGGAGGCCGAGGTGGGTGGATCACTTGAGGTCAGGAGTTCGAGACCAGCCTGGCCAAAATGGTGAAACTTCAGTGGTTTCACTAAATGGTCTCTACTAAAAATACAAAAAAATTTTATCTGGGCGTGGTGGCGGGCACCTGTAATCCCAGCTACTTGGCAGGCTGAGGCAGGAGAATTGTTTGAACCTGGGAGGTGGAAGTTGTAGTGAGCCAAGATCGTGTCACTGCACTCCAGCCTGGGCAAGAGAGTGAGACTGTGTCTCAAAAATATAAAATAAAATAAAATAAAATAAAATAAAATAAAATAAAATAAAATAAAATAAACAAAACAAAAACAAAAACAAAAATTCCAGGCTCAGAGCTAATTTATTATGAACAGCCCCGCAATTAACACCAACCTCACCACACCCCAAAGGAAGAGCATAATGAAAATGTTTGCCGGGAATATGGGCTATCTGGCTTTAAAGAAGGCGTAGGGTCATCCAGGAGGCCCAGTACCAGCATCCTGACTGACTAGGCTGAAGGACACCCCACGCTTCCTGGTAGTAAAGAGGCCACTTGCTTTCCAGCTGCAGTGTAACCACTGGTGGTAGCCCCCAGGTCCCTCTTTATCCTAATTGCATTGAATCACAGCATTTTCATGGGATAACGGGATTTCCACGGGTGACATGGGGTTGCAGCTAAGACTGGATGAGGCTGCTGCTAGTGAAATAGGATGACGGATCCTTAGGGGAAGTCACCAAGAGCTTACCAAGTGCCCTCCCCACAACCGTGTGAGGCAGGTATGTCTAACGGAGGACACCAAAGCTCAGAAAGGGGCAGTGGGTTTCTCAGTCCAGGCTGGTAAGAGCAGAGTGAAAACTGGCACCAGACTTTGCAACTAGAGCACAGTGATGTTCACACCACATCTCAGCCACCTGGCTGGTCCACTAATGTGGCCCCTCGCTACCCCACCACCCAAACTCTCTCTGACAGCATCAACCATGGCAAAGCCAAATTCACTGTCCTTGCCAGGCAGAGGCTCAAATTGGCAGGGTCACTGGTAAGTGACTTCATTCAGCAGACCCCCTTCTTTTTTACCCCCTGGGGGGCCATTTCATGGCTCATTCCTTTTGAAGGTCCCCCAGGGAGCTGTGCTGCTTAGAAGGAGAGAGTCCACCAGGGCACTAATGATGCAGACATAGGCAACTCGTCATATCTGCTCTAAAAGTTTTTCAGGCCAAGATCGTTCTTTCCATGGTCAATGGTGTGGAATTCTGGGTCTAAATTAGGTTCCTGGGCCAGGTGCAGTGGTTCACACCTGTAATCTCAGCACTTTGGGTGGTTGTGGCAGGAGGACAGCTTGAGCCCAGGAGTTTGAGACTAGCCTGGGCAACATAGTGAGACCCCATCCCTAAAAATAAATAAATACATAAATAAATATATATATATATATATATATATATATATATATATATTTAATTAGGTTCCTGTTTGAGAGTGTAATGGGTCCAAAAATACCTTGGGAGGAATCTTTAAGTTTGCCAACAAGGGGGCCCTCCTGGCCACCTCCACACACAGAAGGGGAGACCTTCCCTGTGGGAAGAACACCTATCAGTCTCCGTAACTTTGGCCTCAGGATGTTTGTCTGCTTTTCCGGGTTCCAAACTCCGAGTACCTCCCTGCCCTCAGTAGGTGGCTTAGAATTCCACACTTCCTTCCACATGCTCACAGGCCAGTGCCACCCTGAAATGTGTTTCTCCAGCCCAGCAAATGCCCAGCTAGGGGCAGTGTAGTGAAAGTCTCAGTCCAGAGACTCTTATGATAAAACATTTTTTTCTTTAATGCAATTTAATTTCCATTCTGAGTCCTTGTGCCACTGGCAGTGGAAAAAAAATTCAGTCTCAGTGATTTTTGAATTTCCTCGGAGTTCTCGTCCTTTCCCTAGACTTCCATCTAAGTCTGGGAGGGCTTCTGTAGTGCTGGGGGCCGGGTGGGGAGAGTACCACATGATCCTCCATGTGATCTGTTCACCCAGGCGCCCTCTAAGAGGATCTTCTCTCTTGTCCAAGGGGCACTTTCAGTTCTGTGTCCTTCCGGGTCATGATGGAAGGCACTTTAGGGGGTCTGCTCCTCCTGTCAAGGCACTAGATTCTCCACGAAGCTATCTAGATGCCACCTCTCAGCCACACCCTCTTGGCTCTCAGGGGTCTGCCTGGGCTCAGGCCTCATACTCTGAGGTCCTTTGAGGCAACCGTACCGAGGGGTAAAAGGAAGGGATGTTATAAAGGAAGAAAAAAATCAGTATTTCAAAAATTTCCCACCATAGAAGTGGTATTTAGGAAGCACCTGTGTGTAATAATAAACATTTATTGAACACCTAGAATATGCCAAGTACTATGCTGGTGTAAAGAAATAAAAGAGGGCCAGGCATGATGGCTCATGCTTGTAATCTCAGCACTTTGGGAGGCTGAGGCAGGTGGATGGCTTGAACTCAGGAGTTCGAGAACAGCCTGGGCAACATAGGGAGACCCCACCTCTGCAAAAAAAAAAAAAAAAAAAATTAGCCAGGGGCGATGGCGCATGCCTGTGGTCCCAGCTACTTGGGAGGCTGAGGTGAGAAGGCTTGCTTGAGCTTGGGAGGTCGAGGCTGCAGTGAGCTATGATCCTGCCACTGTACTCCAGCCTGGGTGACAGAGTGAGACTCTGCCTCAAAAAAAAAAAAAAAAAAAAAGAAAAGAAAAGAAAAGAAAGATAAAAGAGGCCAGCACAGTGGCTCATGCCCATTCCCAGCACTTTGGGAGACCAAGGCAGGAGAACCACTTGAGCCTAGGAGTTTGAGACGAGCCTGAGCAACATAGCAAGTCCTAGTCTCTACAAAAAAAAAAAAAAAAAAAAAAAATTAAAAAAATTAGCCGGGTGTGGTGATACATGTCTGCAATCCCAGCTACTTGGGAGGCTGAGGCAGGAGGATTACTTGAGCCCGGGAGGTCAAGGCTTCAGTGAGCCGTGATCACACCACTGCACTCAAGCCTGGGTGATCAAGCAAGAGCCTGTCTCAAAAAAAGAAAAAAAAAAAAAAAAAGTAAAGAAAGAAGTATTAGAAAAAAAAAATAAAAGCCAGTGAGGCCAGGCACCATGGCTCATGCCTATAATCCCAGCATTTTGGGAGGGTGAGATTGAGGATCACTTGAGCCCAGGAGTTTGAGACCAACCTGGGTCATAGTGAGACCTCATCTCTACAAAAAATTCAAAAATTAGCCGGGCATGGTAGTGCGTGCCTGTCATCCCAGCTACTCGGGAGGCTGAGGCGGGAGGATCACTTGAGCCCAGGTAGAGGCTGCAGTAAGCTACTGCAGCCTAGGTGACAGAGAAAGACCCTGTCTCAAAAAAAAATTTTTTTAATAAAAATTAAAAATTAAAAAAAAACAAACAAAAAACAATGTGCTGAGTAGGAGACCGGAGTGTAAAGGAAAACTGGAAGTTTGGCTGCAAAACTGCTGGTCCTAATCACATCTCTGTCGCTCCAACCCTGTGACCCCAGGCAAATTCCTCCATAACCTTTCAAACTTTAGTTCCTTCATCCATGAAATGGGTTCAACATATGGCTTAAATCCAGTAATATTTTTTAAGAGTGGCTTGTACACAGTAGGTGCCTAATAAATGATGTCACTAAGCAAAAGAAACAGTGAGAGCTCAGAGGAGGAGTGAGTGGGTTTCAGGTTACACAAAAGCAAAAAAGAAGGACTAAATGATTTTGTAAACTTTAAACATATACTTAAATATAGAGTAAAAAGTAACAGCCACCCATAGTCCCACCACCTAGAATTAACCACTAATTAGCACCTTGGCACAGCTGGGCATCTCAGCCCAGATTTTTTTTTCTAAAGTAAAATCATCCTACTGTTTTTGCAAGTATAAGCCATACTTATTATAAAGAGTTCAAACAGTGATTAAAAATTCTAAGCTGAGTGCAAACAAATTCACCCCAAATCCCACCACTTAGATCACTGATGGATTTTGAGCTGGTGGAGTGTTGGGGTGATGATCAAGTCTGTGTAGCAGAGAGATGGCTGGCTCTCAATGGAAGAGAGTCCAGGAGAGAGACCAGAGAGGAGGCAAAAAAGGACAAGGACTCACCCTAGGTGGTGGCAGTGGCAAAGAAGAAGATGGACTGGATTTCAGAGACAGCTGGGGCAGACCTTCCCATGGGCATTCTAAACCCCTTCCTTGCTTCAAGCTAAATCCCTAGAAAGCCACATACCAGGATTACATAGGTTGGACTCCTGTAGTATTGCCTCCATTGAGTTTGAGCTTTAACATAGTGCCCTCAGCTTTTATTGAGGGCAGACACAAGAAACAAGCACAGGAAGACCACGGCTGCACTTGCTGTAAATCTGCAATCGGAGGCTTTGTCTATTATGCTGCTCAGAGTCCCTGTGTGACTGCCTTGTGTGATGATGACCTGCTTGAATGTAGTACCAAGGAACAGTTTGTCTCTCTTAGAAAAAAAAAAAAAAGTAGCACACATTTTTCTCCCAGATAGTGGAAATTATGTAATCTAATATATTTCCCTTTTTGCCCTGGTTGCCAAGAAGCTCAGAGCCTAAATTCATGTTACACAGATTCTATGCCTAAACATGTTTACTTCTTTCTCATTGTTTTTCATTTAATTTCAGTAACTTTGTTGTGGTTATATGTTTTGAGAAAATCCTTTATGAAAAGAACTCTCATCTCAGAGGCTGTTGAACAATAGGTATTCAGTAAGTATTTGATAGATGAATAAAGTGGTAAATTAAAAAGACAGATTTTAATTCTGCTTGGCAGCCAAGCAGGGCAGTTCAGAGACAGACACCTCGAGTGGCTGTAGGCACAGCCCACAGGAAATGGGGCATTTGAGGAATTAATGGAACATACCTTCTGCACTGAGTGAGCAAGCCTTACTCCCGCCCTCTCTAAGCCTGAATACTGTTCAGAAAACACTGAACCAGTGAAGAGAAGAAACAAAAACGTGGTATGAGTATATATGTGTGTGACCATTGGAGTTATTCTCAGCAATAACTACATTCTGCCTATCAAATTTCTACTCATCTTCAGAGTGAAAGGCAAGTCACCCTAGATCCCCCAGCCCGTAGTTATAATCATCGCCATTGCATGTATGCAGTGCTTTATAAACTGTATACACACACAGCTTCCCATTCAATTCTTGCAACAATCCTACAAAGTGAGTGATATTAGCACCATCCACATTTCACAGGTGAAAAACTTGGGGCTCTTGAGCTGTATTGTTTCTTAAGGTAATCCACTAGGCATATGTAGCAATTGAACACTTGAACTTGACTAGTCCAAATTGAGACGTGCTCTAAGTGCAAAATATACAACAGATTTCAAAGATAGTATCCCTCCCCAAAGTGCAAAAATCTCATTAATAATCTTTATACCGATTATGTGCTTATATATTAATATCTTGATATTATTAAGAAAATAAAATATATTCTTACAACTAATTTCACTTGTTTCTTTTTACTTTTTAAAAGAGGGCTTCCAGGACATTTGAAATGATACACTAGTGCTACTCCAGAGCAGTGGGTGCATAGGTCAGCAAATGTTTTCCATAAAACATTTCTGTAAAACTGGGGCTGGGCACAGTGGCTAGTGCCTGTAATCCCACCACTTCGGGAGGCCAAGGCAGGCAGATTGTTTGAGCTCATAAGTTTGAGACCAACCTAGGCAACATAGTGAAACCCTGTCTCCATAAAAAAATACAAAAAATAAGCCAAGCATGGTGGTACGTGCCTGTGGTCCCAGCTATTTGAGGGGCTGAGGCGGGAGGATCGCTTGAGCCTGGGAGGCAGAGGTTGCAGTGAGCTGAGATCACGCCTCTGCACTCCAGTCTGGGTAACAAAGTCAGACCCTGTCTAAAAAAAAAAAAAAAAAAAAATTCTATAAAACCAATTGTAAATATTTTAGGCTTTATTGGCCATCCTGTCTCTGTCGCAACTGCTCACCTCTGCCATGGTGCAAGAGCAGCCATAGATGATAGTAAACAAATGGGCGTGGCCAGGATCCAATACATTTTATTTACGAAACAGTCAGCAGGCTGAGCCGTAGTTTGCTGGTTCTTGCTCTAGAGTCATAGAGAAGCAGCACAGGGCAAGAGCTCAGGATTTGGAGTAAGAGAGGTTTGAATTCTGGCTGTGGCTGTTGCCAACTATGTAACTGGGTGGGTTACTCAGCTACTCTGAACCTCAGGTTTTTTGTCTAAAACACGAGGATAAGTCCAGTAGAAAGTGGGCAGAAAACATGGAGAGACAATTCGTAGAATACAAATGGCCAGGAGAAGTGGAAAATACGTTTAAGTTCCCTGCAAGGGACAGTGAAGATTAAGACAATAAAGAGATACATTTACCTTCCGATTAAAAAGTGTTTTTTTTTTATTGTAAAGTGTGCAGTTAAATATATGTCCCTTACATGGTGAATGGGGATGGAAATCGATGTATCCCTTCTAGAAAGTAATTTGGCAATATGTATCAAAATCTTTAAAAATGTATACCCTTTGATCTAGTAATTCCACTTGAAGAAATCTATCCTAAGGAAATAATCAGAGATGTGGACAGAGATTTATGTACAAAGATGTTCACTGTAGCATTATGTATTATATAATAGTGGAAAACTGGAAACAGCCTATATATGTCTAGCAATTAGAATAATGATTAAATATTAACACATCAATTGGATCAATACTAAGCAAATATAAAAATAGTGTTTAAAATATTTAACAACATAGGAAAATGTCCCCTTTATAGTGACAAGTGGAGAAAATGGTCCAAGGCCATATATACCAGGCTATGCTAGGAATGGAGGTAGAAAGTACATATATTGGGCCAGGCATGGTGGCTCACACCTGTAATCCCAGCACTTTGGGAGGCTGAGGCAGGCGGATCACCAGAGGGCAGGAGTTTGAGACTAGCCTGACCAACATGGAGAAACCCTGTCTCTAATAAAAATACAAAATTAGCCAGGCGTGGTGGTACATGCCTGTAATCCCAGCTACTTGGGAGGCTGAGGCAGGAAAATCGCTTGAACCCAGGAGGCGGAGGTTACAGTGAGCTGAGATCGCACCGTTGCACTCCAGCCTGGGCAACAAGAGCAAAACTGCATCTCAAAAAAGGAAAGAAAGAAAGTACATATATTTGCACAGAGAAAAAGAGTGGCAAAAATGCACCAATATGATGCCAAGTGTTATTTCTGGATGGTGAGATTATGTGTGACATCCATTTTCTTCATTATTTTTTGTGTTTTCTGATGTTCTTTGTTTAACATGTATTACTTTAATCATCAGGAAATTAATATTATAAGAACCTTAAACCCTCAACCCAGTCAAGAAATGGGCAAAGCATATGCATCGATGGGATATAAAAAGAGTAAAGAAGACAGAAAAAAAGGCAAATAAATATAAAGTTCCCCAGTCTCAGTAGTAACCAGGGAAATTAAAACAATGAAGACTTTTTTTCATATACGAGTTTAGCAAAAATGGAAAAAAATATGCATAATAGCCATTAATGGTAAACAGATCAGGAAATGGGGGTCCTCCCATATGCCTTGGGGGGAGCATGCAGGCTTTTTGGAGGACAGTTTGGCAACAACTAGAAAAATATTAAAGGCACATTCTGTTCCATTCAGTAATTCCACTTCTAGCTGCTGAGCACATGTGCCTGAAAAGCCAGTATTAGAATACCCAAGGAAGCATTGCTCATTGCATTCAATATCAAAAAATCAGAAATAATCCACATGTCCGTCAATGGGTGAATTATGGTAAGCCCATTCTCTGGAATATTAGGTAGAAGTTAAAAGAATGAACTAGGTCTACATATATCAACATGAAAGGTGGGAAATCTGCAGAACAATACAACAGAATGATCACATTTATGAGGAAAAATCCCTCTATGCATTGTCATACATATATAAAGGTTCTGGGAAAATTCTACCTGAAAGTTCTTTGAGGGGGAGGAGGAGAGCGTGACTGGGGTGCAGGGAAGTGATAGGGAACTTCTCCCTCGGATTCCATAAGCTTCTCTCTCATGAAGAGTTTTGGGTTAAGAGCTCAAACTCTGGAGACGGACTGCCTGGACTTAAACCATTTTCCTGGCTTCACCATTTATTATGTGACTTCAGGCAACTGAAAATCTCAGTTTCCTCATCTGGAAAACAGAGGTGACAATAATATTACCCGCCTCACAAGGACGTTGAGAAAATGAGATGAGAGGCCATGTGTGGTGGCTCACACCTGTAATCCTGGCACTTTGGGAGGCCAAGGCAGGAGGATCACTTGAGGTCAGGAGTTCAAGACCAGCCTGGCCAACATAGTGAAACCCTGTCTCTACTAAAAATATGAAAATTAGCTGAGCATGGTGGTTCATGCCTGTAATCCCAGCTACTAGGGAGGCTGACGCAAGAGAGTCCCTTGAGTCTGGAGGGCAGAGGTTGCAGTGAGCTGAGATTGTGCCGGTGCATTTCAGCCTAGGCGATAGAACAAGACTCTGTCTCAAAAAAAAAAAAAAAAAAAAAAAAAGATGAGGTAATGCAAACAAAGCATTTAACACAACGCCTGGCACATAGCAGGCCCTCAAACCTCACTACCAAGACATTTAGTAGTTACTGTCATTATGGTTAGTAACACAGCACTTAAAATACTCTCATTAAATACTTGTGCAAAAATAAAAATTACAAAAGGGCCAACACATTTATATACACCTAAGTGAGCATGAGAATCCCAAACTTGGAAGAGAATTGTGCAAAGTGGGTATCTGGCACACAGCAGATGACAAATTTGAGGGCGTCACCTCTGGAGTCAGTCTTGGTCCCGACACAGAATCTTCCACTAGCAAGTTGTGCAAGTTCTGCACATCTTAACTTCTCTGGACCTCAGAATTTCATTTACAGACCAGTGGGTAATAACAATACCTGTCTTATGGGGTTGTGGAATAATGTTCTTGGAAAAGTGCCTGACACAGAGTAAGCATTAGCTATTGTGGCTGATGTTATTTATATTATGAGTAGTGGCACTACTACTACTACTATTACTAAATGTCTTATCTCCCCCAAGTGGCCTCCAGACTCCTCCAGACCAGCAAAAACACCTCATTGTTGTGAGCCCCCATGGGCCCCTCATCAGTGTCTGACAGATAGTAGGCACTTAGATTTTCACAAGGTTGCTCTCACTGCTTTAGTTGGTATCATTTAAAAAATGGAGCCAGAGGCAGCCTGAAGAAACAGGAAGCCCATGAGCTGTGCAGTCAGTGTTCTTAAATCCCAGCCCTGGTTCTTACCACCTGGTGACCTTAGGTCGGCATATCATTGACTGAATCTCCCTGATCCTCAAGATCCTCACCAGTGAGATGGTTTAATAATATTATCTACCTCATAAGGCCATTAAGAAAGACAAATGAGGTAACGTACCTGACACCCCCAGCCCTCTCTTGGTACCCAACAATGTTGCATCCTTAATGATACCCCCATGCTGACTTAATAGAGATGGCAATGGCATTTGCCTACTAAGCTCTGCTGTTTGGACCACAATTACACATCACTGCACACCTATCGCATGGTATGCCACAACTCAGGCCAAATGCCTAAGAGGAAATAGCCACTTGGAATGCAGAATTTGCAAATTTGTAGAAGAGTGGTAACTCCACAGGGGTTGGGCTGCATGGGCTGGTGGCCGGGTGTGGTGGCTCACGCCTGTAATCCCAGCACTTTGGGAAGCTGAGGCGGGTGGATCACCTGAGGTCAGGAGTTTGGGACTGGCCTAGCCAACATGGTGAAACCCTGTCCCCACTAAAAATACAAAATTAGCCAGGTGTGGTGGCGGGCGCCTGTAATCCCAGCTACTTGGGAGGCTGAGGTGGGAGAATTGCTTGGACCTGGAAGGCAGAGGTTGCAGTGAGCTGAGATCACGCCACTGCACTCCAGCCTGGGTGACAGAGCGAGACTCCACATCAAAAAAAAAAGGGCAGGTAGGCATGGGTAGAATCAAAATAATAATAGTAATCATCACAATAGCAACAGCAATAGTGTTTGTACCAGGCACTGAGCTAAGCATCTTACACGGCTCCACTTCTTTATTCTTTACAACATTCCTATAAGGTTGCACCCCTAATATAATGAGCCCCAATTTACAGGTGGGGAAACTGAATCTGAAAGCAGGAAAGGAACTCTCTCAAGGTCACAGAGCAGGAAGTGGCAAAGCAAAGACCGTGTTTCTAGAACTCAAGCTCCTAACTTCTCTCGTTGGAGAGGGATAGGACATGTGCACGTGCGCGCACACTCCTGAGTCCTCAGTGAGCAAAGGTAGGCAGGTCTGCAGCACCTCAGGAGTATCCTGCCCCTACTTTGTCTTCTTTGGTGAAGAACAAAGAGGCATCACACAGCACATCTAGGCAGAGCTGAGGCCCTGAACCCAGGGGTCTGTGCTCCTGGTTCAGCGGGAGCTGCCATTTTCCTGGCTAAACACACAAAAGTGTCTACCCCAATCCTAAAATAATAATGCTAACAATATCTCTACTTTTCTGAATGATTAAACATTTTTACAGTAAAGAAAAAAAACTCTATACAAAAAAACAAAATAAAGGCTTCAAAGCATTAGGGAGCCAGGACTCAAGTATTCATGATCACTAACCAGTCAAAGCAGAGAAGACCCACCTGTGCTGCCCTCTTGGGGCCGGCAGATGGCAGGGCGGGGGCAAGAGGCCAGGAACAGAGAGGTCCCAGTCTGATCTAAGAAGTAGCCTTTATTCTCTCAAGACTTGGAGCACACACGTAGGCCCAGTGGTGACCTGGGCATCAGGCCCTCTGAACAGCCCCCTCCCCAGGCTTTCCAGACAGAGATGGGTTGGCTGACAGATTTCCTTTCTTGCAGGGTGGACGGGTCTCGGCTCTAGGCATGAGTGCTCTTGGTATCATTGACAGAGAAGAGAAACTGTGGCCAGTGAAACCTGTTCATCGCTTCCCTTGTTTAATCGCCAGAAGCCGTGCTTTGTGAATGGGCAAGTAATCAGAATCTGATGTGTCCTGCAGGAGGGACAATGCGAACTCAAGTGACAAAGCCAGCTTGTGTGTGCACAAGTCCATGTGGCTATGTGTAAGCACCTATCTGGGAGTATACAAAGGGAAGCTGGTCAGACACTCCTGCGGTAATCTTATAGTTTTTCTTCCAGACCCGAGAGCCGGGGTTTCAGTTTCAGCAAGTGAGAAGGAGTTGGAAGGTGACACTGTGCCTGCATTCAAGGGTGCAAGATGCAGCAAGGGAAAGCTTCATGCCTAAGAGTGTCACCAGGAGTGTGTGGCTTTGGGTGCCAGAGCCAGTAGGAGAGGCCACTGCTCCTTCCCTACCTAATCAAACCTCCTGGCATTGACAGAGGTGAATTGGGGGTGGAGAGATCTGCCTCACCATTATCTCTGCTCTCGTGGCACCTTCTCCTCCCTCTCTCCCTCCTTCTCTCTCCCTCCCTCCATCCCAGCTTTGCTCCTGCCTATGAAAAATCAGCAAATAAAAAGTTACATTAACCCCACCCTGACCTCGTCGACATAATACACTGCAGGCTGATGCGCTGCCTTCGGAGGCTCGCTGAGAACCTGTCACTCTCCAATGTCCCGAGCACAGCCTGGGGAGCATTTACCGGATAATTAATATATTAAATGCATGAAAAATAGTTACACAGACTTCCCCTCCCTGCCCAGGGAAGGGGGGTGCGATGCAAAAAAGACAGATTCAGGCTGTATACCATCAATATAAAAGCATCCCCCGAATAGCCATCATAAAAACTGTTCATAATTTTATAGCTTCATTCCTGTTGGAGCACCATAAAGCCAAGTCATATTTTTTACACTCAGGATGCCCCATAAAAAAAAAAAGAAGCGAATGAGAAAACGAGAACTTGGCAGGAGGCGCCTTCACTCTCACCTGAGGGTGAGGGACAAGAAGGCGCTCCCAACGTTTGTCCTCTCTGACCCCCTCCTTCCACCATTTTCTTGGCCCAGCTGTGAATTCTGATGAGTCCATCAGAATAATTATTAATTGGATGACTTTATGACTTTTTATTTGGCCTTTTTTTTCTTTTTGCTGATTCCATATTTGCCTTTTATGAGGATGGAGGTGAGGGTAGAGATGGGATGTCTCTCTGTGTCTAGGCCCTTCAACCCCTCTACCTTGCTTCTGGGAGGTGGGGGTACAAAGAGTGGAATGAGCAGGGTCTGGTTGGACCACCTGGATCTGTTAGGGTTCAGGTGTTAAGGGGTCCAAACCAGGTGATGGAGAGAAAGGAGGAAGGGCTGGGCAGAATGTCTGTAGGGCCCCTGATCTCCCCACCTTCAGCTGGCATGGGATGGGCCCCTCAGGGTCGTCCCCGGCAGAAGCCAGATGTCCCTGCACAGACTCACACAAGCAGTTCAGGATTGGGGAACGGAACGCAAGATCAGCTACAGACTCAGGCCTGACCCACCCAGGCGGTGAGCAGGGCATCCAGAGCCAGAAGGAAGATTTCCTCTCCTGATCATTCTGTACTGCAGTGCCCCAAGAAGACATGGTAGTAAGATGATCTTTTCCCTGCGACATCCCCAAACACACCCGCGGCGCGTGCACAGGCACACACACACACCCCATGCCTTCAGAGACACCTGACCTGCTCCCGCTGACCTTAACCCAAGAGGAAGCCTTGACCGCCTTCCTGATCCTGGAGTAGGGGATGAGGTGGAGGAAGTGTCCCCTCTCTTGGCAGGGTCAGGCTCGGGCGCAGCCGCTGTGCGAGAAAGACGCCAACACGCTCTCCCGACGCCTCTATGAGGAGCAGCGGACGCATGGGGGAGACAGATACTCGCGGAGACGCGCGGAGAAGGCACCCCACCGCCTCTCATACCCCGGTCGCCTGCCCCACCCACACCTCCAGCCCGGGATGCCGGTGGGCCGAGGGACACGCAGAAGGGCCGGGAGGCTTGATGCCAGCCCAACCTGGGGCGGGGCTGGGGCGCGTGCCTGCGAAGGGGCCGCTGACCGTGGTGCTGAAAAGGCGGGTGGTCTCCAGGCACTGAGAAAAAGCAGGCAGCTGGGCTTCCAGCCTGGCCGGACCAGTCCAGCTTGGCACGCCCAGCCTCCCCGGATATCTGTCACTCTGATGGGCTTGAGCCGATTTCTTCCCAGCTGAGCTGAACGGTTTGTGCCTCCCCTCTTTCAGGGTTTCTGCAGTCTGCCTGCCTTTACTCGCCCTGCCATCCCTGTAAGGGGTGGAAGCTGCCCCACCTTGGGTACCATGTCTTCCCAATAAGACCATAAGACCAGGGGATCTGCCACTGCAGAGAAGGCCTCCCCGATCACACTGGCATCCCCTGAGGCCAAGGGTTCTCTCTTCCCCAGTGGTCTGGGAGCTCCCTGACGGGCAGGCTCTGTTTTCTTCCATCAGATGGGCCTTCTTTAGGCCACCCTGTTCTCTCATCAGACTGAAATCTCTTGAAAGACAGACTCTGTCTCCCCAATTAGACTGGGATTTTACTATGCCAAGTGTTATACATCTCTCCCCATATTTAGGCTCCCATGGAGCAAGAATTTTTCTCTACCATCGAACTGGGAGGCCTTCCAGAACAGAGGCTGTGTCTCTTCTATCAGACTGGAGTTTCTGCCAGGGTAAGGGCCCAGTTTCCCCAACCAGATCAGAAGGCCCCCACCCTGATTGGAAGCTGGATTTCTCCCATAAGACTAAAATGCCTCTCAGACCAGGGGGCTGGAACTCTCATAAGACTGCAGACCTCCCCGGTGGAAGGCACTGTGGTTACTCCATAAGAATGGGAACCCTCCAAGGACAGGGGTTCCAGCACCAGACCAGAGCCCCTCTCAGATCAGAAACTGAGTCTCTTCCATAAGACTGGGGACCTCAGGTAGGAACATGACTCCTTCATGGGAGTCTGAGGGCCCCTGTAGAGCAGAGGGTCCCCCACTACACTGGAAGCTCCCACACATCACCCAGGGTGAGAGGCAAGTATCCTTTGTTCAACTCTGCACCAGAAAGAGATGCCTGGTTCTTGCTATGGTGGAGCCTGATTGCACCATCTGTGAACTGGACAAAAGGGACTAACATTATCAGCCCCTCTGTATGCCAGCCCCAGCCCCAGGCCCTTCACACCCGTTATCTCATGGCCTCACCACCATTCTGCAAGGCAGATATCCTTATCCACTTTCTGCACATGAGATGAGACTGACATACAGGACTCCCACTCCAACTCCTTTCCCCCAGTCCGGGCCTCCCCCGTCCCTCTCATCTTTCCTCTCCCATGGTTCCTGCCCAACCCTGCTGCACCATTCCTATAAAAGCAGCCATGTGGGCCAACCCAGGGCCATAATCTCAGGGCTTGAAAGGAATCAGGCTTCAAGCAATGAAGAAGCTGTACAGCAAGGGCCACTCTTCCTCTCCTTGGGTATTCAGGACTGTGGGAAGGGGATGATGAGGGCTGGGGCTGCAGATAATGAAGGACCTCTTGTTTTCTCTAGAAGCCCGGTTACCTTGGTAATTCTATATGCACTGGGAAAGGAGGAAGTGCATGCAAGAAAGGAGGATTACTGGGATACTCTGTAAATCAGATTTTTAAATTCCACTTTTTCTTTTCCTTCTTTGTGTTTTTCTCTTTTGCTAAATGTAAACCTATGCTCTCCACTTCCCCCTTCTCATACCTAACGCAGTATCTCAATATGTTGGGGTGAGAGTAGCTATTACCATCTCTGAGTTATATATTGTTCTCTCTCTCTCTCTCACTGTGTGTGTGTGTGTGCGCACGCACGTACATGCATGAGTGTGTTTAATGAAAATAGGTCCACCTCCTCTTCCAGACCAGAACTGAAATGGCGTGGGGGTGGGGGGATAAACATCCTCCTCCCCCAAAAGCAAAAGCATCAACTAATTTGAAAAATATTTAAGAAACTCTGGGTCGTCATCCACTCGCTTCTCCCTGCTCCATAATTACACTGCAGTGCCTGATATTTTCATGGGACATTAAACCAGGAGTCAGGTGATGGGTTCCTTCCGTCTACGCCTATCCGTTAGCCACCAGGCCCCTACGGACCTTGACATTATTAATAGTCCTATTCATTAAGTATTACTCTTGTAGAATGAGTAGCATAATATTGGCCTGGAGATAGGAACAGGCAGAAGGAATAAGTCAAATTAATTTTCCGGAGCAAACGCCCCGGTTCTGTAAATGACATTCTGTACGTTAGCATTTTAAATGTGGCACAAATGGCAGGAGACACAATTTGAAAGCAAAATACTAGAAGACATGGCTCAGGGTGGAACGTGGCAGCAGGAAAATCTAAGAGCATCAGGGACCTGGGGGTGGGAGGGTCTGGCCCATGCAGTCACAGGGAGGGGAGAATTTTTTTTAATGGGCATTTATATTAAATGCAGTTGAAGGAGGAGGAAGGGAGGAGAGTAGGCAGTGAGGTCTGTGTGTGTGACGCTGTGTGTGAGTGTGTGGAGGGGTATCTGGTGGAACAGAAAGGAGGAATCAATCACAGTTCTCCTTCTCTCCCTGATCCTCCAAGCAGATGGTCTGGGGTTGGAGCTGAGAGGTTCTGCCACTGATTCCTCTAGGGGGATGTCTTCTACCCCTTTTAAGTCTTTCTGACTAGATCTAGGGAAGCCTAACTCTTACCTTCTTACTTAATGTGAGGTTTGGTCTTCAGGGTAGGTGAGGATACTCACTCATTCACTCAACCCTCTACCCATCTGTTCAACAATACACGCCGACTCTGGTCAAGCCTGGCCAAGCCTGGTGTTAGACTGTAGAGTGTGGGGCACAATCAGATTGGTTACACAAGGGCCCATACCCTTCCGAAGCTTACAGTCTAGTGGTTGAGCCATAGGGAGTCCAGGTAATCGTGGTACAAGGCTGTTTCCGATCAGGTCAATGAAGGAGGGAAATATGAAGACTGTAAAGTGCTCAAGACAGAGAGAGACCATTCCGTTGGGTGAATCAGAGGACACTTGCTAGAGATGATGGCTTTTAACCTGGGCTTTGAAGAATGGGCAGAAGTTGGACATGGAATAATGGAGAAAGGCAATTCAGATGAAGAAAGCAGGATGAGCCAAGACAGGAGTGTCAAAAGGAGCAACATGAATTGGGGACAGTAGGGCTGTGTTCCAGGATAGAAGGCTTGGGAAGGGTAGTCATTGGCGATAATGTTAGGAAGGCTACTCTTGCACAGTCCTATACTAAAAGCTCTATACTAAAAGCATCTAAAAGTTCAGAAACTAGTGTGAGAAGATGGTGCCTCCTTGAAATCCATACTCCTGTCTCATTCTCCCCATGACATATGGACAGGTGCTTGCCAGAAACAGGGAAGAGCACTGTGGGCTGTGGCCCATACCTTGGATGGTTTGGGGGCCTGTCCCACTGCATCCCAGTCAGTGGCTAAGCAAACAGGAAGCTCAGTTTGGAAATCAGATTGTGCCTCAATGAAGCCAGGCTGTGGAGTATGTAAAAAGGTGAATGGACACTCATGGGCCACCACTATTCCCGCGAGGAAACCAGAAGCAGGACTCCTTTCTGTTTAATTTCACTTGCCAATGGGCTTTTTTGGGTCTAGCAGCCATCACCACCTACCTAGGTATCTTTAAGCATTTCAAACATGCCCAGAGGACAGGTAGAACCTTCATCTTGGCACTCTGCCTGGAGCTGAGCTTCTACATAACCATGTTCCTGTCCTCCTTACTCTCTCCCCGTCCAAGCTTTGGAAGGCTTTTTCTCCTCCACTTTGTGGAAGGCAATGTCTGAAGAACTTACCAGGACCCTGACTAGAACCTGAGGCCATTCAGGATCTGAGAAAGCCAAAATCTCTGAAGTGTGGGCCCTAGAATCTATCCTTAAGGGTTTTGGAGTTGGAAGGCAAATATAAATATATGAACAACTTAATGCATTTCAGTCTTCGATAGGGAGGCACATTTAAAATGTTAAATCAACAATAGTTATCACTTACATGGCAATTACTACATGTTAGACACTGTTCTATGTACTTTTACATATATTAACTCATTTCATCCTCACATCAGTCTTATGAGGTGAGTGCTGTTATTATCTCCCTTTTACAGATAAGAAAACTGAAGCGCATAGGTGTTAACTAACTTCCCCAAAGTTATACCGGTAGTAAGTGGCAGGTCTAAGCTTTAAATCCACGTGGCTTGGCTCCAGAGCCCATGCTCTTAAAAAGTTTCACTATGTGAGGCCATAGGTCAGCCAGGGCTTAGAGGATTAAGGGCCAGAGAGGTGGTCTGGAAGGTTCTTGGGGTCAGAAAACCACGTGTTGACATCTCAGACACAGCTGAGTGACCAAAGAATCCCTCTTACCTAAGTTCAGGGAAAAAAAAAATGCTATCTTGGGTCTGCCTGGGTCTGAGACAGGGAGCTGCAGAGCCAGGATTCTGATGTTTCATAGTCACTGGTTCTGATCTGACCTTGTTCATTCTACCATAAAAAAGGAAAGAGTGCAATGGAAAGGAAACAGGGCTGGGAGGCAAGAGTCCAGTCCATCTCTATGGATCTTGGAGAAGTCATGGCCTCTCTGAGCTTTAACTCCTCATCTCTGAAATAAAGAACTTAAACTGGGTGCTTTCCAAAGTCTCTCCCAGCTCTGACACTCTACTAAAGTGATTCTCAACTTTGGATGCACATTGGACTTGCCTGGGTAGCTTTTAAAAAATACCAACACCTGGGAGGCACACCAAGCCAAGTGAATCAGAATCTCTTGGGGAAAACAATCCAGACACTGGTGTTTTAAAAACCTACCCAAGTGATTCTAGCATGTATCCATGGTCTATAGAACCCAGGTGCATTGAAGAACTAAGGCTTCATTCTCATTGTAGCCTCATCAGTGATCTTAGAAACTGATGACCAGGACCATGTTGAGGGAGGGGAGTGGTTTACAGGTAAGGAGACCAGTACAGTGGACCCAAGAATCCCAAAGTAGCCCCTGATTTTACAGAAAAGCAGCCTCTCAAAAATGGCTGATTCGAATCAAAGCACATATCTGTGGACAGAACTCCAAGCTGAGAATCCCTGGGGCCTCTTGGGACAGTAGATCTTGTGGACCCTTCTTACTCCTGGCATTCCAGATCCTTGGTTGTATAGCATTTCCCTCCAATTTTGGAGGTGCCTTCCCCCATAAGTTCTTCCCAAAGAAATGAGGTTCCTACCTCCCTCTGAATCTCACTGGGACACCACATCTTTTGGGGAACTAGCTAAGCAGGAGGACTTCTTCCATCCAATGCCGGAGGAGGAGTCATATATTCCCCTCACAGAATAAATACATTTAGCACCGCCTCCGCCTTTTTTTCCCCAATTTAGTATTGTTTAATATGCATTTAATCAGGCCATTCTGTATTACAGCGGCTATGTAGCGTGACTCCCCCCGTGGGCACGGGGGGAGGGCGTTATAGGCCATTAGGCTAAAGTAATATGTATGAGGAGTCACTTTTCCCCAGGGCGCAGTAACTATTTTTGCTCCCCAGTCGTCCCCATTAAATCATTAAACCTCATGACTATACTTTCTGAACTCTACCATGATCTTTAAAAAGCCAAGCATTAAAGGGCAGCTGTCACCCTCCACCGCCCAGGCCTCCGCCGCTTTATGTATTCACAGCATTAAGTCCTTTGTCAGTCTATACATCATGGGGTGGGGGGTGGAGTTACAGCCCACGAGGAGTAGACATCCCATCCTCCAGCCCCCTAGCTCTCCCCTGGGGAGGGCTCAAGGAGTCTGGTGGTATTCCTCCCACACCACCTCCCCACCCACCCAAGGCTTCACAGTCTGGCGAAGAGGGGTTGTGGAAACGGTGGTCTGAGAACTGTCCGTGGTCCTGAAGACCTGTCCCACAAACGGACGTCATCTGGCTTTCTCGACCGGCAAGCGTCATTTCATAACCAAACCCTTCCTGAAAGTCTCTGTTTTTCCTCATGGTGAGTATGATACTGCCTAAGGAAAATTATGGGTAGTGCAAAGGTCTGTGGATTAGGATTCAGAAAGCTGCTAACCGGCACAATTTGGACAAGTCTGAGCATTAATTTCTTCACTGATAAAATGGTGCTGATAATACCTATCACACAGGATTGTTAGATCTAATAACATGTTTGTTAAAGTTATTTTCAAACCCATAAGCACTGCACAATAATAGCATATATTAATGGTTAATAAAAATTAATATGAATTTCATTTTATTCTTTAGTAAACATTTGTTTATATTGTTAATACCATTTATTATTGTTGTTGATAGGTGTTACTCAATCATTTCCCAAGAACTTCCTTCTTCCCTAGGAAATCTCTAGAGATGCAAAAGAGGACTACCACTATTAGAAAAAGAGAGGTGGCATGTTTTCATTTTATTCTACCTCCTATGAGTTGAAGTGGAGAGGACTTTTGACTCCCTTCTTCCATGACCCAGTCCCCACCCTGTCCCCCATCCAATCCCAACTCTAACCCCCTAATCCTCATCCTGGACACACAGGTGCTTTTCTCACTCTGCATCCCCACACCTGCCTCACCATCAAACGGCTGGGCAGGGAAGGGTTAAGCATCTCAGCGGCCCCCAACAGGGTCCTCCTCACCAGCTGGGAAACAATGGAGCCATCAGTCTATATTTGACCTTTGCCCCTGCAGTGTTTATGACTTATTCCTCTCCTTCACTGCCTGCTGCGATTCAGCCTTCAATCTCCCACCCCTTGCCAGAGTGGAGCTGGCCCTCCCCCCAGCGCCCTCCCCAGCCTCTTTGGCCTCCCTCCTTCCCCTTTTCTCTCTTTCCTTATCTCTGCTGGATTCCTTTCTGTCTTATTCCCACTCTCTTTTATTTTCCCCTTTCCCTTACTCCCTCTTCATGCTCTTCACCCAACTTCCATTTCTTTCTCCTTTTCTTTCTTTCCCTTCCTTCTTTCCTCTTCCTTTCCTTCTTTTCTTTCTTTCTTCCTTTCTTTCTTTTTCTCTCTTTCTTTATTGCCTTTTCTTCTCTTTCCTTCCCCTCTCTTCAGTTTTCTCTTTCTCTCCTTATCATACCAATTTATCAGCTGGCCTACCAGTTTTGGGTGAGAGCCCTTGGGAAATCTCAGCTTTGTCTCTTCTTTCCATCGAACACTCTTAAACCTACAGTGCTCTCCCTGCTCTTATGGCTACATTTGGACATTATTGTGTCCAAAAGTGGTCATGAGTTGGCACAATGAAGGTGGTGGACTGGGGAAGGTACTGCATCCGTTATGGGATGGGAGCCCCAGGGGGATGGGAACAATGTCATCCAGACCAGAGCAGGGACAGAGGGGCTCTGGTGTGTAGAAGCAGGGAAACAGCATCGGGCCTGGGTATCAGAAAGAACCAAATTCCAGCCTTAGCTCACCCACTAACTGGGCTCACTAACCCTGGGCAAGTCATTTATCCTCTTTGAGCTTCTTCTTCGCCTACAACATGGGATTTAATAATGCCTACCTTGACTTGGCTTGCAAAGTTGTTGTAAGGAACAAGAAATACAGAGTGTGAAAGTGCATTGTAAACTGCAGAGG
The DNA here is from genome assembly GCF_028878055.3 of Symphalangus syndactylus. NCBI lineage: Eukaryota > Metazoa > Chordata > Mammalia > Primates > Hylobatidae > Symphalangus > Symphalangus syndactylus. The sequence goes on along the minus strand of NC_072442.2, from coordinate 25,187,590 downwards.
ACTGTATAAATATGTGGGGATTGGGAGGAAGGGATTCTATTTTTTTTCTAGAATCTCATCTGGCTGCCCTACCCCCATCCCATCCCTGCAACAGGACTGACAAAGCAGTGATCCCACCCACCTATACAGTACCTTCCAGTTTAAAAAATCACATTGTGCCAGGCGTGGTGGCTCACGCCTGTAATCCCAGCACTTTGGGAGGCTGAGGCGGGAGGATCACGAGATCAGGAGATCAAGACCATCTGTGCCAACATGGTGAAACCCCGTCTCTACTAAAAAAAGATACAAAAGTTATCTGGGTGTGGTGGGCGCCTGTAATCCCAGCTACTTGGGAGGCTGAGGCAAGAGAATCACCTGAACCAGGGAGTCGGAGGTTGCAGTGAGCCAAGATCGCACCACTGCACTGCAGCCTGGGTGACAGAGCAAGACTCTGTCTCATAAATAAATAAATAAATAAATAAGCACATTGACAGCTTTTTCACTTTTAACACAGCCTCATTTCATAGATGTGGGCACCTAGGCATCAGCAAGTTTTAAGTGAATGGCCCAACGCCACAATGCTAGTAAGTAATGCAGCCAGGACCCAAGCCTAAGTTTTCAGCCTCCAAGTTCAGTGCTCTTTCCACCATCCCCTATGGCTTCTCACTTGCCTTCAAGTGCCCCAGGCTGGAGGGCACCTGTCACACCAGCCCCTGTTTCCTCCCGACACTGTCTGTGTACATGCCCAGCTTCCTTCAGAAATCATGAGTTCCTGGAAGGGACAGAACAGATCTGGTGGGCACTCAGTAAAATGTTTTGCCAAGTGAATGAATGAATAACTACATGCCCCTCCCCACCCTATCACACAGTGTTGCCCCTGAGTGCAGTGGTATGTCTTAGAAGGTGAATTACAACTTGGTCCTCTTCTCTCAGAACTCCAGAGAGCTGCTGCATAGTCAGAGTGGTCTCTGGTCTCTGGCATGAGAGTCTCTCCTAAGGAAGGGGTCTTGCCTGCCACCCCCACACATGCACACATTGCTCAGCCCCTGCCCCCAGTCTGTGACAGCAGCCTCTGTAATGAATGACTCTGCAGTGGGGCCCAGCAAAAGGACAGGAGGGCACGAGACAAATCATAGCTGCCAGGCGCTAATCTTCCCCTGGGAAAGTCACCTCCACCCCCCTCATCCATCACTGGGCACTGGGCTGCCACCGTAACCACCCCCCTAAATACACACCCAAGACAACCACCCAAGCCTCATGGATGCATGTGAAAGTGCGCAGAGAGGCAGGTTTTGGTGTACAAGTGGGAGCATCTGCACACAGCCAGAACAGCCAACGCAAAAAAGGCCATTATTGCTCCGGACCAGGTTCCTGCCTCATATCTCTCACCCCAGAAAAAGTAAAGTCTGATGATTCAAAATAAATCCTCTGAGCCATGCATTTGTTTAATTGCCTAAGAAATGTTTGTTGAGAATCTATTTCAAGTAAAGTAATGCAGTGCAAAGGACACAGAGATGGACAGAACAGGATCTAGTCCTGAAGGAATACGTGGTTCAGCAGGGGAACAGAAAGAGATCAAGGGAATGGGAAGGAAGGGACACAAGCGTAAGAGAGGAGGAAGATGGAGAGTGAAGGGAGAGATTTCTCCCAGTGGAGAGGTTCAGGGACAGCTTCATGAAGGAAGACCTTGAAGGATGGGTAGAGTTTGCAGAGACAGGAAGAAAGCAGTCTGGGAGGAGAGAACAGAGTGAGCAAAAGCAGACTATGGAAGGCGAAGGCATAAGACAGTGCAATAAGTTGTACAAGGAAAGATAAGGTTGACACCTGACCACTGAATGTCAGGTTGAAAAGGCCCAACATTCACCCACACCCACCCATTTCCAAAACACACACGCATGCACACACATGTGCAAAGAATTCCAGCCTCATGAAAGAGTGGAGCAGGTTCAATCCCACCATAGATCAATTTCATAGAGATGTGTCCAGCCATGTGTACATCTTCTCCCATTGAAGAGGCTATGGAGGTAAGAACCTATATCCATAAGCCATGTCACTGTACAGCTACAGTCACCCTTCTAGCAAGCATTCATTGAGCACAGTTCTGAGAGCTTTACATGCATTATTTCCCACTAGAATGTAAGCCTCAGGCTGGGCACGGTGGCTTATGCCTGTAATCCCAGCACTTTGAGAGGCCGAGGCAGGCGGATCACCTGAGGTTGGGAGTTCAAGACCAGGCTGACGAACATGGAGAAACCCTGTCTCTACTAAAAATACAAAATTAGCCAGGTGTGGTGGCACATGCCTCTAATCCCATCTATTCAGGAGGCTGAGGCAGGAGAATCATTTGAACCCGGGAGGCGGAGGTTGCAGTGAGCCAAGATCATGCCACTGCACTCCAGCCTCAGCAACAAGAGTGAAACTCCGTCTCAAAAAAAAAAAAAAAAAAAAAAAAGAATGTAAGCTTTATGCAGCATCAAATGTCTTACTGCTGAATTACTAGAGTTCAGAACAGTGCTTGGCACATAGTAGGTGTTCAATAAGCTTTTTTTGAATGAATGATCTCATGTCCTCATTTAATAGGGTTGTTATGCTATAAGATAGGTACAAATATTATGACTACCACCCCACTGTCCCCCATTCTACAGAAGAAAAAATGCAGCCTTGGAGAGATTCAGTCATGCAACTAGTCATGCCACTGGTCATTGCAACTAGCGAGTGGAGGATCCTAGCTCCAAGCACAGCTGTCAGAGTGCAAGCTCTCTACCAACAGTGCTAAAGAGCAGCAGCCCTATGTCTGACTTTCAAGTTTCTGCAGTCATTGTTATGCTTCAAGGAGGCACAATTTGAACTTACACTCTCAGAATCTGCATAATCATTAACTATTGTAACAAGACACTAATATATACACTTCTATAGTTATATGCACTCAGTCAGTCCACTTTAGGGAAGACCAATATAAACAAAAGCACGCAATTTCCAAAGCAGATAAATCTAGGAGGGCTCATTTGCTTTACAGAAAAAGTCTCGGCCGGGCACCATGGCTCACACCTCTAATCCCAGCACTTTGGGAGGCTGAGGCAGGCGGATCGCTTGAGCCAAGAAGTTCGAGACAAGCCTGGGCAACTTAGAGAGACTTCATCTCATTAAAAATGTTTACAGTTATATTTAAAAAAAAAAAAAAAAGAAAAATTATTTGCCCTCTAAAAAAGAGGTTTCATCCAAGGGCTTTTTTTAGTAGGAGAGCTTCTCTGGGCGTTTCAGTGCTTAATTTAATGGGGTCTGCAGGCGGTGGAGTGTGAGGGCAACACCATTTGTGGGTCACCTGCTGTGTGCCAAGCTCCTTACGACCCTGTGGAGCAGATATTATTATCCCATTTTATAGATAAGGAAACTGAGTATCAGGTTCAACACATTTGCTCATTCAACACTATTTATTGAGTCCTGTTCTGTGCTAGGAACCAATTCAGGCTCCAGGGAATCAGATATATACAAATAAAGTCCTTGCCCTGACAGTGCTTGCGTTCTCACGGGGAGAGATAGGTAATAAACAAGTGAATGAATAAGTGAACAAATCTTTGAGAGAATGTCATGTTATAAGTGCTTAGAAGGAAATAAACGGGGTGATAAGAGAGGGCTAGGGTCTCTAATGTAGATCTGGAAGCATCTGGGGATCCCTTGAGCCCTTCAGTTAGAAACTGACTGACTTCCTCTCTGGCTTCTCAGCCCCAGTTCAGAGAGGGAGACAGTGGGGGGAAGGGTGGGAGGAAGGAGGAAAGGAGGGAGGGGAGCATCCAGCCTGCTCTTCTACCATACTACCTTGTCAGAAATCCAGGTGGGAAGAGTTGCCAGAGAAGCAAAATTTATTAGAAGCCATTGTTCACTACAGACCCATCTGAAGTTAGCGCTGAAGCCCTGGCTCAAGGTCTCTGAGAAAACAGGAATTTGATGTGTAAAGTGTCAACTCAGCCAGCTTGGTAGGAGCACTGGAGCCAGGAGCACTGGGCTGTGGGTGAGTAGGGCAATGTAGGCTGAGCAAAGTGAGTTTTGTTGAGAGGGTAAGGCCAGACTGACCAGGTTCCATTTCTGGCTCAGTGACTTAAGGACATGTCGCTTCAGATGGGTGTCTTGACTTCTTTGCACTCCAGTTTCCTCATCTATAAAGTGGGTATCAGGACAGTACTCACCTCTGAGGGTTGTGAGGAGGATTAAATGCTTCAGTATGTATGCAAGACTTCCTAAGCAATAAAAGAGGATTGCATTTAGCATGGGTGCAGGAGTCAGTAACTCCGGCGATACAGAGTGGGAAAGAGAGCAGGAGGAAGGACTCGAGAGAAGAGAAAAAAGTGGAGAAAGGAGACACTGAGGGGAAAGAGCAAGTGTGCACATAGTTACAAGGTTTCTATTCACTTCCCCCAAAGCTTAATAGATTTCTAAATGGGCTTATTATCACCACCTATGAATTCTTTTAAAGGACCTAATTATAAAACACCAAACTAGCTAATTAGGTTTCCTGAGCTCGCCTTGACACAGGTGCAAACAGGCTCTCTGGATGGTAGCCCTGGCAAAGCCCGCAGTGCCAGCTCCAAATCAATGGGGGGCGGGACCTGCCTGTGGTCACACAATTAGGTCTGTAATTGTGGGCCCCCTCCTGCCACTGCCGGGCTGCCAGAGATGCTAGCTGTCTGATCTCTCTCACCTGGTGCACAGGAGCAGAGGCCCTGCAGAATAGGGGACCAGCCTCCTGGGACACCTCTGGGCTGGCTTGGTGCTGAGGGTGCATCAGGTGGGTCCCCCAGGATCCAGTTCAGGAGGGACTGCATCTAGACAGAGGGGTCCAGGAATCGGGTCCTTGGCACTCATCTATCTCTCTTTGGAATAGAAATGCCCAGGGGTGGGATCACCGTGATGCTCAGAGAATGCACATGTGTTACACACCATTGGAGACATGGGTGCACTTGAGGGTAGTAAAGTGGCAGAGATGGCTATGCCCACTCCCATTGGATTAGAGGACCCTTGGGAGAGGAAGCAGTGAAGGGCAGAGTTCCCGAGTCCTGAGGGTGGGGAGACTACAGGAAATCCTGTCTCTACTACAGTGATTCCCAAAGTGTGTTCCCGGAACCACTAGCATCAAGATCACCTGGGAACCTGTCAGAAATCCAAATTATCAGACACCACCCAGGGATGGAGCCTTGCAATCCATGCGTAAAGGAACCCTTGAGGCGTTTCTCAGGCGCGCTCCAGTTTGAGAACCACTGCTCTCCTGTATCCAAGAGGAGGCCATTAATCAATGCAGCTGCCAATGGTGGTGCTGCTGACCGAGGGGGGTGTGCCGAGGGATCTGTTTCTTAAATTAAACTAAATGATGGCCATTAAGGGGGCATCCCCTGCACATAATTAATTCTCCTTTTGCTGAAAGGGGCAGGTAGGAACTGGACAGCTAATGGTGGTCACTGTGTGCCTCACCTGCATTCCTCCGCCCTCATTGCCTCCAGTGTCCTTGTCTTTGGGCCCACCATGAACACCTGGTTCTCTTTCCATGTAGTGGCCCCACCAGAGTCTAAAATTCGTGAGCTACATAGCGCTCACTTCCCCAAACTCCCTCTCACTGCCCCCTCCCCCAAGTCAGTCACCCCTCTTGCCAGCTCTATCCCCATCCTCCCGCTCCCCTGCAGCCATCATAGACCCCCCCTGTGTCGTGCCTCAAGGTGGGGGGCCAAGGAGCCATACTGTGATTCCCTCCAAGGAATTTTCTTCCAGTTGTTAAAGTGAGGCCAGAATGCAAATCCAACCACTCTCCCCAGATACATCCCTAGCAGCCTAATGTGTCCCAGTCATGCCTAGCCCCCAAGGCAGGGGTTCTCATATTCCGTGATCACTGGCCACTCCACTCCATATTCCATGGTTATTGCCTCCTCTCCAGCCGCCTGCCTCTGCTAGGCAGATTTTATGGAATTCTCTAAATGCATTTTTACAACGCCATAGCCTCCAGAGCTGGCCATGCAGAGATCAAAGTCCTCACTGCCGACCAAGCCACCAGCCACCTCTTGCCTTTGACAATAGGACAGATTTCCCCCCTTAGACACCTACTTCCTAATAACTGGCCATCTCTTAGGGTCATGGTGAAGATTGACAGAGATAACATATGGGTAGCATCTGGACAGCTCCCGTTACACAGTTAGGCTGGGGACGTGATCCCCCTCCACACCCTCTCTGTGGGTTCCATATGGCTCAAATGGGGTTCACCTCAAGGACCCAGAGATGTCTGTGGGTTGCAGTAGCCCACCCCCTCATTCCATTTATAAATCCTGGAGTCCAGGGGCTGGGTCATGCCCAACTGGGTCAGGTTGACTGCAGTTCAACAAACCTCTCCTGGGCTCCTGTTGGTGCTGGGTACCCTGACAGTGGCTGAAGATGCAGAGACAGAACAAGAAAGGACTCTACTCTAGATATCCGGTGTGGTAGGGACGCCACATGTGTAATAATGCATCCTTAAGAAGAAGAAATAGAAGATGAGGGAGGAGGCAGAGTAGTACAGAAAATAGGGTCGCTTTGGAGACAGACCTAGGTTCCAATTTTGGCTTCACTGCTGTGTAGCCAGAAAACCTTATGCAAATCACTTAACCTCTTTGAGTCCCCTTTTCTTCCCTTATAAGATAGGGGGATAAAAATAAGAAGAACTTCAAAGGCTCAGGCTTAAAGATGTTTGGGGTAAGTACCTGGGACATTGCGGAGGCTCAAAAAATGGTAGTGTTATTATTATGAAGGCAGTGGGTTTCCTTGCGCTCCAGGAGCCCACCCTGCCTCTATGGGGTCAGAGTCTGAACATTTCTGGTGGCCCTGGGCTTTGGGGTTAACCAGATGACCCTTTAATATACAAAGAAACCCCAAATAGCTTAACCTCAGCCGAGGCATAGAGGGCCCGGCTGCCCCACGAATGCTGGCCTTGAATCCTGTGCTCCATTATTGCATCTGAAAATCCGTTAAAATTTCACACAATTTCCTGCACAGCAGTGTGCTTCATAATGCTGGGAGCCAAGCCGGCCCAGTAATTGGGACCGGAGTGGGGCAGAGTCCAAAGCAATTAATCCAGCCTCCTTCCTTGTTTGCGCCAGGATAAGCCTGATGGGGTGGAGAATAATTGGAAAGGAGCGGCCTCCATCCCCAACTCCAAATTAATATTTTCCTGCCCTGATTTAATTCCGCCCGGGAACAGTGACACAGAGACACGCCGTGTCAAGCGCTAAGTAATCCACCACGAGCCACCTGAGGAAGAGGAAAGGACTTTTCCTTTTCTTTGCGGTTGGCCGGGGGTGGAGGGAGGTGCGGCTAACAAGACAGAACCTCAGAAGTAAGAGGGCCTTCCAGGGGCATCCGTAGCGCAACCACCCTCCCGATGCAGTGACATGCCACAAAGAGGAGAAAAATCAGGGATCCAGGAAGGCAGACAAAACTGAGTCCCAAACCTGGCTTTGCTGCTTATGAAGTGTATGACCAGGGGCAAGTCATTCAACCCCACCGAACCTCAGTTTTCTCATCTGTAAAGTGGAGATTATAGTACCAGCCATGAGTGATTGTTGTCAGGATTCATTACAACAAATACAGTAGGTGGTTGTCAATGGTCGCTATTTTTCCTGTTATTTTAGGTTTTACAACCAGGAGCCAAGCACAACACTAGGCACTGAGAATCCAAAGGTAAACAGGCCGGGCACGGTGGCTCGCGCCTGTAATCCCAGCACTTTGGGAAGCCAAGGCGGATGGATCATCTGAGGTCAGGAGTTCAAGATCAGCCTGGCCAACATGGCAAAATCCCGTTTCTACTAAAAATACAAAAATTAGCAGGGCGTGGTGGTGCGTGCCTGTAATCCCAGCTACTTGGGAGGCTGAGACAGGAGAATCACTTGAACCTCGAAGGCAGAGGTTGCAGTGAGGCGAGATTATGCCACTGCACTCCAGCCTGGGTGACAGAGCAAGACCCCGTCTCAAAAAACAAAAAAAAAGTAAATAAAATGTGGGCCCCAGTCCTTAAGGAGCTTGCATTCTAGTTCCAAATATCCAGGACTGCTACACAGAAGGTGTTTAATATTGGCTAGCTCCCTGCCTTCTGCCTACAGCGTCACTGGACAGGCAATGATTCAACCTCCGCTTGATCACTTTAATCACTTGACCATCTCCTGACAGTTCTGTTGGTGCACTTGACTGTGTGCAGGCTTCCTCTCCAGCATCTAGCTGCACCCTGAAACCTCATCCCACTGGTTCTAGCTCCACTCTAGAGCAAGCTGGAGAAAGAGGTCCAGGTGCAGGAGTCAGGACTCAGGAATCTGCAGATTTCTCTCCCTGTCCCCACTGAGCCCTGCCTCTGTTGGCTCAGCAGCCTTATAATAGGAGGAGGGGTCCCAACTTGATTCTCTCTCACCCCGGGGGGTTCAGGCATGTTGAGTAACCTGGAGAACTGGGGCAGGATTGAGCTCAACCACTCACAGTGGTAACCTTCCCGGTCTCACTTCCCATTCCTTCCTGGACTTTCTTTCATCTCCCAAATGAACCACCTTCCTTGAATCCTTATATCAGGTCTGATTCTGGGGGATATCACACTAAGACAGCCGGGTGTCCGCAAGCCCTGAGGCCTGGACTGCCTGCCGGGGGTGCCTCTAAGCTTCATGGCTGAGCAGTGCCAGCACCTCAGGATTCCAAACTGTTGGCAGAGGTGCTTGGTGGGCGGGCTGACTCATTCATGGGCACCTGAGGCCCCCACCCACCCGGGACACTGGGGAATAATTGAAGGCCGCATGGCAACAGGAATCCCACAGGCTCAGGTGGCGGGTGGTAAGAGCAGGGAAGTCTCGCTATTTCTGTAGCCCTCTCCCCAGTCGGGGGAAGAACACAAACTCCAGGGTGAGGGAGAAAGAAGATGCCTCAGTGGGTTCAAAACTCCCCCAAAGAAAACCATTCAAGCCAAAGCAGGGAGTTGCCAGCAAAACCCCCGTGTGTGTTCGACAAAACTGCAAGGAAGTACTATGCAAATGTCAAACTGATGAGGAGAGGAGGGGAGAAAGGGACGGGAATAAACCAAACATTAAATCAAATCAGTAGGAGAATAAGAGCTAAACTCCTTGCTTGTAGCACTCAATTCTATAGTCGATACAGTCAGGAATGAATGAACAGCCTGCTCAGAGCCACATCTGAATTCAGTGTGTGTAGCACCCTAAACTCTTTGAGGAGAATCAGCCAGCCAGGTGCCATCCCGCCCCATGCCCAACTACAGGGACAAATGGGCTTGGGGAGGGGACCTAACCTAGGCCCTCTGGGGGCAAGGCAGGGAGGAGCCCTGCCCAGGGGCCGGGTGGCATGGGGCAAGTCCTGTCTCCTCTCGGAGGCTCACGGCACCCGCGTGGAGGGCAGCTTGAGGAGGCTGTTTGTGCAGGGCACAGAGGTCTGCGTGGGGATAAAATGGTTGGCCATAATAAAAAGATGGGGATAAAGGAGGTTGAATGAGATACTGGTGGAGCAGGAGCCCGGTGGTCTGTGTCCTATCTTGCTTTGTTTTGCTTCGTTAGGGATGTAAAATGAGGGTTTGGTTTTTGTTAAAGAAACTGGGATTGGAGAGGAGGGGAAGTGCCCTGCCTGGAAGACAGATGACGAAGGAGAGAAGGGAGAAACCCAGGGCTGCTGTGATTAGGCTGGAGTGTGCTGTATGATGCCATCTGCTCCCCTGGTTTCCCACAAAAACTTCAGTGAAACCCGCACTGTTCACCCACACGTTGGGAACTGGCCGTGTGTGTGCTGCATGGCTATAGGGTGGGCACAGGGGTAGGACAGAGGCTGAGGGGGCCCAGCTATGTTCAGGTTCTACGTGGGCAGACATGCTATGTGGAGGATCCCATCAGCCGCTCCCTGTAGCTCCATTCCACAGCCATTTGTGGATTATACGGCCACGTAGCAGGCACAGTGCCAAGACTGGGAACAGCCGCAAATATGACGTGGCCCTGCCCTTGATCAAAGACTAGAGGGGAAGACACAAGCCAACATATTGGTTCAGGGGATAAGCTTTGCATGCCAGGGTAGGTTCTAGCCCCAGGGCAGAGCGCTCTCTGGAAGCCGGGGTGGAGCCAGCACTTACATTTTCGCACTCCACCCACAGAAACTCTGCTCAGAAACAGTGGGGGACTGGCACATGGTCACACAGCTGCAAAAGGGTGGAACTGGCTGTGAACCCATGTCTGCACCTTCAGAAACCAGCTTTGCTCATGGCTCACCTGGTTGAAACTTCACCAGCCAGGCTTTTGTAGAAATGGGATGCCGACAGTGGAGTGGACACTCTTTCCCTTCACCTAGGGCAGCCTCGAGGCTACACGGCTGTCTCCAAGCTCACTGACATGTGGTCCCTCACCCCCAGCTTTGGGCTTTATCTCAGCTGTCTCCAAAGTTCCAGATGTGACATAGAGCCCCTTCAATAACTTCTCCTTTTGGCTTAAGCCAGTTTGAGTTTGGGTTTCCATCAGCATCTTTCTCCAAGCTGAAAAGAGTTAGGACTGTATAGGCCTCAACATCTGGTGGGAATTGTGCCAGTGTGTTCACCCCTGCCCACTCCAATCCCAGGTAGGTTGAGTTTAAATTCATCTTTGACGGTGGAGGAAAATGGAGTCCCAGATAAAAGAAGTAGCTTATGCAAGGCCACACAGCCAGTTAGAGGCAGGACTGAAATTTGAACTCAAACCTTAAGACTTGCACTCTGCTTCCCTTCTGGATCATTGTGTTATCCACTGGTTCTGAAAAGATTCGTATGCAGAGTATGTGAGTGTCAGTGTGAGTGTGTTTCTATGCCCTCAGAGAGATACTGAAGTCCCGTTGGGTCAGGCTTGTGCCACTGACGTCCCCGACATCTCCCAGACCCAAGTAAGAGCAAGTGGGTCCCCCACAAGTGGTCCCTGGACTTCAAGCATAAATGGGCTTCCAGAGGAGGCTGCCCTGGCATGTCCAGATCTGGGCAGCAACATGGCTCTGGGAATGCCATGCTGTGTGTCCAGGGGAAGACATCAACCTTTCTGGGACTCAAGCTGATGTGAAGTTGAACCTGATAAAAAAAGAATACCAGCAAAAGAGATAGCTGGTGTGAACCATCTCTTGTGAAAAAGTAAAACACTTGCTAAAAAGAAAGCTACCGAATGCATTCCACTTTAAGAAAATTCAATATGCAAAATCTCAATTTACTCTCTGAATTTAGAGGATGAAGAACAGTTTGACAAAAGAATTCTAATTGCCACAGCAGTTCCATTGAGGAGCCAGGGTGAGTGTTTCCAGGCCTCCCCAGCATGCAGGCAGAAATGCAGGAAACAGAAATGCTTTGAGCCAGAGGGCCGGAGCTTTGCCCACTGAAGACCCCAGGAGGATGGCCAGGGTCTCAGAGGCAGTAGAGGAAGGGGTCAGTAAACAGTTGCTATGGAGACACAGGGATGTGTCAAGTGGAAGTACAAGACCCCGAACTCCAAATCCTGGGGCAGCTTGGACCCAAGACGAAGCCCAGAAGGATGTGGTATGACATGTTACAAAATCCACTCCCTTCTCTCCCAACCCATCCCTACAGGGCCGCTCCCTGGTACCCATCCTTGTGGGAGAATTGTACTTCCCATCCTACTGCTGGACTTGGCGATAAGACTCCTTTCGGCAAATGGAATAGGAACAGGAGGGACATAGACCATGCCCAAGCTAAGGCCTTTGGACCTCACGTTTCCACCATCTTTCTTGCTCTTTCCTTCTGCTACCAGATTGGAGCTGCTTTTTCAGCCTGAGCCCCAGAATGAAGACACATGGAACAGAGTCACAAATAACCTGCAGCAGATATGTATGATGAACAAAAAAAATAACTTATGTTGCGATAAGCCACTGAGATTTTGGGATTGTTCATTACTACACCATAAACTAGCAAAAGCTGACTAATACAGAAGGCAATACTCACAGCTTTAAGGCCACCTCTGACAACCCAACGGGATAAGTGGCTCAGATGTGTCTCTTCAGATCAGCATTTGCAGTGCACGGGAGTCCCATGGGAACTTATAAAACAGATTTCCACTTCTTTTTTTTTTTTTTCCTTGAAATGGAGTCTCACTCTGTCACCCAGGCTGGAATGCAGTGGCACAATCTCGGCTCACTGCAACTTCTGCCTCCTGGGTTCAAGCGATTCTCCTCTCTCAGCCTCCGAAGTAGCTCAGACTACAGGCATGAGCCACCATGCCTGGCTAATTTTTGTATTTTTAATAGAGACAGGGTTTCACCTGTTGGCCAGGCTGGTCTTGAACTCCTGACCTCAGGTGACCCACCCACCTCAGCCTCCCAAAGTGCTGGGATTACAGGCATGAGCCACCGCACCTGGCCCCAGATTCCCCCTTCTGAGACTGAAGTCAGTTTATCTAAGGATGAGGCCAAGGAACTGGTATTTTTGACAAGCTGTGAAGATGACGGTGGCCTGTCCACAGACCACGCTTTAAGAGGCCCTGATCTAATGAGTCCACTATTTTTGCTATCCAGAACAATGTCCAGAGAGGCACAGCAACATGCCAAAGGTCACACAGCAAGGTGCTACATAAGAAACGAATCTCCACCTCATTTCCCTGAAGCACCCCGTCCTTCCCCAGAGAAACGGTGGGGAGGTGGAAGGGAAAAGAGAGACTCACAGGTTGACAATGCAGCTCCAGAGAGAAACCAGTGGGAGGCCAAGGAATTCAAGTTGAGCCAGGGTCCAGGTTCCAGCTAAGAAGGGAGTGCCCTGTGAGTGGATGAAGAGGCAGCTCCCTGGGGCCTTCCCTGGAAGAGGTGGGGAAAAGGGTGTCAGATTACAGAGCAGGAGGCTGGAGGAAAGAGAAAGAAAATAAATAAATAAAAATAGAAAAGGGAAAAAAAAAAAGCCCTCCAGCCCTGGTGAGCCCAAATATCCCCAGCCGCGCTGCAGGCGCTGCCCCAGTCCTCTTCGATTTTGATGTACAGTTTGAAACAAATCAATAGCAGTATAATAATACTCAGCACGCTGTGTAATTTTTATATCATTAGTTTTCATTTTCCGCTCCCCATGCATCAAAAAACTTACAACGGGCTCGTAAAGTTTATTTAGTATTCCATGAATTCCTAATCAGTTTCATTTCATAATGATTCAGGAGCCGCCCGCTGCCTAGGCCCCCGTGTCAAAAAATCGATAAAACCAACACAGTTTTCCTGATGGCGGCTGCAAAAGGATCTATTGTAGGGGAATTATGATTTATGCCCTGGCCTGAACCATGAGCAGCAGCCTCCACCCGGCGGCTCAGGGCTGAGGTCTTCGCCAATAATGATTTATGCACCTCTGAGGGCCCCACCCTGGTTCCCTTCCTGCCCTGGCTGGCCCCTGACACTGGGGGCAGCGGGCGGGGGGGGTGGGGTGGACACAGCTGGGAGGGAAGGAGGAAGGAGAAGGCACAAGGGGAGGGTCTACTGATAGTCTGAGCATCCCTGTGTAGGTCCAGCATCTGCCTCTAAGTCCACCTACCCTCCAGGAAGGCCTGATCAGAGTACAGAGGGATTAAGGGAGCCCTACCTGGTCCCAAAGAGCTACAGAGGGAACATTCCTGGGGCAGGTGTGTGTGGGTGGAGCTGGGGTAACTCCAGCTCTCCAACTGTAATCCTCGTTCCCACTCAGCCTCCGTTCTGACCCCACGGATGAGTTCTTGGCCCCTACTTTGAACAAATGACAGTCACCTCCACCTCCCCTGTCCCTGCCCCAGTGGCTCTGAGAAAGCTAAATGGGAAAGGGGTCCCAAGGGTCATGGTGGCCAGAGGGCCTCAGTTAGACCCCACGGGATGCAGACACAGCAGGCTTCCAGGGATTTTGAGGCTGTAATGAATGTTTCCAAGACTCCCAGGAGGAAACAAAGAGTGAACCTGAGAGCTTGTTCAGAGGTTCCGGCAGGCGAGTCCAGATCCTGGTATATCCTTGACCAAAGAACAGTCCTCCTCTATCAGGAAAGGTTGTCCTCTCCAAGTGTGCAGCTTCAGCAGGGACACATATGGAGCAGTGAGGGAGGACGGGGACACCCGCCTAGCCAGCCAGATCACCCAAATCAACCCTGGCGATCAACGGGGTGACAAATGTTGCAGCCAGATTGCCCTCATATCCAGGAATGACTTGCCCCTTCTCTTCTCTCTGAGGCAGATTGGCTTGGTTTTCAAACCCCTGCATCCCCACCCAAAGCTCCCATGCCCTTCCTCCACTGGTCATAATTAATAGATCTGTGAGACATGTTAATGGGATGGGTATTAAGTCCAACAATTGGTTTAATTAACAGCAACTAACCTAGCTGGGATAGAAAGATCTCAGGGTGACTTCATATGTGAGGGGATGCTCTGGTGTGGCAGGAAGCCAACTGGGACCACCGATATGTCCACCCCCACACACCATCTATCAGTGGGTTTCTCGGCCTCCACGTGGTGTCTGGGGAAGACTGGGGCTTCATTTAAGTGAGTTGAGAGAAGCAGAGGTTCAGGGGCTCATCACTGCAGGACCTGTCCTGAGGCACCGTTGGCACTCCAGCCTTTGACTCTAGTTAGAATAGGTGGGCTTCTAGCCGGGCGCGGTGGCTCAAGCCTGTAATCCCAGCACTTTGGGAGGCTGAGGTGAGTGGATCACGAGGTCAGGAGATTGAGACCATCCTGGCTAACACGGTGAAACCCCATCTCTACTAAAAATACAAAAAATTAGCCGGGCGTGGTGGTGGGCGCCTATAGTCCCAGCTACTCAGGAGGTTGAGGCAGGAGAATGGCATGAACCCGGGAGGCAGAGCTTGCAGTGAGCTGAGATCACGCCACTGCACTCCAGCCTGGGTGACAGAGAGAGATTCCGTCTCAAAAAAAAAAAAAAAAAAAAAAAGAATAGGTGTGCTTCCTCCTGACACCTTCATTTGTTTTTCATTCATTCACTCATCAAACATCAGGGAGACACCTTGAAGCCACTTGCCTTATTATGCGAAGAGAAGAGAAGGGACTTGCCTGACGCCACGCAGATGCAGAGTGGCAAAGCCAGGATTCCAGCCCAGATTCACCAGGTCTGACAACAAGCAGTGTCTGCCCATCCCGTCCCACTGAGCCCCACAATCCCCTCACTGGCTGCCTGTGCTCCTCTCTTCAGCCTACTTTGAGGGGTTGGGGGAACAGGGCATGACAGCCTCTCTCCTTCCATGTCCATCCATCACCCCATGCACATGGCAGTTTGGAAAGAGCCCAGACTTTGGGGCCAGACCTGGATTCGAATCCTGGTTTCCTCCACTCACCAGCTGAGTGACCCTAGACAATTTAATTAACCTTTCTGATTCTGGCTTTCCTCACGTGTAAAATCAGAGTCATAATTTCTGCCCCACAGATGGTAATGGGTCAAAAGAACAGCAGATATAAAATACCCACCCTCATGAGGCCCCTGATAGATGCTTCCTGCCCTTCCCCCACTCCCTTGTTGCCTCTAAGCCTCACTTCTCCCCAGAGAATCATCTATCTGGTGCTGGGAGTGAAAAGGGGGCCTGGGTCTGTCTCCCCTCCTCCCAGGATTAATCAGAAAACCAAAAACCAGCCAGGATTTGGCATCAGTGGGCTGGGGCTGTGCCACTGTTCGTTGCACTGTGGCAGAAGGAGAGGAGCCCAGCCTCATCTATGCAAATCTGAGCCAAAGCCCCTGCCAGCACCTCGGTTTCCCCATCTGTGAGACAGACGCATGATTCCTTCTAAGGCTGAAGCCTGGCAGTTCACTGACCTGGGAATCGTGTTCCAGGAACCAGCAGCTTCTCCCAGGTCAGGAGTCAGAGGGTAGAGGGGCTGGGGTGAAGCGTGAGACTCCCTGGACGTGGGGTGGGAGAAGGGGAGGGCCCCTGGCCTGGGGAAGCTCTAACTGCCCCCTCTCCATCCCCAAAAGAGACAGAGGCCTGCTGCCTGTGAATCAGAGTCCAAATTCTTCCCCCACGGAAACGGAGGCCCTTGAGGCTGGCTGCCACTCCAGAGCAGCCCAGTCCGATCAGGGTCTGCAACTTCAGACTCAGCCTGTCTCCCTGGGCTCCCTCCTCCGCTCCCTGCTCTGTCTCTGTCTTCTCCAGTGAGTTTCCTGTCCTTCTGCCTCTTCCGCTCTATTCCTTCCCCGCCACCCACTTCCCTCTGGGGAAAATAAGCACTTGGTTGTGTAAGGCCAGAGGGGTTCTAACACCGCTCCACCAACTGGCAGTGCTGAAAGCCCTGTGATTTCAAGGGAACAACCTCTCCCCACTGCTCCCCTTTCTGCTGCCAGGTCCCCGCTTTGTCCCTCAGCTGTTCCATCACCCCTGGGCCGAGTGACAGTCCTACTGGGAAGGTAGCAAAGTGGGGCAGGAAGCTGATCAGCGGCCAGCTCAGGCCCACAGCGGGACATCCACTAGGATCCAGCACTTTGGGGTGAGCCCCAGCCTGTCTCTGGGAGCCAAGGGATGGGGACCAGAAGCACCAATCCATCTCTCTGTTCTCTGCGCCAGACCCTGCAAACACACATAGGCTCCGCAACCCTGAGGCCGGCTCTGCCTTTGAGCTCTGCTTCCTGCTCCCTCTTTCTCTGTCCCTGATCTCACCTCTTATTCTACCAGAGACAGAGCCAGCCAGGCCCAGGGGGCCATGTCAGGGACTTGGTCTCAGCTGCTCCAGCTCCTTGATGAAAGGGAAAGGGCCCAACTCAGGCATCAGCTGTTTCACCTGTGAAATGGGTTCAATGAGAGTTTATGTGTCAGAGGAAAAGGCCACGGCTGGACAATGTGCTGGAGGATTGTGACTCCTTATTTAACAGTCCTCTATTGTCACTGCACAGACCTCAGTCCCCAAGACTGTGGGCCCAAGCAAGGACCCTCCCAGGGTGACTACACCTTACAAAGCTCTCCAGCTGGCAGAGTCCCTGACGATCAGGACCTCATTCAGGGGACACAGAGGGTCACAAAGGAAACAGGAAAACAGAGAGTAGGACCCAAAGGCATCTGTGTCCCATGGTGGGAGGGGGTCACTGAGGCAGGAGGGAGCCAGGGTTCTGGGGTCAGAGGAACCTGAGTTTGGAGGGGATGTGGCCACCTGCTAGTGGAAGGGCATTGGACCAGGAATTTAACCTCTGGGGATCTCGGTTGCTCGTTTGCAGAAATGACAATACACATGACCTCCCAGGAGTGCCCTGTGGAATCACCAGCAAATGACAGCATGGAAGGCACAGGAAGGGCTTTGGAGGCAGAAGCAGGTGGGTTTGCACTGCAGCTGGTTGACTGTCTTCCCACGTGACCTTCAGCAAGTTACCTCCTGGCTCAAAGCTGCGTCTTCTTCATCTGTAACATGGGAGTGATTGTCACATCTCTCTCACAGGGTGGTTTGTGCAGGTTACAGATGGCTGTGCATCCTTTAGAACACAGAGGTGGCACCCAACAAGTGTTCCTTGTAACTTCTGTGGCCTGGGCACAGTGCCTTGGCACAAGAGAGGGGTTCAGTAAATGTTTTTTCAGGCCAGGTGCAGTGGCTCATGCCTGTAATCCCAGCACTTTGGGAGGCCAAGGCGGGTGTATCTCCTGAGGTCAAGAGTTCAAGATCAGCCTGACCAATATGGTGAAACCCTGTCTCTACTAAAAATACAAAAATTAGCCAAGCATGTTGGTATGTGCCTGTAATCCCAGCTACTCTGGAGGCTGAGACAGGAGAATTTCTTGAACCCAGGAGGCAGAGGTTGCAGTGAGCCAAGATAGCACCACTGCACTCCAGCCAGGGCAACAGAGTGAGACTCCATCTCAAAACCATAAATAAATAAATGTTTTTTCAGTTTATTGTGGGTGTGGGTGGGGAACAGGTTTATTATGGGGGACCCATGAGGTAACCCAACTGAATAGTGAAGGGTGGACTCTGCTCAGGCCAAGAACATCTGCAAACACATTTGTAGACACTGATCATTTCTGGGTCCCCAGAGAAGAACAGGGACTTGGGTCTCCATCTGGCAATTAAATAAACTGATACCTAGAGAGGTTTGGTGAGCTTTTTTCAAGGTCTCCCAGAAAGGGTGAGTCAGAAATGTCAGAGGCATGTGAACCACAGCAATTCCATCTTGAATAGGAGCTGGGTAAAAGGAAGCTGAGACCTACTGGGCTGCATTCCCAGATGGTTAAGGCATTCTAAGTCACTGGATAAGACAGGAGGTTGCCACAAGATACAGGTCATAAAGACCTTGCTGATAAAACACGCTGCAGTAAAGGAGCTGGCCCAAACCCACCAAAACCAAGATGGCGACAACAATGATCTCTGGTCGTCCTCACTCCTACACTCCTATCAGCGCCACGACAGTTTACAAACGCCATGGCAACATCAGGAAGTTACCCTATATGGTCTAAAAGGGGGAGGCATGAATAACCCACCCCTTGTTTAGCATATCATCAAGAAATAGCCATAAAAATGGGCAACCAGGGCCGGGCACGGTGGCTCACGCCTGTAATCCCAGCACTTTGGGAGGCCGAGGTGGGCGGATCATGAGGTCAGGAGATCAAGACCACAGTGAAACCCCGTCTCTACTAAAAATACAAAAGAAAATTAGCCGGGCGCGGTGGCGGGCGCCTGTAGTCCCAGCTACTCTGGAGGCTGAGGCAGGAGAATGGCGTGAACCCGGGAGGCGGAGCTTGCAGTGAGCCGAGATCACGCCACTGCACTCCAGCCTGGGCAACAGAGCGAGACTCCGTCTTAAAAAAAAAAAAAAAAAAAGGGCAACCAGCAGCCTTTGGGGCTGCCCTGTCTATGGAGTAGCCATTCTTTTTTTTTTTTTTTTTTTTTTGAGATGGAGTTTTGCTCTTGTTGCCCAGGCTGGAATGCAATGGCATGATCTTGGCTCACCACAACCTCTGCCTCCTGGGTTCAAGCTATTCTCCTGCCTCAGCCTCCCAAGAGGATGGGATTACAGGCATGCGCCACCATGCCTGGCTAATTTTGCATTTTTAGTAGAGATGGGGTTTCTCCATATTGGTCAGGCTGGTCTTGAACTCCCAACCTCAGGTGATCCACCCGCCCTGGCCTCCCAAAGTGCTGGGATTACAGGTGTGAGCCACTGCGCCTGGCCTGGAGTAGCCATTCTTTTATTCCTTTACTTCCTTAATAAACTTGCTTTCACTTTATGGACTCCCCCTAAATTATTTCTTGCATGAGATCCAAGAACCCTCTCGGGGTCTGGATTGAGACCCCTTTCTGGTAACGAAACTAATGCCAGACCACTCAGTGCCACCCAGGTGGGACTCCAGGCTCTGGAGCAAGCTGCCCCCTCCTGCCTTCCCAGACAGTTCATGATAGCAATCACCACTTACTGAGTCTCTATGCCCAGTGCTTGGCTAAATGCTATAAAGTGCTTATCTAATTTAGCGTGCTCACTGCCTATGAAACAGCTTTTTTCTCACCCTCATTTTACAGGTAAGGAAACTGAGGCACAGGGCGTTAACGGGCTTGTCCAAAGTCACCCTGTTCACAAGTGATGGGGGCTGAACTATAAGCTTTGATATCTGAAGCCTGTGAACTTGATCTCTAACTGCGCCAGCAGAATCAGAGGTAGTCTGTCCATCTAAACACAGGCTGGTGGGTCCCCGCATTGGTCAACCTGCCAATCCCCCTGCCTCGCTGAAGGGCCAACCCTCAACTCTTCTCAGGCTGAGGCCTACCAGGTGTGAAGGGAGCCTCAGCTCCTGACCAGCTCCTGAGTGTCCCAGGGAAGAAGGCAACACGGACTCCCTGTGTCCTGCCACCCTGGGCTTTCAGAACCCGCATGTTTCCCACAGTCTAACCTAAATCCTTTCGCTTCAGGGGCAGTCCTGGGCACCTCTCACTTCCACCATCATTCTCGTCATCCACCCCTAACCTAGTACAGCCTCTAAGAAATGGGGCCAGTGGCCCCACTGGGAGAAGGTGCCTGGTCCAAGGCCTGGACCTCTCCCTGCCCTCGAGTCCCCACAGTAATGCCCAGGCTTTGTAGTCACTGGGCCGGAGCTCCCACCCTGGTTCCATCTGCATTCCTTAGCCCATGTGACACTGAGCAAGGAGATTCCTTCACCTTCCTAAGCCTCAGTTTCCTGCTCTGTAAAATGGCAGCAATCATCCTTATTGTCATGAAACTCAGACGTCACAATGGGCTGGAAGTTCTGAGCAGAGTGCTCCTGGAGCACATGGCAGGATCGCAACCCATGCTGCTCTCCTCCTCCTTTTCCTCTGCCTTCTCCTCTCCCCTCTCCTCCTCCACCTCCTTCTCCTTCTCTTCCCATTTTATTTCACCCACCAAGAAACTCCAAACCCAAGCATCTTTGGGCATCAAGCTCCTCCTCCATCCTACATCCTCCCTGATTTCTCCCTGGGGAGGGCAAAGGCAGGTGTGGTGACCCTTCCTTTTCTTCCCACCTTCCCTGGAGGCCTCGGTGGGGGTCATTGAAGGTGAAGTTGGTTCCAATGGAATGGAAGGCACAGTCTTGAGGATTGGGCTGTGTCTGAGGGTCAGAGGGTCCTTCTCCTAGGCTACCCAGCAGCCTGCCAGGGGCTGTGGTGGGGAGACACAGTATGTCACATGCAAGAGGTGGTAGATCATTTGCTCCTCCACTTTATAGATGAGAAAGCTGAGGCCTAGCAAAAACAAGAGGCTCAGCCCAGGACACACAGCTGGGGGGAGTCTGGGCTCAGCTGGAGCCACCAGCCTGCCTCAGCGAAAGTAGAAAGTTCTTGTGCTTCCTGCTTCAGAATCAACATCTTTACTCTCCAGTGTGGAAGATCAACTCCTCATCCTGCCAATCTGAGCCAGTTGGCATTTCAGAGGCCAAGACAATTGGCCTTAAATCCTAAACCCTAATACAGCCATGACTAAAATTGCGCTCCACCCAGTGCAGACCCTCCTTCAGGTCAGGTCCTGCAGAGGAAACCACACATTTGATTGCTCTCCTGTATGCACAGCTGTAGGTCAAATTGCATTACGCCAAGAGCCATTATAACAAAAGTGACAGGGCTACCAAAACTTTGCCAAAACCAGCCCAGGAGGCATCCACCAGCTCCAATACTGCCTCCTTGAGTCTCGGGAAGAGTGCTGGTCTGCAGGTCCCCATATGGGATCTTTATGGCTCAGAGAGGGCACACAGAGAGGAAGTGGTGAACAGCCCATGTGGGTCTGGCCACAAAACCTCCAAGGCTCCTTCCATGCCCAAGTCCTTCTTGAGCCATACCCTGACAGAAGTACCTGGGACAGAGGAACTGATGCACTCTGAGAGGAACACACGAGGTGGGTGGGGCTTGTACTTATGTGCCCTGACAAATGTGCCCTGACAAATGTTACACAAAAGTGGAACACAGCGCCTCCATCAATACACACGCATGTGGCCTGTACACAGGCACACACTCTCATGCACACACAGGCATTAGGGCAGCAGTTCTCAATTGGATACACACTAGACTACTGGGGAGCTTTAAAACACACCTGTGTCCAGCCCCACCCCCTGGGATGCTGATGGAATGAATGTGCGTCAGTTACCTATTGCTGCATACCAAATAACCCCCCAAAATTTAGCACCTTAAAAAAACAACAAACATTAGCTCACAAGTTTCTTTTTTTTTCTTTTGTTTTTTAAATTATTTCAATAGTTTTGGCAGAACAGATGGTGTTTGGTTCCATGGATAATTTCTTTAGTGGTGATTTCGGAGATTTCCGTGCACCCATACCCCGAGCAGTGCACACCGCACCCAGTGTGTAGGCTTCTATCCCTTATCACTCCCGCCCTTTCCGCGAGTCCCCAGAGTCCACTGTATCATTCTTATGCCTTTGTGTCCTCATAGCTTAGCTCCCACTTATAAGTGAAGACATATGATGTTTGGGTTTTCCACTCCTGAGTTACTTCACTTAGAAGAGTGGTCTCCAATTCCATCCAGGTTGCTGCCAATGTCATTATTTCTTTCCTTTTTATGGCTGAGTAGTATTCCATGTTGTGTGTGTGTGTATATATATATATATATATCACATTTTCTTTATCCACTCATTGGTTGATGGGCATTTAGGAGCTCACATGGTTTCTGAGGTCACAAATCCAGGAGCAGCTGAGCCAGGTGGTCCTGACTCAGGATCTCTCCTGAGGTTGGAGTTCAGACGTTAGCCCAGGCTGGAGCATCTGCTTCGAGATGACTCAATGCCACCAGCAAAAGGCTTCATTTCCTGGCCACATGGGCCTCTGCAAAGGGCTGCTTGAGTGTTTTCATGACCCGTCAGTTGGCTGCCTTCTGAGCAAGTGATCCAAGGCAGTGCAGAGAGGAAGCCTCAGTACCTTCCCTGCCCTAACCTCCTAAATCACACCACTTCCGCTGCTTTTGTGTTTTAGAAGGAGCCCACACTCTAGGGCAAGGGAATTAGACTCCATCTTCAGAAGGGAGGAGCCTCAAAGGATTTGTGGATCTACTTTAAAACCATCACAGCATGTGAGGTGAGGCCAGGGCACTGGGATTTTTAAACACCCCCAGGTGACTCCAACGTGCAGCCAGGGCTGAGACCTACTGTCTTGCAAAGTCACCAATCAGAGGTAGAGACTAGAGATTCAGCAAGACATGACTTCAGGGTACACCAGCCACCCAGGCCCTCCATCCCCAGGAAAGCTCACTTCAGTGGCCTCAGCCCAGCTTCCATCCTTCCCTGACCCCTCACAGCTCACGTCTCCTGGAGGCCTTCTCAGAGACCCCCACCCCCAGGCTCCAGGCCACGTCCCAGCCCAGCATCACCCCTGCACTAGCTGTTCCTAAGACTGGTTTCAGGCCTGTGCACATGTGTGGGTTTGCGTGAGTGCCCATGTATGCACACGTGTATGTGCATGTACCCACACAGGCCCATCTCCTCACAGGCCAGGACTCCCTGACAAGGTGACCACATCCTCTCTTCTCCTCACCCCTCCTCTGTCTTCTTCTCTTCCTTCCTTTTTCTTTTTTTTTTTCCTGAGATGGAGTCTCACTCTGTCGTCCAGGCTGGAGTGCAGTGGTGTGATCTCAGCTCACTGCAACCTCCACCTCCCAGGGTCAAGTCCACCTCCTGCTTCAGTCTTCCAAGTAGCTGAGATTACAGGCATGCGCCCCCCTACCCAGCCGATTTTTGTATTTTTAGTAGAGACAAGATTTCACCATGTTGGCCAGGCTGGTGTTGCACTCCTGACCTCAAGTCATCTGCCTGCCTTGGCATCCCAAAGTGCTGGGATTGCAGGCGTGAGCCACCACACCTGGCCTCTTCCTTTCTTTCCCTTTCTCTCCCCCTCCTTCTCTTCCCTCTCCTTTCTTTTCTCACTCTTGGCTTTTCCCTTTCTCTCTGTCTCCCGCAGGTCTCTCCTTTCTGATCTTGGGATCTCCACACCCTCATCCACTCGGCCGTCAGGAGGCTCCTCGGCTCATCTGTGATGATTCGGGTGCTCTAACAGGCACAGGAGCAACTCAGAGTGACCAGGGAGTGGACTGGGACCTCCCTGCCCGCTGACCTCCAAGGACTTTCCAGGCCCACTCTGCTTGTCCTCCAGCCCCAGCCACTCCTCCAGGCCACCTCCTATATCACCTGCCTCACCCCAGGCCCCCCACTCCCAGGAAGGCAGGAGCTGAGGGGCAGTGGCCGGAGCCGGGAGAGGAGCCAGTCCACTTCCAGACGCCTCTGTCTCTCTCTCTAGGGTCCCAGCCTGCCGGCTTCCCATGTGCTCCTTCCTCTCCATATTCCCTCTCTCTCCATTTCTCTCTGTCTTTCTGTCTCTGTCTCCATCTGTCCCTTTCTTTGGCTCCAGCTTTCTCTTGGAGATCTCCTGGCCAGAGCTCCTAAGGCTGCAGAAATGAGAAGGGTTCCCCTCACGAGGACAGCAGCTCTGCCCTAGTAATAAGGAGGAAGGAGAACTCTTCTCAGGAATTAATGAGACCACCAAGAACAAAAGAGGCGACCAGCAGAGGCCAGAGAGGCGGGGCCG
The DNA here is from genome assembly GCF_028878055.3 of Symphalangus syndactylus. Taxonomy (NCBI): domain Eukaryota; kingdom Metazoa; phylum Chordata; class Mammalia; order Primates; family Hylobatidae; genus Symphalangus; species Symphalangus syndactylus. The sequence goes on along the minus strand of NC_072442.2, from coordinate 25,163,639 downwards.
CGTTAAGCCATCCCCGCAGAATCACACGCCAGCAATAATAGAGTCAGGAAAAATGGAGTCGAGATCCCTGTGGTAAAAACTATTAGAGGAGGCGAATTATAAAACTATTAACCAGAATGTAACTCCCAATTAAAAGATGATTTAACACTGGAACCTGATGGATGAATTTTGATTAAATGGAGAACTATTAGGAGCCCTGGGATAAGGCTGTTCCTGCCAGTTCTAAAAGTTAAAAGGCAGTTTGATATAAAAATTTATAAATTAAGGTTAATTACTTTAAATAACATGGCTGGAAGCAATGAAAGGAAATTTGTCAGAATCTCCAGAGTTTGGGGCAAGATGGATACAGATGTCTGGACTGGCCCCAGGGAGCCTGGAGGTCAGGGCAGGGACGGTCGAGGCCAGCAAAAGGGCAGGTGACATCCGTGCTCCTGCAGAAATCCACTAAGAAGTGAGGGGCTGGCTGAGGCACCAGAGTGGGGATGCCCCCAATATTCCCCACCAGACCCCACCAGTGGGAGTCTCCAGGCCATGCCCCAGCATTTCCTGAGCACTTGGCAGGAGTGGTGGACAAGTCACTCTGCCTCAGTCCTGCCCCAGCTGAAGGGGCATCACCAGCACCCCCATGCCCAGCCATGTCCTGCCAGGCCTGCTCCACGCCCTCCATTCCAGTGACACTGGCCTGCAGGATGAGGAGGATCTGCAGGGGGCAGGCTGCTCTTCTCTGATGCTCCAGGGGTGTGGGCTATGACCACCCCACAGGACCATACTCCTGCCTCCACGGCGCCCTGCACCAGAGCCCCAGATCCTCCCTGGAGCTGCAGATCTGTGCTTCAGAAGGCCCGGGCACTGCCCATATTCAACATCTGACCCTTTACAGGTCGAGGTTCTGCCTGGGTACCTTGTCCTCTTCCCAAAACCCCATCCCTGCCCTTAGGTGATTTCTCAGCATGCCCTGTGGTTGGCCTGGTCCTGTCCTAGCAGTTGGGAGAGAACCATACTTGGCTCACAGCTACAGCCAGACCTCAAGGGGTCCAGGAGAAATTGATGTAAGGCTTGCCCAGTGATTAGGGCATGGGCACTCAAGCCAGACTCCTTGGGTTCAAGCTCCAGCTCCAACCCTTAGCAACCTATGTCTTCAGGACTTGGAGTTCTTCATCTGTAAACTGGAGATAATACCCTCTCCTTGCACGATGGTTGTGCAGATGAGAGGTAAAGCCCTCACAGGTAGTATGTGCTCAATAAGTGGCAATGATTCTCACCATCTGTGTCTCATCTTAGTAAGAATTGCAATTGTCTGCCAGGTGCCACTGAGAGCTTCCTGCATGCAAGCACATGGTAACCACGTGGCAGGCATAAAGGGAAAATACCTTATTTCATCTTCTCAGCACCCTTTGAAGTCAGTCGTGTCATAATTCTCATTCACAGAAGAGAAAACTGAGGCACAGGGAGGTGTGGTCACAAGCCGCAGGCCTCGAAACTGGCAGCGGCCAAGCCAGGACTTGGGTCTTTCGGTTCCTGACCGCATCGCTCCTTGCCTCCCAGGGCACTGTTCGGCAGGCATTTACATTTACTCTGGCTGTGCCTCTCACTATCAACCCCAAATGGTATTTGGAATGAGAGCCAATAGGAAAGAAGGGAGACATAAAGGGGTTAGAGGAAGGAAAGAAGGAAGGAAGGGAAGGGAAGGAGGGAGGGAGAAGGAATGATCTGTGCTTCAGGAGGCCCGGGCACTACCCACATTCAACATCTGACCCTTTACAGCTCAAGGCTCTGCCTGGGTACCTCGTCAGAGGAAAGAGGAAGGGAGAGAGGGAAGGAAAGAGGTAGCCAGGCTTGGTGGTGCACCTGTAATCCCAGCTACTCAGGAGGCTGAGGCAGGAGAATTGTTCGAACCTGAGAGATGGAGGTTGCAGTGAGCCGAGATCATGCCACTGTACTCCAGTATGGGCGACAGAGTAAGACTGTGTTTCAAAAAAAAAGAGGGAAGGAAAGAGGAAGGAAGGGAAAGAGGAAGGAAGGAATGAGAAAGAAAGAGCAGGGCAGGACAGAGGAAGGAAAGGGAAAGTCTTATGGATTGGTTTGTATGTTTTTAATAAATCTCTCTGAAGGTGTCCTGTTTCTGAGACAGGTGCTAATAACACAGATGTTTTTACTTTGTAAAAATTCATCCCTCTGTGTGTACTCACTCGTGCTTTTTTCTCTATGTAAAACATTGATTATAATAAACAGTTTTCTTATAAATATAATGGGTGAATTTTATGGTATACAAACTATACCTCAATAAAGCTGTGTTTTAAAAAATAAATATAGTACACCAAAAAAACCCAACCCTTTGCACAGTATATAATATAGAGTAGCTATCAAAAGACCAAGAGAGGCCCGGAGTAGCTAAGTGGTTGCCCTGGGACGAGGCCATCAGAGAGGGCTTCTGAGAAGGCAGGTCTACGGAGCCAAGCCCTGTGGGAGAGGAGGCAGGAGAGGCTGGGGCGGGGCACACCACAGGCCCCTGGCCAAATCGCTTCCCCTCCAATCCTCTCTCACTTTTCTCCAAGAACAAGGCTGGGAAGGAGAGAAAGGAAGGACAACCGGAGAAGGACAGCCCAGGCAAAAGCTTGGAGCAGAGAACAGAGGTGCTCCAGGCATAAGGAACGTGAACCCTAGAGGCTTAAACTGCCCTGAGCACAAGAAAGGAATCAGGGCACTTAACATCGGGGGAGAATGAGGAGGGCAATGTCCTGAAAAAATTCCCAAATAACATAGGCAGAAAGTAACATCGCAATTGAGACAAAGCTTATAATGATAATGATAGTGATGATCCCTTATTTTTTCATTTATTTTTATTTTTTGAGATGAAGTTTCACTTTGTTGCCCAGGCTGGAGTGCAGTGGCACCATCTCGGCTCTCTGCAATCTCCACCTCCTGGGCTCAAGTGATTCTCCCGCCTTGGCCTCCCGAGTAGCTGGGATTACAGGTGCCCACCACCATGCCCAACTAATTTTTGTATTTTTAGTAGAGACAGGGTTTTGCCATATTGGCCAGGCTGGTCTCAAACTCCTGATCTCAAGTGATCTGCCTGCCTCAGCCTCCCAGAGTGCTGGGATTACAGGCATGAGCCACTGCGCCTGGCCCCCCAACACTTTTTTTTTTTTTTTTGAGACAGGATCTTACTCTGTCACCCAGGCTGGAGTGCTGTGGTGCGATCTTGGCTCACTGCAGCCTCCACCTCCTGGGCTCAATCAATCCTCCCACCTCAGCATCCTGAGACATTGGGACCACAAGTGTGTGCCACCATGCCTGGCTAATTTTTAAATTTTTTGTAGAGACATCTCCCTATGTTGCCTGGGCTGGTCTTGAACTCCTGGGCTTAGGCGATCCTCCTGCCTTGGCCTCCCAAAGTGCTGGGATTACAGGCCTGAGCCACTGCAACCAGTGGATGATCCCATTTATGATGTTAGTAACATTGCTGCTGTCTTCATGATTGTTGTTGTCAGAAAAGCAGCAGGATGAAGTATAACATTTCCCAAAGTGAGCTCCAAGGAACACTTCTCCCCCAAGATTCTTTCTCCTCAACTAACTTGTTCACAGCAAAGATTTGGCTCATACTAACGCTACTCTGCTCTTGGGACTACCCAGTGTGCAAAAGTACAACAAAGGCTCTGATAAGTTCTGCAGCAAATAGTCTGTTTAACTTTGTTGCAAACAGCCTTCCCTAAGCAGAGTTGATCACAGAAACCTCCTTTTTCACACTTATTATCACCCCAGGAATTGAGGCTTTGTGGCTCACACTCTGAGGGAGGAGGAGTAGAGCATGAGCTCCCGAATCAGACAGGCTGGGTTCGGTTTCAGCCTGTTTCACCGTGGCCTTAGGTAATTTGTTTAACCCCTCTGTGCCTCAACTTCCCTGGCTGTAAAATAGAGGAAATAATGTCTGTCGCATAAGGTTGTGATGAGGCTTCAATTAAATTTGGCACATTGGCCAGGTGTAGTGGCTCGCGCCTGTAATACCACCACTTTGGGAGGCCGAGGTGGGTGGATCACTTGAGGTCAGGAGTTTGAGACCAGTCTGGCCAACATGGTGAAACCCCGTTTCTACCAAAAATACAAAAATTAGCTGGGCATGGTGGCAGGCACCTGTAATCTCAGCCACGCTGGAGGCCGAGGCAGGAGAATCACTTGAACCCAGGAGGTGGAGGTTGCAGTGAGCCGAGATTGTGCCACTGTACTCCAGCCTGGGTGACAAAGCAAAACTCTGTCTCAGATATATATATATATATGGCACATTACAGGTATTCAAAAAAATGTTTATTCACCTATTTTACAGATGAACTCACTTGCCAGGAATGCCTAAGCAGCGAATAGCCAGGGCTGGGATTCAAGTCTAGGTTTTGCTGTTTGGTGGGGGAGGTGGGGACCCCTGCCTGCTGTTGGATGTGGGACTGATGAAGTCTTTTTAGCCAAGGAGTCACCCTCTGAAGCATAAAGAATTCAGGATTACTTCCTGAGAGCATAACACAGCACAAGCCCTGGACCATCGGGGACTGAGTCATGAATCTGCCACTTACAAGTCACTTAACTGCTTAAGAAAAGTCACTTAACTCCTCGGGTTTCTGAACAGTAAAGTGGGGATAAAAATAGTACTTTTACATGGAGTTACCGTGAGGCAGAAATGAGTCAATGCACGTAAAGTGCTTAGAATAGAGATTGACATGTGGTAAACCTTCAATACATGTGAGCTTTTGTGATTATTTCTGTTACTGTTCTTTGTGGGGCCCCAAGTCAATTGATGGGAGATATGGATGCAAAAAATTCTTTTTCCCAAGGGGTCCTGGAAAGCAGGCATGACAGTCCCTGTCTGCCAGGATCCTGTCTCCTGGCTCCGTCCTTCTACAGATTCCAGCCCTGCCTGAGCCCCCTCCTTCGGCTATGGGGATCTCACTAATGACATCTACCCCGATAGGGCTGCCCACACCAAGTGTGAGCATATTAAGCCATTCTCGAATTGCTATAAAAAAAACACCTGAGATGGGGTAATTTCTAAAGAAAAGATGTGTAATTGGCTCAGAGTTCTGCAGGCTGTACAGGAAGCATGGTGCTCACACATGCTCAGCTTCTAGGGAGGCCTCAGGACACTTACAATCATGCCAGAAGGTGAAGGGGGAGCACGCACGTCACAGGCGAAAGCAGGAGCAAGCCAGAGAGTGGGGTGGGGGAGGCGCCACACACTTTTAAATGACCAGACCACATGTGGACTAACTGATCCAGAGTGCACTTATCACCAAGGGGATGGCCCAAGCCATTCATGAGGTATCCGTCCCCATAATCCAAACACCTTCTACCAGGCCCCATCTTCAATACTGGGGGTTGCACTTCAACGTGAGATTTCAGCAGGGACAAATATCCAAACTATATCAGTGAGCCTATGACTGGCCCGTCCTCAGAGGCTTCATCTCGCTAAAGAGCTACTGACCCCATTCTCACCTTCAGCTTGCATTTGAACAGTGAACTTGACCCCTCAAATCACTGTCATGTCTGCAGCATCCTCTGAGAGGAGCAGAATGGGCATTTGCATCCACAACTTATGAGTGGAGAAACTGAGGCACACAGTGACGTTCAGGGACTCCCCTGCAGCCAAATGGGGCCTAGAACCCAGGTTTCCTGACCTGCAAGCCTGGGTTGCTTCCTGCCGTATTGTGCTGAGCCAAGCCCCATCCCTCACCCACTAAATGAAGTGATTCTTAGTTATAAAGGTGCCCACTTCCCAATGAGGCTACCCATGCCAGCGGGAGGAGGCTCGCTGATATGGCGAGCCATGCAATGGAGCTCGTCCATGGTGACAAGGCCTCATGGTCAGCAATCCAATGGCCCCGGCCCACCCTGCTGCACAACTCACAGACCCTCCCATTCCCTCCTATCTCAGGCTTCACAAGAGGGCTTCCCCAGGCTAACGAATCAAACCATCATCTGGCTCCTAATGGCTAGAGACCTTGGCCTGGGTCACCTCTGACCCCAAGGACAGAGCTAAGCTGATATACTCATTTTCTAGCCCAATGAGCCTGCTACATCTCCCACAGCACGGCGCTCAATGGCCATGGTGGCCCCATGCTAAGATGTAGCTCTCAGATTAGAGGTCAAGGGTTAAAGTTCTGAGTCAGGGCCAGATCTACCTTTTTCCCTCTCTTCCTCCTCCTCACTCTCTCCCTTCGGTGTTCCTAAATTCTCTGAAGCTTAGTTTTCTCATCGGTTCAGGTGGCATCCATAGCACCTACGTTGCTATGTGTAAATGTAGCTTCTGGCCCAGGGCAGGCATTCCTCAAGTGACAGCATAACCTGTGTAGTTCTGGGTCACCCTGTGGCCAGTCTCTACATGGTGCTGCATTCAGAGAAGACATCAGTCCATCACCACAGCACACTGAAATGCAGCTCCAGTTCTGACCAAAGCATCTGTAAACGGGCATTTACATTCCTAAGACAAATCCCAACTTCTTAGAGTCCTCTTTTTCCATCTCCTGCTCCCTCCGGCAGCATGGCCACAGTGTCTCAGTCTCCCCACAACCCTCACCAGCCTCAGCCCCAACAGTGGCCTGGTTCTCCCCGGGCTCCCTTCTGCCTTTATCCACTTCTATCCTTTTCACCTGGGAGAAATACTCTGCTTTGCCTGATGGAAACTAATCTGAGATTTGAGGGCTTCTTTCAATTTTCCTCCCTCCCCAGCAACTGGGGCCCAAAGAGGACCAAACACACAGAAACTTCCTTGGAGGGAGATGCAGCACAAAGGCTGGGAATCCTTGGATGTGAATTGTTTTGGTACTGAATAGGTGGATGTCATTAGCAGGTACAGACACACACTTATCGCCGCCATCCACAATCTCCTCCTCTGGGAGCTTACAGTTGAGTTGAGGAAAGAACTTGAAATAATTTGACAATTTGGAACTCTGAACTGCACAAAACAGACATGCCTCTGGAAGGAGTGCTCAGGGAAAGTGCTCCAGGCTGGGAAAGGCTTGAGCTGAGTCACACACACACACACACACACACACACAGAGTAGGCATTCGACTGGGGGTTGAGCAAGGGATTCATGGAGAGGGCACATGCAGGTAAGAAAGGACACCAGGAACTGACTTGAGAGGCAAGGCCAGAAAGGACAGCTGGGATCGGATCACATCGGGGCTGGAGAGCAGGCTTGAGATCTGGGCTGCTGCCCAGGGGGTCATGCAGAGCCATGGAAGGTCTTGGAGCACAGGAACAAAGCAATCGAATCTGCTGTAGGAAGCTAACTGGTGGCCAGAGGAGGAAGGTGGGAGGCCGGGTGAGGGGGCTGAAGGCTGAGGGCAGGGCTGTGGGGCTGGAAGTGAAGGGCTGGGTTCAAGTGTTGACCACGACTGGACAGGGACAGAGGAGGGGAAGGGAAGGGGGAGACCTGGTTCTAGGCAATGACTGCCCCTGCCCACCCGCCTCTGTCAACTTCTGTGGCCCCACTTCCTCAGTCCTTTCCCAACTCTGGCTAAACCCTCTAGACCTGTGTGCTTCTCCCACCCCCCATCTGCCCCTTGGGGACCCTGGGTACTTGTCAGTGGCCTCACTCCTCACCAAACCCCACACCCCACACTCACTCTTTACTGCCTTGAAAGCTCCGAGGAGTTTCTCCAAAGCTAGCGGCGCCCAAGCTGTTGGAGCTGGCCATGAGGTGCTGTCCCTCCAAGTCATGTGGGGAAGCTGAGCCCACCCAACTCACAGGTAATTAAGGTCCGTGTATGAGAGTTCAGGGGTGGGAGCATGGGCTTCAAAGCCAGACCACCTACGACTGGGTCCTGACTCTGTCAACTGCTAATTATGTGACCTCAGACAAACTAATTAACCTTCCAGACTCAGTTTCTCCATCTGTACAATGGGGGCAATGGCGGTTCCTGACTCAAAGGGCTTTTATAAGCATTGAAGGAGTTAATAACATGCGAAGCCTTTAGCACAATGCCAAGCACACAGCAAGTACTCAATACATATTGACTCCTTTGGTTTTTTTTTTTTTGAGACAGAGTCTCGCTCTGTTGCCCAGGCTGAAGTGCAGTGGTGCGATCTCAGCTCACTGCAAGCTCCACTTCCTGGGTTCACGCCATTCTCTTGCCTCAGCCTCCCGAGTAGCTGGGACTACAGGCGCCCGCCACCACACCCAGCTAATTTTTTGTATTTTCAGTATGGACAGGGTTTCACCTTGTTAACCAGGATGGTCTCAATCTCCTGACCTCGTGATTCTCCCACCTCGGCCTCCCAAAGTGCTGGGATTACAGGCATGAGCCACCACACCCAGCCTAATATTGACTCCTTTGTATAGAACAAGTCCCGTGACAGACACTAGGGAGACACAATGTATAAAGCAGGTTCCCTGCTATCATAGAACTAACAGGACATGCAAAGAAATAAATGCCTTGCAATTTGGAACAAAGGATGAGAGAAATAGGAGATATCAACTTACCCTCAAGGAATCCCCAGTCTTGGGAGGGGGGTGTGCACAGGGGCTCAGCTTCTGCCTTTCAAATCTTAGTCTGATGGGAGAGACACACCCTCCTCCCTGACCCAGGGAGCTTCCAGCCTGTTGGGTAAGGATGGACTCTCACACATCGAGGTGTCTCCTTCCAGGCTGCCTCTTCCTATTTGACTACCTAGAATTCCTACTCTTTCTTCAAATGTCACTTTCCCCAAGAAGACTTCCTTGATCCCCACCAGACACAGGGAGTCTCCTATCCTTGACACTCCAAGAGCACTTTGCTCCTTCCTCCATCAGAGCACTTCTCACTCTGCACTGAAGGAGACTGTGTGTGTCTGTGTGTGTATGTCTCCAGGCCACCTACCCACAAACCCCACATTTGTGAAGATGGAGACCAGGTCTGACTCTAGTGAGAGCCAGGTGCACAGCACGTGCAGAACAAGTGTGTGCCGGCGAACTGATGAATGAAAGGATGGACCGGATGGTAAAACAGAGAGACAATCTGGAGACACTGGTCTGTTAGGGAAGATGGACACTGGGACAGGCTATGTCTCTTCGTCATAGAATAGGATGATGACAACCTCTCTAGGGCCTCAGAGAAGCTCTGGGGGGACACAAACGATGGGGATTCCAGGGAGCACCCCTGCCTCCCAGCCTGCACAGCGCCAGCCTGCCCTCTGTTACCCACTCTCAATGATCACAGCAGAAGCCAGGCACGGTGGCTTACACCCATACTCCCAATATTTTGGGAGGCTGAGGCAGGAGGATCACCTGAGCCCAGGAGTTTGAGACCAGCCTGGGCAACATAGTGAGACCCCATCTAAAGAAAAAGAAAGAAAGAAGAAAGAAAGAAAGAAAGAAAGAAAGAAAGAAAGAAAGAAAGAAAGAAAGAGAAGGAAGGAAGGAAGGAAAGAAGGAAGGAAGGAAGGAGGAAGGAAGGAAGGAAGGAAGGAAGGAAGGAAGGAAGGAAGGAAAGGGAAGGAAGGGAAGGAAGGAAGGAAGGAAGGAAGGAAGGAAGGAAGGAAGGAAGGAAGGAAGAAAAGAATCATGGGAGCACCCTCCATCCCTAGGACTGGCTGTCTTCCCCACCTAGGCAGCATGCCCTGGAAAAACACCACAAACATAACACAAATCTGTTACTACACCAAAAAATGGGGGCATATAGCCAGAACATCACAATGTGTGTCCCAAAACCCTCTAGATGCAAGCAGGGGTCTCTCTGCCCATTCCTTGGTTGGTTTGCTCAGGCCAAAGCCAATGGCAAAGTGAGTGTTCAAAACATGTTGGACAAGTAAACGTCTGAGCATCCAGGGGACAGAGAGCTGGCTGTGCTCCCTTCCTCCTACAAGGGCTTCCCCCAAGAGCCCAAAGAGCAGACTCTGGAAGTGCCGGGTTCAAGTCTTGCCAGCTGCACAATCCTGGGCAAGACATTTGGCCTCTCTGAGCCTCAGGCTCCTCCTCTAGAAAATGGGTACGATCAGAAAAAAAGCTTCATAAAGCTCTTCCAAATGCAAGTTCATATTTTGTTCTCACTTTTTGTGTGTGAGAACAAAATATGAACTTACATTTGGAAGAGCTTTATGAAGAATAACGGGCTGCACAAACGAGGGACTTGGAGTATTTGCATTGTTTTTTGTTTTTTTGTTTTGTTTTGTTTTGTTTTGAGACAGAGTCTCGCTCTGCCACCCAGGCTGGAGTGCAGTGGCGTGATCTTGGCTCACTGCAACCTCTGCCTCCTGGGTTCAAGCGATTCTCCTGCCGCAGCCTCCCAAGTAGGTGGGACTACAGGTGCGTGCTACCATGCCCCGCTAATTTTTTTGTATTTTTAGTAGAGACGGAGTTTCACCATGTTAGCCAGGATGGTCTAGATCTCCTGACCTCGTGATTCACCCACCTCAGCCTCCCAAAGTGCTGGTATTACAGGCGTGAGCCACTGCACCTGGCCTTGTATCGTTTTAATATTATTGTTATTACAGCAAAAGAACAGAAACTCAAGCCCTTGATCCTGGATCAGTGCCGTGGCCCTCTAAGGCATCCTCGGCATCTGCTCTGAGCTGGAATTTTTGATTCAAGGTCCAACTGAGGCATGGAACAACTGGGGTGAGGAGAGGAGAAAGGTAGGTGTGTATATGTGTATGTGTCCGTGTAGGTGTGCACTTGCACGTGTGCCTCTGCATGTGCATGTGTCTGGGTGCACATTTGCATGTGTGTGTACATGTGTGTGCCTCTGCATGCACATGTGTGTGTCTGGGTCCACATTTACATGTGTGTGCATGTGTGTGTGCCTATATGTATGCATGTGTGTCTGGGTGCACATTTGCAAGTGCACGCGTGTGTGTCTATGCATGCACATGTGTGTGGGTGCCCATCTACATGTGTGTGCACATGTGTGTATCTATGCATGCATATGTGTGTGTCTGGGTGCACATCTGCGTGTGTGTTCCTATGCTTATGCATGTGCATGTGTGTGTCTGGGTGCACATTTGCATGTGTGTGCATGTGGGTGTGTGCCTGTGTGAGTGTATCTGTGTCTGCCCTAGGGTGGGGAGAGGTGGGAACAGAGGGAAGAAAAGGGGAATAGAGAAGAAAAGAAGAAAAGCAGAAAAGCACAGGGAAGAGGAGGACTGAGGTATTCGGTTACATGATCTAAATTCTAATCAAACATCATTTAAAGCGTGTTTTATTTCAGCCTCGGGAGAGCCGGTCCCTCCTGGCTGCTCACCATGGCAACGGGCCGCTCATTTCAGAAGTGTCATGCCACATTATCGTCCTGCCGCCTCACAAGCTCTCGCCGCCTGACAACTTCGCTCTGCCCCTTGCGACAACCATCCCCGCTCCGCCGGTTTATTTTTGGTGTCAGCCAGCCCCCTCTTCCCTGCCCCCTCCCCATCATCAGTGGATTGAAAGACAACCTCAGCCCTCCAGCCGGTGAGCATCGCAGCCTGTTTGGTGATAAGAGATAATTTGAGAAGATATTTGCTTACATGTGTATGAACGATTTGCTGCATTAAGACAATTCTGCCTGGTGCGTGGGGATGGGGAGGGGGTGGCCAGTGCTTCAGCTGACAACACCCCAGGAAAGAGGAGGTACAGTCTTGTGGGAGCTCTGTGCGATGATGGCTGCCACTGGCTGCCTTCCCCAACATCACCAGGAGACGGCAGGCCGGCCACCAACTGACTGTGTGACCTTGTGCAAGTCACTCCCCTTCTCTGTGCCTCCCTTTCCTTATCTATCAGAAGATGGGGTCAGAACAGCTGGAATCTGAGATCCCTGCCAAGTGTGGCACTGGGTGAACCAATGATTCTAAGAAAGGGGGCAGCAGACGGCTGAGGACTCAGCAAGAGGGTATTCCCCTGGTCTTGTCACCACTGTGAAGACAGATGAAGGGAAAGAGGTTCACATCCCACCTCTATCCATATGACAGTCCCAGCTCAGAAAGGGTGGGAGTGAGGAACCTGAAGCTCCCCACTCTGTGAAGGCTGGAGAGATCCCTGACCTAGGATCGGAGCCTGTCCTGGGAGGGGTTTCCTAGGACACCCTTCCCTGCTCTCTGCGGGGCCTTCATCACAGAATGAGACACCTCTGAAGTCACCCACTCCACCTGGATTGTGCTCACATACACACATGTGCCGCTACAGGCATCTTTCCAAGATCAAGGGCCAAGATGGAGGCAGAAAGGCAGATTTGGAAAAAGCTGGGAGGGAGGTGTGCCCTGAGGCCCCCAGGTAAGGAGATGGGACCCCTGGCTCTGAGAGCCAAGCGAGGAGACAATGGGTTGAAAGGCAAGGTGGCCCCAGCCTGGAGCTCTACCCACTAAAAGCCAAGAATAATGACAAGAGTTTCCATCTGCTGAAGATTTCCAGGTGCCAGGCCCTGTGCTGAGATTAAAAGGGTTAGAGCCCCCTCCCCAAACGCTGTGCCCTCCTGACCCAGGTGGGCAGAAGCAGGCCTGAGAGAGTCTCAGCTGATGGGAGCCTGCACCTCTGTTTATTCATCTGTCAAACAGGGTTAATAAAAGTTCCTACTGGATAAGGTAGCTGTCAGCATTAAGAGAAGGCTTAGCACAGTTGGGCCATATAGTAGGTATTCCGTAAATGTCAGCTATGAGAAGTGAGGAACTCAGGCTTTCTGCACCACTCAGCCTGTTAGGCACCTGGGCCCTATGGCCTGTTTGGCTCCCATGCAGGGGCCCTGTCCTGGGGAAGGGAGACTCTACACCTGCCTCCAACCCCTACTTAGTTTCTCTGGCCCAGCCAAGGTTTCTTCAGGTCATGAAGGATGACCTCTCTCCCGCCCCTGACACCTTTCTCTGGTCTTCAGGCCATGAATGATGACCTCTCTCCCGCCCCAGACACCCTCCTCTGGGACCCTCAGAACCCAGGAACCTTCAGGTCACTGCCCACAAAGTGACCCTCTTCCATCTGCCTTTGACTTCTCTCTGCCCATGTTTGGGGGTAACAGGGGGTGAGGGGCCCACAGAGCCCCTGAAACTAGAAGGCCAGCTGAGAACTGAGACCTCCACTTACCTCACCCACCACCCCCTTCTCTAAGCAGGGTCCCATTCCCACTCCTCAGGAGAATGGTCCCAGGAAAACCACGTCGATGCTGTAAAGGCCAGTCTCCTTCACCATCCAACTCCAAGCAGGCTCCCCCAGGCCTCGGCAGACCCCTTTTCTTCCCCAGGACACAGACAGTGGAGTAGAAAGACAGTGGCTGCAGGAAGAAGAATCTTAGGGTCAGTGGAACCGGGGTCCAATCCCAGCTCCACCATCTCTCAGCAATGGGGTCTTATGCCAGGGGCCTGGCCTCAGTGTTCCTATCCATAAAATAGGGACAACGATACATACCTCATAGGGCTGCTGGCATGATTAGGGGTACGCCACCCACATAGTAGGTTTCTAATAAAAAGCAGCTGTTATGAATAACAATGACCAAAGATGCCCCAGTGGAGCCAGGAAATGATTTCCCTTCCATCCGCTGCAGGCCTCCGTATAGACCGGCACTGGCTGGAGACTTCCCTGGCCAGGACCTTGTGCCCTGAGCCCCTCTACCCTGCCTTGCTCTGCCACCCTGCTGGAGCCTGGAAAATGATGGGCTGGGGGCTATCGTGCCATGCTATGCCTCTGGCAGGCAATGTTTGCGTGCCCTGGCATGGCTCTCTTTCTTTTTTCCTCTCTTCAGCAACACAGCGAAATGAATCAAACGATTCATCAAAACATTCCACTCACATCTGCTTTACCTAGAACGGGAGGGGTCAAGGGGCTCAGCACCTCGTAGGAGGGGCAGGGCCTCAGGAAGGAAGCTTTGTCCCAAAGGAGGAAGGGTTCTCAAATCACACCCACATTTCCGCATTTTTTTTTTAAATGTGAAGAGCATGTATTTTTTTTTTTTTTTTTTTTTTTTTTTGAGAACAGGGCCTCACTCTGTTGCCCAGGCTAGAATGCAGTAGTATGATCATGGCTCACTGCAGCCTCCACCTCCGGGGCTCAGGCGATCCTCCTGCCTCAGCCTCCCTAAGTGCTGGAATTACAGGCATAAGCCACCACGCCTGGCCATTGTATTATTTTTATACCCAGGACTTCCACACACAGAAGTAGTGAGGTCGGCCAGATGCCAACCTTTCCCATACCCACAAGCACCCCGACCTCACCCCACTCCAAACCTCTTAGAGGCAATAGAGCACAGGAGGCTCAGAGGCTTGGGTCCCCAGCCTCCTCCACCCCTTCCAGCCGCGTGGCCTTCCGCAGGTCCCTCGAGCTCCTGGGCCTCAGCTCCTAATCTGCACCATGGGGATAAGGCAGGCCCCGCCTCACTGGACCCCGGGGAGGAGTAGAGGAGGTGACCTGGGGAAGCTCCCTGCGCCTGGACTAGCACCCAGGAGGTGCCGCCGCCCATCCTCTCCTGAGAGAAGGTGGCGCCCCCAAGTGCCAGTGGCTTTAAGCACTTGCTTCTCAGCTTCCCTCTGGAAGCAGCTTTGGGAGGAGGCCGGGGCGACGGGGAAGTGAGGAAAACAGCCCCCCAAATAGGAAGGGGTCGGGAAAGGAAGCTCTAGGGGTCTCGCTCACCCCCGAGCCGGGCGCAGCCCCGCCGTCCTGCACCCTGGGGGCGCCGCCCTCCCAGGCGGGCCTCGGAGCGGGTCAGAGAGGGGCAGTAAAACTCCCGCCCCCACCAGCCCGGCGCCTTGGGGGAAGGGCCAGGGCGGGCGCCTCCGGCTCACCTCCCGACGGTGAAATGTGGCCATTTACCTTCACGCTCCGGTGCCGGCACCTAAATCACTGTCTCCGCGGCCGCGCTCAAGGTTGCTCCCGAGCCGGCCGCCGCAGAGCAGCCGCGGGAACTCCGGCCGAGCCCCCACCCTGAGCCCGGCCGGCTCCTCAGGCCGCCCGCTGCGCCCTCCGCCCCGCGTCCCTTCCCTCCCCTCCCTTTCCTTCTTCTTCCTTCTTTCTCTTTTTTTGGCCCAAGGACTTAGCTCAGGGAGCAAGGAGGCCACGGTCCCGGGCCCAGACTCACCGAGAGCCTCCAAGGCCCGCTTCTGTCGCAGACTGAGGTCGTTAGGACCGCCCCTGAGGGAAGAAGGCTCCGTGAGGCAACTTTGAACTTGGGTCCCTCTGCCCAGCGATGTGCCCCGAGAAAGCAGGACAAGAATATTTCAGTCCTGTGACTCCCGTATGACTGGTACGCAGAATGCATCGTGTGTGCGCGCGCGTGTGCGTGTGTACATGCGTGTGTCCCTGTGTGTGCGTGTGCGCAGTGTGCGGGTGTGTGCGCACCTATGTGTGTGCGCGAGTGTGTGTGTGCCTGTGTGTGCGTGCACGTATGTGTGTGCATGCATGTATGTGCGCAAGTGTGTGTGTGTGTGTGTGTACCTGTGTGTGTGTGGAAAGTGCTACTTTGTAGAAGGTAAACACTAGTCTGTCCTTGTGACTTGTGACTTTGGCACCCTTTCATCAGGCCCTATGCTCATCCTTCAGCTCCTTCTGCCTCCCTGGTCTTTCTCCTTCCTCTCCCCCAGGGACCCCCACTTGTCACTTGTCCAGAGAGGAGGAAAGAGAGTCCCAAGGCCCCAGTCCCACAGGCCGCTGGAGGCTTCTGTGGAAAAGGGGGAGCCGGCTGGGGCTGTCAGCACCAAGAGGAGAAGGTCTGTACCTCTGCCCTGGCCAGGGTGCTTCCCTCCGCAGACTGGGAGAGGGGCAGCCCCAGGGAAGTTCAGAGACCACACATCTAGGAAGGGAGAGAGAGGCAACAAACAGGGAGGGACCCCCAGTCTGGCCCTGAGGCCCACGCAGGCCAGGGCCGATTCTGCCCTTGTGCTCTGAGCTCACTGTCTGCCGTGTGCACTTGCTCTGCCTGCCTGTCATTCATTTGCACCTTATTTCCGTTTTCCCTGTGTGGATCCGTGTCTCCCTCATCTGACTGAGGGTTCCTCCAGGACGGAAGTGACGTTTTCTTCATCAGACCAGAGACTCTCTAGAGCAAAGATATATCCCTCCCGTCAGAGTGGGTGCTCCCAAAACAGGAGCTGTGTCTCCCATATGCTGAGCTTCCCTTGGCAGAGGATCTGTCTTCCCATCAGACTAGGGCTTCCCAGGTTAGAGGTTGGAGCTCCCTCAACAGACTGGGAACTCCCCTAGTGCAAGGCTTGTGTCTCTCCCAACAGGCTGGGGACTCCCACAGGTCAAGGGCTGTGTCTCTCAAGGGCTGTGTCTCTCCCTTGCAGACCAGGAGCTGCCCCAGGACCCTGCTGACCGCATCTGATCTGATGTCCGAAGCCCCAGGGTCCTGCCCCACGCTCAGCCACTGTGGTTTAGGAGCCCTCGGGTCTGGGTGTAAACACAGCTTCATCATACCATAGCTCTATGACCTTGAACAAGTTGCATGACCTCTGGGTTGAATGCTGCCACTACTCAGGGTCTTCGAGGCTCCAATGAGACAGCATTTGGTGAAAAGGCCTAGCCCAGGGCCTGGCATAAAGTAGGTGTTCAATAAATGCATGTCTCATTCCCTTCCCCTTATTAGACAGAGAAGTATATTCCAAACCTGCTCTTCCAGCTTGGACCAAGGAGACAGAGGGGAGCCAGAGTTGGAAAGGAGTGCCCACAAAACACACACACACACAGACACACACACAAGCAACTGGGTAGTGGCCTCCTTCGTTAGGGGATAGGGCGGTGGCAAGGAGTTAAATGTATTAAGCAATTTACAATTAATATAGAAGTCATTCCAGAGATAGCTACTAGAAAGAGTACAACAGGGCAATTAACCCACTAATACACTAGGCTATTACATCGCTATGTCTCTTATTTTAGCCCGAGGTGATTTGAAACGCATTGGATTAGAGGATATTACAGGAGATAGCATGAAAAATAGCTTAATGTAATGAGCCATCCCGTGATGTCTGCTATTAAAGATGATTTGCAGTTGAAAACTACAACATACAGTAGTTCAGCTATTTGAGGACCGAGAGGGTGGGGGTGGGGGTGGTGCTGTTAACCCTTCCCTCCTTCCAGCTGCCCCCACCCCGCCAGGCCCTCCACCACCTTCATGCCAAGATTATCAAGTGCATCTTATTAGGTGACAATAGCTTCATTGGGAGATCGGAGATTGGGGACTGAGGTTGATAAAGAACCAATAATCTGCTAATAACCTTTAAAAAATAGATTCCCCCAGGGAGCTGTACTAATGGGCTGAGGCTGGGGAGGGAGGCTGATTGGCAACTGGGTGTGGAAATGGGTGTGGGATTAGGGTGGAGGGAGACTTCCCTGGATAAGGGGAAGGTCAATGTGACAGCCCCAATCCCAGCTCCCCTGAGTGAGCAGGCAGGCAGGTGTGTGGGTTATGGACTGCTTATTTAAGAGGTATGCCTAATTATGTGTGTGAATAATTACAATACACAAAACTTTTTTTCTATTTAGCCAAGCTTCATATACTGCATCACAACTTTCAAACGGTGTTTCAGGCCAGTCACCATTACTCACACCTGTAACACCAGCACTTTGAGAGGCCAAGGCAGGAGGATCACATGAGCCCAGGAGTCTGAGACCAGCCTGAGCAATATAACAAGATCTCACGTCTGCAAAAAATAAATAAATAAATAAAACGAAAACATTAGCTGAGCATGGTGGCACATGCCTATAGTCCCAGCTACTCAGGAGGCCGAGGTGGCAGAATTGCTTGAGCCTGGAAAGTGGAGGTTGCAATGGCATTGCACCACTGAACTCCAGCCTGGGTGACAGAGTGAGACCTTGTCTCAAAAACAATAAAAATTTTTTTAAAAAGACTATTTCATATGCATTAGTTCTCTGAACTTTACAAGCATCCAGAGAGGTAGGTAGTATTATACATTCACTGCACAAGAAGGCATATGAGCTCAGAGAAAGCAAGTAACTTACCTAAGTTCAATGCAGCCAGTTCTATAATAAGACAGGAATCAAAGAGAGGTTTGCTGATTTCAGAGCTCGTGCTCAATGATATGCAGTTCCAGCCTATGACTATGTTCTACCCAAGAAATCTCTGCCTACCTGAAGATCCCAAAAATCTTCCCCCATGTTTTCTTCTAGAAGTCGTATTGTTTTACATCTCGAGTTAATTTCTGTGTATGGTGAGAGGTGAAGTTTTGTGTTCATTATATTTGGTTGGACTATGAATGCATTTGCACATCCATGTGTTTGGCTAGGTGTGGATGGAGTAGAGTATACACTTATGAGCTGGCTGCCACATAGAGACAGTGGCCTCTATGCAGAGGTCATCTGAGGCAGACACACGTAGAGTCGCACTGAAGATGGTGGATACATCAGCACAGTGGGCTCAAGGAGTGGGTATTGTGCACTGTGGTGTGAGTGCCTGGGGTGAGCATGTGAGTGCATGCTTGTTTTGGTGAGTGACACGTTTGTCACATGTGTGTGCCAGTGTATGTCTATCACTGTATATGCATATTGGTATATGTGTGCAAGTGAATGTGTCCCTGCACCTGTATCAGGCTACGTGTGTGTTCACAGCTTTGGGTGTCACCCAGCATGTATGTTTGTGGTTAGCATTTGCGGGCATGTCACTGTTGCAGCTAAGTCTGTGTGTGCAAGTCACTGTGTGTGTGTGTGTGTGTGTGTAGCTGTTGGCACGGATGGTACTGCGTGTCTGTGTCTGCATCTGCGTGTGTATGTCATCTTGCGTGTCGCTGTGCCCGTGTGTTGCTGTGTGCCTGCGCCTCCCCTGGTGCATCAGGGCCAGCTGGGAGCAGCCCCCACTCCCCCTTCAACGCTGTCTTTTATCATCATTTGCAGCGATAGAGAGCCCAGGAGGATGGTGATAAATAAGGGCCACTTAAAATACGAGACGACCACTCTGACTTTGGGGAATATTTCTTCTGTGGAGCAGCTGGTGCCGCCTCTGTCCTTGTAGAAAGGGGTCCCAGGGGCCGCCAGCCCCTGCCCAGTTTCCTTGGGCTCCTTCTCCTCCTCCCACTCCCCCCTCCCCTGCCGCTCTCCTACCAGCTCTGGCTTGGAGGCCTTAGGAGGCCTGGGGAGGGAAACAGAGGGGGCCCCACCTCGAGGCCAATGGGGCAGGGCAAGGCCCTTTTCAGGGTCTCCATGGAAGATTGAGTATCATGGTGAAAGAGTCATGGACCAGGAAGAGGCTGAGAGGAGACTGGAGGAGATACGCCCTCACCCCTGTGGGATTCCCTTCTAATTCCCTCTCCCTTCTAAGCTCTGGGGAAGGAATGGCTGGGGAGTGCCAGAGAGCCAAGATGCACAGAGAGACACACATAGACACACAACCCAGTCACACCATCTTGAGCACCTATGATGTGTCAATCCCTGAAAGAATGCCACGAGAACACCCATCCCATGTAGCAATAATAATGTACACACATACTAAGGCTGCTACACAAGACATACAAAGGCATGCAAAGAGGCTGGTGTGTAAGACTTGTCACAGTGAGTGCTGGGAACAGGAGGAGAAAGAAGGAAAAGGAATTGAAAAGGGAAGGGAGAAAAGGGGGAAAATATACACATGTAGATGCGAGGGATACACAACAGCATCAGTATAGAATGGCCCCTCAGTGGGAGGAAGAAGAGGGAAAAGGGTTGGAGGACTGCCCTATATGGGTGTGCAGGTTGCTCACTGCACAAGGAGGAAAGCAAGGGCTAAAGTCCACCCTTTGCTCCACCAGCTAACTCGTGCCCTAGTATGAGGCTTCCCCATCAGAAGGAAAGATGCCTTTAATAGTTCATAGAAAGCACCATCAACCAGCCACACCCTGTACCCACAGGGCAAGGTCCTTCCAGTAGGGTCCTAATTCTCACACAGGTGCCTTAAGAGCTAGCTAGGCCCTGGGGGCCCATGGGGGGAGGCTCTTGAAGTCTGTCTGTAAGACATTATTTCCTTAAAAATAAAAAAAGAGGGCAGGGCACGGTGGCTCATGCCTGCAATCTCAGCACTTTGGAAGGTCGAGGCAGGAGGATCACGAGGTCAGGAGTTAGAGACCAGTCTGGCCAACATGGTGAAACCCCATCTCTGCTAAAAATACAAAAATTAGCTGGGCTAACCCCTGTAATCCTAGCTACCCAGGAGGCTGAGGCAGGAGAATTGCTTGAACCCAGGAGGTGGAGGTTGCAGTGAGCTGAGATGGCACCACTGCACTCCAGCCTGGGTGACAGAGCAAGACTCTGTCTCATAAAATAAAATAAAATAAATAAAATAAAATATAAATTAAATTAAATTAAATTAAATAAAAAATGAGGCCCAGTGCAGTGGCTCATACCTGTAATCTCAGTACTTTGGGAGGTCAAAGTGGGAGGATTGCAGAAATTCAAGAGCAGCCTGGGCAACGTAGCCAAACACTGTCCCTACAACAAATTTAAAAATTAGCCAGGCATGGTGGCCTGCGCCTGTAGTCCCAGCTACTCGGGAGGCTGAGGTGGGAGAATCACTTGAGCCCAGGAGGTCAAGGCTGCAATAAGCCGAGATCGTGCCACCACACTCCAGCCTGGGCAACACAGAAAGATCCTGTCTCAAAAAAAAGGGAAAAGAAACAGAGGAAAGGAAGTAGAAACTAAAACAGAAGAGAAGGAAGAAGAGAAAAAAGAGGGAGAGAAAAAAAGAGAAAGGGAAAGGAGAGAAAGATTTGAAAGAGGAGGCAGAGGGAAATTAAACCATAGAAAGAACTTGTCACTGTCACTCTGCTAGTTGAGATGCTAGGACTAATCTGGGTCCCAGGGCAGAGAGTGGTGAGACAGGCAAATCAGGAATAACAGGTCTCTCTCCTTTCCTCCCTACTTTCCTCCTTCCCTCTCTCTCTCTCACACGCACACACACACACACGCGCGCGCGCCCACGCACATCCTATTCCCATCCTGTCTCCATTCTCAGCCTATCCCAGGTGGCCAGGGACCCGTCACCTCTCATTTCCTTCTCCCAGAACCAGTGATGAGGAGCTGGGGGAGAGGTAGTTGGGGGGACCACCTGAGCTGACCTTTTCTCCTTCAATTTCCCTCCCAGGCTCCTTGGCCATCAGCCATGGGTGTGCTGACACCCTCATCTCCCGTGACCTCCCCTACACACACAATGTCATGTCCCCACTCATCCGGGCTTCGGGTCCTAGGACTAACCCATACCCTCTCCCATTGAGCTGCAAATCCCTGGGCACCTTCCCTGGCCCCAGTCCTCCCATTCTCCAAGCCCCTGGGACGTTTTTCTGCCCCGCCCACCCTGTGGGAGAAGAAGGAGAGAAGAACTAACATTTTCTGAACACCAATTGTGCGCTACGGACCCTGAGCCCTGGCCGTAACATTTGATGCTCACAAAAACCCTTTGAGGTGAGTTTTAACTCAGAATCTCCAATTGACAGAGGAGGAAAGTTCAGGCCGTAGATGGGAAAGCCTCAAGGCTCATAACTAAGGCTGCAGGAAAAGAAACCCGGGCTCTTGACTACAGATCCTGCTCTTTCCACTACAGCATCAGATGCTTTTCTTGAAATCTCACTCTATCCAATCTTCTCAATTTGGCTATCGAGGGCATACAATGCGCCAGGCACTCTGCTAAGCACCATGCCACATCATCTCATTCAACCTCACACCCACCTATGGGGAAGATTCTATCATTATCCCCATTCCACAGATGGGACAGTTGTGGCTCAGGGAGGTTGAGCGACTTGCCCAAGGTTACACAGCCTGGGGATAGCAGAGCCAAGACTCAGATAGGGTCTCCTGCCTCTTAATTAACACACTGCCCAATGTGATGAGATAACACGGATTCTGCCACTATCACCTGCAGCCTGGAGCCGGCAACAAGACCGCCAGTCCAGGCCTAAAGGAGTTGAAGGTGGGGTGCTTGGGCGCAGCAGACAAAGAGGGTTGAGGGCTGCACATTCTCAGTCTTCCCAGGAGCACTGGCCCCATTGTCCCCACAAGTGCCCCCAGATTGTCAGAGCCAGGGCCTCATCTGGCCCTCAGAATATATGGCTGCAGAATAATATGACAGTTGGGGGAGGAGGGGTGGAGGCTGGAGTGGAGGGGCAAATGAAGAAGGCTCTGCACAGCCCCCAGAAGGAAACTTAATAGTCTGGGGGCTCCCTTGGGTCCTTCTCATTAAAAAAAAAAAAAAAATCTCTATTTAAATGCAAATTTGTGCTGGAGCTGCGATGGGTTGGCAGGAGGAGGCAGAGAAGCATCTAGACACTGATGACGTAGGCCAGCCATTGGACCCCGCTCCCTGGCTTGCCTTGTGATCTGGGATTCTGCTCCTGGAAGTTAGCTTTATCCTTAAAGATCGCCCGCTCCCCACTCTCTGCAAAGCCCCCACCAGCTTAAGCCCTCGCTACCTGTCTCTGCCTGTGTGCGTCTGTCTGTCTCTCACACACACTCACGCTGTCTCCAGCCTCTGTGTAGAAATGTGTTGTGGGGTGAGCTGGCAGCTGTAAGCTGTGGTAGCAGTTTCCCTCCTGTGTCTAGGAAGTGGGGGTGTCTGACATGATACCCCTCCTCCACATGCCCTCCTGCAAGGACAGAATTGAAGTTAGAAGAGGGAGAAGAACCTGAAGTCGGGTACCTGGTTTTGACCTATGTCTCCCCAAACTAGAAAACCCGTGAGAAACACACACACAAAACCAAGTTTCAAATCAGACAACAGAAGACAAACTGTCCTTCAGGTTGGATTCTTGAGAGAAATCAGACTCCAAGCCAGGAAAAACTGCCACACATAATCCCCTCCTTCCCCTCCCGCAGCCCCCAGGTCAGACTTCCCATGTCACTGTGGGAAAAGCAGACCTGGGATGTGGGGTTGACAGCTGAGACCCACACCTGCCCGGCGCCCACGTTCTGTCCCAGCCCACCTCCCACAGTGGGGGGAGATCCCTCTGTTCCTCCTCCTCCTCCACAAATCCCTCAGCCTGAGCTCCCCTCTGCCCCTCAGCGCTCCCCACCCACCACCTCTCCAAGCCCATTACCTCCAGGGATAATTATGTGGGTGATTCGCTGGCCCTGGAGAGCTCTTCAGTGGCATTAACTCGGGATGAGGGAGAGAAAGGAGGGTTGCCCTTGGTTACCACCCTTCTCCCCCTTCTTCCCAACCCCCACCATTGAGGGTGTTCATTTAGGGGGAGTGAAGAATGAGATGTTGTGAAAATCCATCTAGGACACGAATACAAACACCTGTCTCAAAACTTTCTACTTCCATTTCTGGCTTTGTCAGGGGAAACTGAGTCAGGAGCCTTGTCCTCGGGGACAGATGGTCTTGGGGTTAAGAATGCCAGCATTCTGGCTGGGTGCAGTGGCTCACGCCTGTAAGCCCAGCAGTTTGGGAGGCCAAGGTGGGTGGATCTCTTGAGGTCAGGAGTCCGAAACCAGCCTGGGCAACATGGTGAAATGCTGTCTCTACTATAAATACAAAAATTAGCTGGGCGTTGTGGTGGGCACCTGTAATCCCAGCTACTCGGGAGGCTGAGGCAGGAGAATTGCTTGAACCCAGGAGGCGGAGGTTGCAGAGAGCTGAGATCTTCCTACTGCACTCCAGCCTGTGCAACAGAGTGAGACTCCATCTAAAAAAGAATGCCAGCATTCCTACTGGCCCTGCCACCTCAGCAGCCACCCATCCCCTCCTTCCTGCTCTTCTCCTTCAGCCAGCCCCTTGGGCCTTTACTGATCTCATACCTTTATGGCTCCAGTTTGGCTGGGATGAGCCATCTTTGCCATTGCGTGTGGAGATCTGCAGGGAGAGGATGTCTAGGATTTGCAGGGGTTACCCAGAAGACCCCTTAAAGCTTTCCGTGCAAACCCAAATTCCAGGCTTGCTGAGAAGAGGGCAAAGCCATGACCGGCTCACCACTGCCTACTTCCCATATTTGTGGCCTGAACTGCGATGGCCTCTGGACACTGCAGGACCTTAACATTGTGAAGAAAGGCCTCTGGACCAAAAGTGGTTAGAGGAAGCGTGGGGACCTTGAGTGCCAGGAGACAAAGCAGGGGGGCTAGAGGTCAGGAGGAAGGAGAGATCCCCTTCGTGCCTCCTTCTAAGAAACCCTGATTGAGTAGACCATAACCGCGAGAAGAGAAGGTAGAACTCAGAGAGATTTGGGGCCATCAGAGCTTCTACCAAGAGAGAGACCCAAAGCCTAGAGAGGGCATGGAGTTGCCTCAGGTCACACAGAGTAACACTGGGAGAAAGCTGGAACCTGGTCTCTTGACTCTGAAGCCATAGGCTGACTTCAATTTGAGGGAAAGAGTGGTATTTATACAAATATAAAATCAGTTTGTGGCTGGGCTTGGTGGCTCATGCCTGTAATCCCAGCACTTTGGGAGGCTGAGGGAAGATTGCTTGAGCCCAGGAGTTCAAGACCAGCCTGGGCAACATGGTGAACCCCCATCTCTACAAAAAATACAAAAATTAGCCAGGTGTGGTGGCGTGCCCCTATATTCCCTGCTACTCAGGGGGCTGAGGTGGGAGGATGGCTTGAGCCTGGGAGGTGGACGTTGTGGTGAGCTGAGATCACACCACTACACTCCAGCCTGGGCAACAGAGTAAGACTCTGTCTCAAAAACACCCAAAAAATCAGCTTGCGACACCCCATGTGCTGCAGTGTGCCTACAGTGTGCACAAGTCTGCATGCATTTGTGCACACAAGTGAGGTGGTGTCTGCATGTGGCAGTTTGTCCACCTACAGGTTTGTGATGTCTGTGTGTGCAAGCACATCTGTGCACATGGGGGTGGGTCACACACATACACATGTGTGTGCCAAAGGGCAGGCACATGCTACTGCCTGTCAGGCTGGTTAAGGAGCAGAGGCCTCCCTGGCCACACCTGCAGGGGTCTCTGTGTCCAGAGCTGCCCTCACGAGGCAGCTGAGCCACGTGGGCCTGGGACTGACCCCACACCCTCAAACACGCCCAGCCTCTGATGCTGAGCAGCTTCCTTCTGGAGGATCCTCCTGGAGGTGGCACTGCTGAGGCAGGAGGCAGGACCGCACCCCCCTCCCCACCCCTTCCTTACAAGCTCCTGATGTGATAATAGGAACAATTAACTGGAAGAGACAGCTAATACCCAAGGGAAAACATTTCTAGATATGATATTACGACCTTGCTTCAAAAATGGGACTTTACCATGAGGAAATACAGTTTATTATTAGACACATTTTCTTTTAATTATATAAGCTTTGACTTAAAAAATAAAAAAGTATATGGAGAAGGGGAAGGGCTAAGATGTTTAAATCAATCCACTGCATTTCCCATGCACTCACTGATCACCCAGGACAAATGGCTATACATGGGAGGGTCACTCGGGAAGTCCTGGGAACAGGTCAGTCCCAAACCTATCTTCCAGCCCCCCATAAAACGTGGTCACAGAAAAAGCGACTTCAGGAACCACCAGACAAGAGAACCTGGAGGGGTGACCACAGGCCAAGTTCACTGCCACCTTCAGGGGCAGTGGGGACCCAGGCCTGCGTCAGGCAATCCATCTCATCCACCAAATCAGCCATGGCACACTCACAGTGCTACACTCTGCCTGACATGTACACACACACACACTCTTACACACACAACCTCACACACACATTCACAGAAACTTACACCAGGGAGTAGCCACATAAGCCAGACAGACACCCAAAAGCCAGACCCCAACCCTGTAAATGGCCCCAGGAGAAGAAGGAAAATAAGGCTCGCTCAGTTGACCACCCATAGTCTGCTTGGGTTTGGGCAAATTGCTGACCTCCCCAAGGCCTCAGTTTCCCCATCTTTCAGGGAGATGAGTAAGATGGTTTCTAAGACCCTTTCCAGCTTTAAACTCTTCTGCCTTAAATCACCATCCTCACTACCTGCCTCCTTTCTCCTATTCTTCCTGAGGGGGTGAAAAGAGCAGGTTCTGGGGTCGGGGGAGCATGGACTCCAATCCCCACCTGCCACTCCCTAATGATGTGACCCAGGGCAAGTGGCCAAGTCTTTCCATGCCACCATTTTCCCATCTGTAAAATGGGGAGAACAACCGTGCTATCCGCCACACCCCCTGCCCATGGTAAGTGTGAAATTCATGGTTTCCATCATACTTCTAAGTCCCTAGGAGAGACTGTGAAAGGCCCGTGCCTGCTTCTCAGGGATGAATCCCTGTGGGTAGAGACATCCTCACATGCTGGCAGGAAGCAGACACCTTAACAGATCCCCATGTCCTCCTCAACCTACTGCTCAGCTGTGGCCTCTTCCACCCTCTTCCCCAGGACCACTGACCCTATGGCCAACCGCAGTCCCCTCCACCATGTCCATCCCCCTCCCCAGGTCTACAGGCCAAGACTACCAGACATTAGGGGACACAGGGGTGGCCACAGAAACCCAGGTGTCCGTGTCTGTGGCCCAGTGTGCCTGGTGCTGCCCAGATGGAGCGGCCCCAGGTGGCAGGGTAGCTATAGCAGCAGCAAATCTCCGCACTCAGGTACTAATGCAGTAAGTCCTATCAAGACACAGTGAAATGGGGCGTAATTTTTGCGGAAAACAATGTGGGTGATGTATGCCCACGACTGGCACACAATAAAACTGTAGTAGAACGCAGAAAAAATGCACCCAGTCAATACAATAAAATCAGCACAAATACACTCGTGTAAGGCAAATAAATCTCCCAATCCAAATATTTTACAGCATGCGTACAAGGAGGAGGTGGAAGTGTGTGTCTGCACCGTTCAAGTTTTCCTCAGAAATCTCTAGGGGAAATAAACAAAACGACCAATGAACCCCTCCTGACCCTCAAATAAATAAATAAATAAATACCAAGGAACGGGGTGGGGGGGTTGGTTTGTATTTCTGGCCTCAGATTTCTTCTGTCGAGGTGACTGGGGGCTGGAGGGCCCCAAATTACCATTCATCTGGCCTTGTTGTGGAAATTTTCAAGGGATTTGCAGTAATTATATGACAAAATGCTTGCAAATCTCACTCATTGCTGAACAGAAACAGGCGGGTCAGGGATTGAACACTTTCAGCTGGGTAATTTGTAAATGTCAATCAGGCAACGGGGCAGAGAGAGAGAGAGGGAGAGAGAGAAGAGGGGGGAGTGGAAGCCAGGAAAATACTGTAGCAACCTCAGTGCAAGAGGCCCCTTCATCCTGCCTTAACCCAGGAATGGAAAGGCCCAGGCCAGAGGCCAGGGAGGAGGGAGGAGAGAGTGGGAGGAGGGAGGGAGGAGGAGGACTAAGAGGAAAGATGGGGAGGAAGGTGGAGAAGGAGGAGGAAAGGGACAGAGCCCAAAGCAGACACAGGAAGAAGGGTGGGACCAGAGGGGAGGGGGCAAAGGTGGGGGGAAATGGGGGAGGAGGGGCTCTGGATGGAGAAGTGAAAAGCGTGAATCAGGAAAAACAATTTAAATAAAACCAGAGGAGATTAAATTAACTGATACATACATTCCAAGAGGTAGGTCGCAGGAACAGCAATAAATACCAGCTCCCTACCTCCCCTGCTCAAGACAGCGGAGAGAGCAAAATAAAATTAAAAGATATAACAATAAAAATTACAAATGCATCTTGAGGGTCCTGCACTCAAGGCCCGTAATGGAGACTCCTAGCAGATTAAGCATGGGGCACAGCTCCCATTCAGGCTGGGGAGCCGGGCAAGGTAGGAGCCTGCAGGGGCTGTTACATTTTCTGATGGGCTGGGCCAGTTGACTTGCAGAAAGCCCACTGCATGTATGTAAAGAATTTGATGGCTGATGCTTACCATTGTGACAATTGATTTGGCATTTGATAATTTACAAGCTTTTTCCTGGTCATCATCACCCCTTGACGGAGATAGTTTTACTTCACCTATTTTACAGGTGAGGAAACTAAGACTTAAAAGAGGTCATGGTTTGGCGCAAGATGTCTCTCTAGTTCACAAGTAGGGCAAGGGTTCAAACCTAGGCCCCCTGACTACACACCATTTCCACCACTGCCTTCCTGCAGTCTCATCTGAGAGACTGAATATACTTTCTGATCACATATACAACACACCATCACCACACCATGTGAGTGGTTAACCTGGCAGTTGTGAACACACGAGGACAGCATCCTCTAAGCAGGAGTGTCCAACTCTCCAGATTCCAAAGATCCTTTTTAGCATCCAAAAGTTACTCACCACCCCACCAGCCACATGCAGTCACCTGGACACTAGTGGTTGTACTTCTAACATCTGTTGATCGAGGAAATGCCTGATGACCCAAAGCTACAATAAATCCAGGAACACTTTTAAAGAATTTTAATTTACTCTTCACAATAGTCTTGGAAAAAATAAAAATAAAAACACAGACATCAACACGACAGGGCTTCTGTTGGTCTCTAAATATAGTTAGGCAGACCTACTGGTCGAAAGACCTCCATGCAATAATTCCAGGGCCCCCTCCCGCATGAGGGTCCACAGTGCAAGGGTCCAGGAACCTCTGATTGAGACTGATCCTTTAAGTGACAGGATCAGGGGGTTATGGATTTGGCAAGGTTGGCCCAGGAAGACTCCCTTAGAGAGGCAAACCCTGACAAGCGCTGGCAAGGGGAGCAACAAGGCCTGTGTGGGACAAGGGCTAGGAGGGAGGGGGCAGGCTGGCCACAGCACTCTGGCCTCAAAGCCACCAAAGGCCCCAATTTATCCTTTTACCATAATCTCCAAGTGGGGTCTGTTGACAGCCACAGGGATACCCCAACAGGGTTGAAAGAAGGTGTTTCTCCCATAGGTTTAAGCTGGAGTCTCTCAACCCATGCTAGAGTGCACCATTCACTCATCAGAGCAGCAGCCAAGATGGTGGGACACCTCCTGCGTGCCAAACACTGCTCTAGATGTGGGAGCTACAACAGGGACCAAGACAGGGGATGAGAACACCATGGAACTTACCTTACATTCGCCATCTTTTAAGCCTTGAAATGATCCTGTGAGCGGTACAACTATATGCATCGTCTATTGTCAGTTAAAAGTGTCAACTTGTGGAACGTAAATCAGATGACACTTTTGCAACCCTGTCTGGTATCTCTTCATTTTTAAATGTATTGGAGTCTCAGAAATAAAAGAGGTCTACAAGCCCCTGAAAGGCTCTGAGCAGGGCAGGGGATGGCACTTGATTAAAGTTGCCATCTATCAGTAATCACTACCATCCTGGATGCCAGAAAGCCTGAGGGCAGCAGAGACACCCGTGCCAGTGCCCCCACCATCCTCTTCACCCACAGCTGACCCACACCCCCTTCTGCCTTCTCCCACTCTGTCAACCAAGATCACAGCTCTGGAATTAAGAGCCCCTGCTCTGTTAATTTATCCTCTGGACTATTTGCTCTTCCCACCCACCTCCTTCTAACACAAAAAGAATTCTGAGAGAGAGAAGTCATCAGGAAAATGTGCAAATAATCCGTTTAGCTGTGACTGTGGTCGCAGAGTACCACAGATGAGGACACCACAGAGTACAGTAGCCTTGAGTCTCTCCACCCCAGCACTGCCACTTACTCTGCAAATGGTTTCATCTCTTTGTGCCTCTGCTGCCTCATCTGTAGAATGGTAAACACTAGTAGTTACTCTGGCAGGGCTGTTGTGAAGATTAAAGAACATCATTGTGTGTGTTCTATCAATATTAACTATTATGATGATACTCTTCCCTCTGAGACCATAACAGGACATTACATTTGGAGGCAGGAAGGAAGCTGAGGGCAAAGCTAGAGTCTGCGGCCATTGCCTGGAGATAGCAGAGAGCAGTGGAGTGGCAGTGAAGAGAAGCGGGTCTGCCTGCCCCTGATTCTGGAGTGGCACCTCTCTAAGCCTCGGTCTTCCCATCTGTGGAGTGAGGAGGCTGGACTGGGACATCTGGAAGCGTTTCTGATTCTAGGAGTTAGTGTTGGAAAGAACCAGAGAGGAAGGCAGCGAGGGAACTGGGGACAAGCCTAGATCAGACACAGTCCGTCACCAAAAGTGGGCCGCTGCCTGAGAAATAGCCAGGAATCTCTGAGGCAGGTTTCCCTGCAAATCTCACATCCCAGATGAGAAAACTAAGCCAAGATCACCTGAGAGACACCGTGCCTCCACCTCCACCACCGCCGCCGCCGCCACCACCACCACCACAGCCACCAGCAGTGGGTAAAAGGCCCAGTAACTGAGGGGGGGCAGAGGGTGGGGAGGGTGGCACCCTGCCTGCTCCCCCTGCCATCCTGGAGTCAGTTACCTGCTCCCGTCATGAGCTCCACCCTCAGCTGAATTTAATGAATCTGAGAAAAATTATGAAGTCCCATAAAGCCACAAGTATCATAAAAAGTATAATAAAATTGAGAAAAGCTATTAAGTTATAAATACAACCAATGCATGCAACATCACTCAGTCGGGGAGGAAGTCGCTATAAAAGTCATTCCACAAGTGACTAAATCTCTTAATTCACAAGGTACACTCTCCCCTTTCCGCTGTCCCCCCCCCCCCCCCCCCAGGAGTTTGTGTCACGCGAAGTTTCCGCGGCGGAGAGCGCTGCGCGGGGAGACAAAGGGAAGGGACAGGGATTGCGGGGACGAAGACAAGAGCGGCCGCCGGGCTCTGGGTCCCCGATCGCCACCAGACACGTCTCCGAGCAGCCGAGGCAAAGGGAAGGGACGGGAAAGGAAAACAGGAGCGGCCCAGAAGGGCTGCTCGCTGCGGTGCTGGCGCGCGGACCCGGGAACTCGGGGCAGGCAGGGCACGGGCGGACCCCCTCCTCTCCCTTCCCTCGCTCGAGGCCGGCAGCGCCCCCCGCCCCGCGCCATGCACACCCATCGTGGTGATGAGAGCGCGCGCCCCGTGCCCGTCACGGTCACTGTGCGTCCAGTAAAAACAAACACTGCCGAGGAGCCGCCGCGATGCGGGTCGGGCGCGCGGCCGGGAAAGGGGAGGGGGCCGGAGGAAGAGCTACACCCGCGAGCCGGGCCGGGACCAGGGGCGAGGGGAGAGGGCCAAGACTGCCCCGCCGCCGAGGGCGCCGATGGAGGCACAGGGGTTCCCGTGGGAAGCCCCGAGAGACGCCGTGCCTGGCCGGCGGGACGTGGGCTGACTTCTCACCCGACGGAGAGAAGCGGCACTCTCACCTTCGGGCAGTGGGTCTGGGCTCTGAGCGGGGGCTCCTGGAACACACGAGAGTGGGGGCAGACGGGCCTGGGCCCACCCCAGGCTGGGAAGGGGTCTGAGCGGGGCGTCCTGACTGGACCCGGCCCTGGCGGTCCGAGGGCTCCAAAAGATCTTGCATTCTCAAAGACTTCTGCAGATCGTCACGGCCTAAGGCGCCCCAGGCCCGGCTCCGCTCATGGGAAGCGTGGGAAAGAAAGCTGGGAGCGCTCTGGGGAGCGGGCCAGAGACAGCGGTGTTGGGAGGCGCGCTGTGGAAGCGGCGGGTTCCAGCCGGGAAGGCAGGCCGAGCCAAGGAGAAGAGCCAGGTGACAGGGCAGGATGTCGAAGTGGGAGGTAAAGTCCACCCAGCGACCTACTGGGAGCCCAAAATAACTTTAGTGGAAAATGGGGCAGACAGAGGTTAGGGAAGCTACCCTTCCCTAACCTCTGCCTGCCTGGAATGAGAGCACCAGCCAGGGACGCCCCCCTCCCCCCGCCCTCCGCGCGTCACTGAGGGTCAGCATTCTCACAGCCTTCACCAGCCTGGAAAACTGAGTACCCAGAGCTTAAGGAACTGTCTCAAACTGGGTTTATCTGGGGAGTTGTTAATGGGATGGATTCCTCCAGAGTCCAGAGCCCAGGCGAAGGAGCCTTTGCACAAGTGATTTGACTGACTGGTGAGGCCAGGGTGGTTCTTCAGGAAGATGGGAATGACGCCGGGAAGCACCAGATCTGAGGTCAGAAGTTCAAGACCAGCCTGGTCAACGTGGTGAAACCCTGTCTCTACTAAAAATGCAAAATTAGCCGGGCATGGTGTCGGGTGCCTGTAATCCCAGCTACTCGGGAGGCTGAGGTAGAACTGCTTGAACCCAGGAGACAGAGGTTGCAGTGAGCCAAGATCGCGCCACTGCAGTCCAGCCTGGGTGACAAAGCAAGACTCTGTCTCAAAAAAAAAAAAAGAAAAGAAAGAAAAATAAAGATTTCTTATGTTCCTGCTAAGACTTGTACAGAATTTTCAGAGCAGCATTATTCATGATAGCCAAAGAGTGGGATCAACCCCAAAGTCCACAACTTTGGGGTGAATAGATAAGCAAAATGTGGCACATCCATACAGTGGAATACCATTCAGCAGCAAAAAGGACTGAACTGGTGATGTATTGTTACAACATGGATGAACCTTGAAATTTTGCTAAGTTAAAGGAGCCAGTCACTAAAGACCGCATGTTATGGTTTCTCATTTATATGAAACGCCCAGAATCTCTAGAAACAGAAAGTAGATTTGTGATTGCCTACGACTGAGGGGGATAGGGGAGCTTGGAAAGAACAGCTAAGAGGTACAGGGTTTCTTTTGGAAGTGTTCTAAAATTGGTTGTGATGATGGCCACAGAACTCTGTGAATATAAAAGCCATTGAATTGTACATGTTAAATGGGTGAATCATATGGTATATGAATTACATCTCAATAAAGCTGTTAACAAAACTTTATTCTAAGTGAGAGAAGCCAGACCCAAAAGATCATCCAGAAAAGGCAAATCCCTAGAGACAGAAAGTAGATTGGTGGTTGCCTAGGGCTAGGGGACGGGGAGGGGACCGACTGTAAACTGACCCCTGGGATCTTATTGGGATGACAGAAATGTTCTGGAACCGGGTTATGGCAACGGTTGCACAATTCAATACCTTTACTAAAAACCATTGACTAGTATGCTTAAAATGGGTGAGTTTTATGATATGTAAATTATACCTCTATAAACTTGTTTTTAAAAAACACAACGGGTGGATTCCACCCCCAGAGTTTCTGATTCAGTAGGTCTGGGGTGGCTAGAGAATTTGTATGTTTAACATGCCCCTGATGCTGCTGGCCAGGGAACCACACTTGGAGAACCACTGGCCTATGGAGGTGAAAGGCCAAAGCCAAGAAGAGGGGAGAGGCCTGTTTAAAAAAAATAAACCACTTTGGGCACCAGCTTTCCACAGCCACCCACCACCCAATCCTCCAGCTAACCCAGGCAGGTAATAGGGTGAGGGGCTGCACTGGGCAGCAGGGAGCCGGCTGCTCTCCATGCCTGGCAGACATTCCTCTGCATCAGACAGCAGCAGAGTTAATTTCAAGGCAGACTTTCCAACATCAACCGAAATTGGCAGCGTAAATAGGAACCGCTGTTTATTGCCACTTACCTCTGTCTTGTTCCTCTTAAATACTGAGGGGAAACCAGAGCCATTAGGGTCAGAAGAAAATTACTAACACATATGGTCTCTGTGGGTGGGTGAAAATGATATTAGAGATGGGGGCAGCAGGGGGAGAAGCAAAAAAATAGAGAAAGAAAGAAGGGAGGATGGGGGAAAGAAAAAATGCCTTGTACCAACAGTGCATGAAATAAAATAAAATTAAGTAAAGATCTGTTTGGTGGGTGGGGAATCTTCATCCCAAGAAATATGGGTGGAGTTTGGGAGGAGGGGAGATTTCTGGAGTTATTTTTAAAGCTAGATCAGGGAGAGTGTGAATTCTGATTTCTGTTTTCTGGCCTGATTAGCATGGTTGGGACTGATTCTCTTTCTCTCAGCCATCAGGAAACGAGTCCAGGGAAGGGACAAAAACCAAAGCTAGCATCACTTCCACCATGAGGTATCTCCCCCACCTCTGTGGTCTTAAAGCATCCCTCTTCCTGGGGCTTCACATCCAGGGGCCGCCACCTCTTCTCTACCTACCCCCACCCCCTGGAAGAATTAATTGGAGGCAAGAGAAGCACCACATTTATTACCTCCCCTCCTGCTCCACACTAAATCTTGTGGCAAGGCTTCTAAAAGTCAATAAAATGAGAAGGAAGATGCGATAAAATTAAGGTGGAAAGTGCGATGGGGAGAGGAAATGGGAATCTTCTTTTTAATTTAGCTTTAATTTTAATTTTTTGTCACCTCTCCAAGCAGCCTTCGTGCTGCTGCAGTGGAGAGGGAGCTGGGGGGAGGGGCTGGTTCTTTTTAAGGACTGGGTGAAGCCACACACTGGCCTGGGTCTTGGTGGCAGGGGCCACGTCTTGGGGAAGCCACAGCTGGGAGCCGGCATGGAGTGGAGGGGCTGCCTGTCAAAATTCTACTGCACTCCCTTCTTTGGAGCTCCCAGAGAAAGCAGCTGATTATGCACTCCCTGAAAGCACGAACTGTGTCTCGGCCTTCACTTTACCCACAGTGCCTGGCACACAACAGGAGTAGTAGCAGTAATGATGATGATGGTGGTGATGACGAGAGCAAATCGATACCAAGCACTATGTCTCCAGCATTGTTCAAAGCACCCTACGTTGACTATTTCTTTCTTTCTTTTTTTTTTTTTTTTTGAGACAGAGTCTTGCTCTGTCGCCCAGGCTAGAGTGCAGCGGCATGAACTCGGCTCACTGCAACCTCTGCCTCCCAGGTTCAAGCGATTCTCCTGCCTCAGCCTCCCCATTAGCTGGGATTATAGGTGCTCGCCACCGCACCCCGCCAATTTTTGTATTTTTAGTAGAGACGGGGTTTCACCATCTTAGCAAGGCTGGTCTCGAACTCCTGACCTGGTGATCCACCCACCTTGGCCTCCCAAAGTGCTAGGATTATAGGCGTGAGCCACCGTGTCCAGCCTACTATTTCATTTTACTTGTTACATTAACAATATTCATTAACTTGTTATATTACAATAGACTCATTTACAGGTGAGGACATTGAAGACAGGAAGCTGAAGCACTTTGCCCATGGTCACAGAGCCAGTAGGTCAAATAGGCAGTGGATACTTCTCATGTATCAAGAAATAGACAGTGGATACTTCTCATGTATCAAGAAATAGACAGTGGATACTTCTCATGTATCGAGTGGATTAATAAACTAATGGATAAAAATTGCATAAGAGGGGTGGGGTGGAAGAAAAAAATTGCATAAGAATGCTGACAAAGTGACAGCTATGTAAGTGCCACTGATTCTACGGTGCCCCATCTGCCATCAGTCCATGAATGCAGAGCGGCGCTGAGCAATGCTGAGATAGGGGAGGTGGGCTTAGCAGGAGGCAATCAGAGTCTTCCTGGTATTGGTGGGAAAGCCCTTGAAGTTAGACCATCCTTTCCTGTCATGTGATTTCTTTCCCATTTTTAGGAAAGATGAAATCACACACACTCCCCCATCTCCACCCCCAAAACCAGAAGATGTTCTCTCCAGAGTGGCTCAACCATGACATAGAGGGTCTGTGGCTCCAGCTGTGACCCTTTCCCCAAGAACAGAGCGCTGAGGCAGCAGCAGCACTGACCCTCCTTCACCCCAGCACCAGCTGGGTGTCCTGAACGTCCATAGCCAGACCCAGCTTGGCCTATCAGAGAAGTGCAGATCTGGAAGCTCTCAGGATACTTAGAGATTGCCGAGTGCAGCCCTGCAGTTTACATGCAAGTCTTGGACAAGAGGACAGGGCTTCCCTTGGGTCTCACAGGTGGCCAGTGGGAAGGCTAGGTCTCTTGGCCTCGCTTCTGCAACCCCGAAGTCTGTCCCATTTCTTTCCACCTGATGGGAGCTCCATCTTCGGTATTTTTTGACCTCATAAGTGGGCTTGTATCTCAGTCCTTGATGACAGTCCACCAGGAGGTGAGCAAGAGATAGTTGCTGCTTCCTCTGCATACAGATGGGGAAACTGAGGCTCAGAAGGGTTCAAAGATGTTTCTAGGACCATGTACTAACACCGGTATCAGGCTCTAACCGTGTCCAGTGAAGGATTCTGGCTGCTGTCCACCCTCAATTGAGTATGAGGAAAAACTGTTTTCAGTAGACATTTTCCTCCATCAAGCTCAGGTTCTGAAGCAGTCCTGCCCCCTTCTCTGCCCCACTTCCTGACCACAAGAACCCACCAGCTAACCCGCCCCACCCCAGCATCACCTTCCCGAAGACCTTGCAGCGTTCCTAACTGGGGGAGGCAAGAAACGATGGACTTCTTTCCTAACAGAGTTCCCATTGCCCCAAATAATGTTCCCCTCATTAAAAAGCCATATTCTCAAAGACCATTTAATGCCATGGAGAAGAGCACGTGAAGTATCTGTAAGTTAGAAAAAAAAAAAAAATGCAAGTTACCAAATGCCATGCAGAATACCATCCTAATTCTGTTTTGTTTCAAATACAGTTCATAGGCCGGACACAGTAGCTCACGCTTGTAATCCCAGCATCTGGGGAGGCCGGGACGGGAGGATTTCTTGAGCCTAGGAGTTTGAGACCAGCCTGGGCAACATAGGAAGAGCCATCTCTACAAAAAAAATCAAAGAATCAGCTGGGTGTGGTGGTGTGTGTCTGTGGTCCCAGATACTCAGGAGGCTGAGATGGGAGGATTGCTTGAGCCCAGGAGGTTGAGGCGCCATGATCTTGCCACGGCATTCCAGCCTGGGTGACAGAATGAAACCCTGTCGAAAATAAATAAATAAATACTGTTTATGCCTATATTTATGTATGCATGGAAGAAAAGGCTGGAGGATATACACCTCCAATGTATATTTGTTTACAATATACATTGTTTACAGTGTTTACAAAATGTTTACAGTGTTTACAAAATGTTTACAGTGGTTTCTGTTTTCTTCCTTATATATTTGTATATTTTCCAGAGTTTCTGCTGTGAACGTGTCCTTTCACAATGGTATAAAAGGAAATTATTATTATTATCTTTTTCTGGAGATGGAGTCTGGCTGTGTCACCTAGGCTGCAGTGCAGTGGTGTGATCATATAGCTCACTGCAGCCTCTCCCCCCTGAGCTCCAGCAATCCTCCCACCTCAGCCGCCCAAAGCACCGGAATTACAGGTGTGAGCCACTGCACCCAGCCAGGAAATTATAAATGAATGTTTAAATTCGGCCTTATTAGGTTTTATATTAAAAAAAATACGGATCCCCTTCTAGCTTGCTGGTTCTGCTGCCTTGTAAGCAGCAGCCAGGAACGATTCATACGGGAGCGAGTGTGTGTAAGTGTGTGTTGGGGGTCCCAGCTCCCCCACCCTCTCCCAGTGACTGCTGTTCATCATAACCAGGACAATTAACCATCCCCTTATTATTCACACGTCATGATTACTAATCACCCTTATTAATATCCATGCTTTGCAAAACCAGGAGGCAGCTTGGCTCAGATGCTTGGAACTCCACAGGAATCCAATCCTGACCCCAGGCGCGTCCCTTCCTGCTCTGTGCCTTCACCTGCCCCTGGATCAGGAGGATCTGCTCCTTCCTCATCCCTTCAGTGACCAGGGCCCTCTGCTTCCCTCCTCTGCCAGCTCTTAGAGCCCCACATCCCTGGAAGGCCATCTGAATTCCTAACTCCACTCGCCACCTGCGCCACCAACCTCCCTTTACACTGGAACTGAAACAAGGGTCTCCTCCCGTCTTTGATCCTTTTTCCCAAATTACTCACTTTGCTCATAAAATGTACACTTTCCACCAAACAGAGATGCTATGGCTAAAGACTGAACTTTATGGTTATAACATTTAACTAGTCTATTCTCTAAGCCTTGTTACTTGTTTTGAGAAATCCATCAGCAGTTTCTGTGTTAAGCCAGTTAATGATAACATTGGCCATTTGACTAATATTAAATTCCCTGGCTAATGTTTGGTGCAGATTTATACTATGGGTCCTTTCACCCCCCAGATTTTGTGGTGGTGGTGGCTCTGAGTAACGTTGAAATAAACCATGTTATGTATCAATGAAGTGGGTCCAGACTTTGCCACATGTGCACATGGAGAATTTACAGTGCATCCATGTGCCAGCCCCTAAAGGGGGCATTGTAGCTTCTTCTGGCTGGAGGTGAATCCAAAGCAGCCCCAAGAGGTGGCTGCCACCCAACCCTGCTTTGATCATGTTCTGGGTCAAAACACCAGGTACTGACCACCACCCCAGACCCTGTTGAGACAAAGAGCACAGTTTCCATTCCTGAACCTACTCGTGGAACATACAGGGGATGAAGATAACAACAGTAATTTGAACAAAATATAGCAGTTGCATTTATTATAGCAAGAAATTAGACACCTCGCACATATCCAACAATGAGGGAGTGACCAAACAAAATGATCCATCAACATGATGGAATGCCATGTGGCCATTAAAACGACAAGACAGGAGGCCCTGCCACCCTGAAAATGACCGTGTGAGTCGATGTTAGGTAAAAGCAGGAAACCCAGTGGAAGGGCAGTGACACTGGAGACATACATCCCAGGGGAAACAGCTCTGCACCAGCACAGGGGGAACCAGGTTCAAACCTAGGCTCAGCTGTTAACATGCCTTAGTTGCCCCATTTGTAAAAGAAAATCAACACCCCTGGGCCCAGTGTTGTGGGAGGGCTACAGCAGGTCACAGATGTGAAAGCCAGTTCATAGCACTCAGGATCTTTCAGACACCTGGTAACAAAAATGCCCAGAAAATCCAGAAAGAACTGATCCGAATGGAAACGTGTACAAGTTCTTTCGCTCCTTTTTGGAGTAAGTCCACGTAACAAAAAAGATAGAAAATGGTTTGGGAATAGGGGCTCTAGAGCTTTGAAGATTCTCCACGGAGGATGTAGTTGGTGGCCCATGGAGGATGGCTGGGCTCTAGAAGAATGGGGGAAGAGAGAAAATGTGGGCTCCCCACCCACCCTGGGGCCCCAAAGAGGACCAAAGCCACATCTAAGTAACTGGGGGGTGAGAAATCCCAAGCTCAGTCTACAGTGAGAAGGGACAAACATCACCCCCAGTGCGCAGCTCCCGGGAAGCACAGTGGAGCCCGGGGAGTCACCTGGAATTCGTCTCCTTCAGACAGAGACCACGAGAGAGACAGAGGAGGAGAGAATCAGAGGCAGAGAGACAGAGGGAGGCACAGCGGAATCAGCCAGGGAAACAGGCCTAAATTATCTCCTCCTTCGGCCCACGTTCTCCATTCCTGCTGCTATCGGGGACCGCTCTGCCAGCCTGCTCCAGGACCAAGAAAAATAAAATAAGCAGCTCTGACAGCTGGCCACCTATGCCTCCTCCCTCTCCTCCCCTCCTCCTTCTTCCCTTCCTCCTCCTCCTCTTCCTGCTCTCCCCTCCTCTTCCTCCTCCCCTTCTCTTCTTCCTCTTCCTCCTCCTCTTCTCCTCTTTGCCATCTTCTTCCTCTTTCTCTTCGTCCCCTCCTCCCTCTCCCCTCCGGCTCCTTCCTCCATCCCTCTGCCCAAACACCATCTCCTGGTATCTGTTCTCGAAGGAAGAGGGTGTGAGCCGGATGTAATGCAAATACTCTACAGAAATGTTTCTGGCAGGGAGCAGAATCCTCCTCCCTCATGGACCCAAGGATGAAACAGGGCCCCAGACGCCAAGCTGAGGCTGCTCCTCCCTTTCTCTGAAGACAGTTTGGGGACCTCAGATAGGGGGCTCCCCCTCCAGTCTTCCTCCAACACCACATTCTTTCTTTGAGGAGTGGGAGTGGGGTTAAGGAGGCAAAGTGATGACCTGAGGGGGAGACGGGAGGGGCTCTTCTCTGGGGACATTCCCCTCAGTGTTTCTGAAGCCTGTGACCCCCGCGGTGAAGGAGAAAGGAGGCAAGCCACACACGGGGAGCAAAGCAAATCAGGGATTTAAGGGAACATTTTTGTAATTATCCAAATAATTCAGCCTCGTACTCTTTTCCCAATATATCTCACTTTTGTTTTAATAATCCAGGAATTGGGAACAACGCCCTTTCCGTTTTATGGCACTTACCCTTTGCTCTAGGAAAGCAGCCTATTCACAGCCACACAACCATTTCACAGCTGTGTGCCCAGCTTTCTCACCGAAGGCCTTTGCCCATGCCATTCCTCCCACCGCATCCCCTTCCCTTCTCCACCTGTAAGTCTGAGCCCACTGAGAAACTCGGGTTAATGCCGCTCCTTCTTCACAAAGCCTTCTTGGAATCTCCCAGCTAGAAAAGCTGTTTTTGTCTCTGCTGTCCTGGAAAGGGCATATACTCTGGGATTTTCGGCTCACACCGTATCTCCAACTGGATGGCATCCTCTCCATGATCCTTTCACCCAATCAATCAATCAATGAGCTGAGAAAGAATTGGGGTGGGGAGATGGCAGTGGGGGGGAGCACAAAATTGCCCAAATCCTCGTTAACTGAGACTTGGACAGGCTTGGACTCACAGTTGGAGGCACCTGACACAGATTATCCCATGAAGGTTGCATGTCCACCCCACAGGCTGGGTCCTCTTACCATCCCATCTTGCCCCAGACACCCCCAGCTAGTGAGGATTTGAACCCAGCCTGGCCAAGTCCAACACCCACTCTCTTTCCACTCCACCACACTGCTTCCTACTGCCCTTTCCTGGGGAAGAAAAGTTAGAAATGGGTATATGGCCGGGAGCTGGCTCTCCTGGCTCTTTGCTTCTTCGTCCTCAGGCCCAAGCTGCACCCTGCCTGGCTGGTTGGGGAGATGGGGCTGGGGAGCCCTGGGCACTAACAAGTATTCCTACAGGTGAGCAGGGACCAGGAGCCAGGAGGGGCACATCAAAAACCTCTAGAACAGGCCAGGTGTGGAGCTGTAATCCCAGCACTTTGGGAGGCCAAGGTGGGCAGACCACCTGAGGTCAAGAGTTCGAGACCAGCCTGGCCAACATGGCAAAACTCCGTCTCTACTAAAAACACAAAAATTACCCAGGTGTGGTTATTTTTCCCTGGGTTGTTCTGTAGCTTGGCAGCAGGAATTAAGACTAACAGGACAGGGGTCAGTTGTGGAGAGGTGCATGAAGAAGAGGATGTTGGAAGAGGGGAGCAAGGACCCCCAACCTCTGCAGACAACCTTGCCCAGCCCAGAGTTGAGGTAGGGGGAAGGGTTGATCCCATCTCCATCTCTGAGAAAGATTTATTTCTTCACTTGCCTAAGGTCTTTGGAGAAATGCTGCAACTTTTGGCCTGGCCCTCATCTCCACACCTCTGCCAGCACCTCAGTTCTAGCCCCAGGGCTCCAGGAACAGACTCTTAACATGAACTGCCAGGATACCATATATCCATCCAACTGACAGCTGACCTGAGCTAGGAAGGCCTGCAAACTGGCAGGACAGGAGGGACGCCCCGCGTTTGGTGTGCTGAGTGCCTTTGTGTGTGTGTTCTCATTCAAGGTTCCCAAGTCT
The DNA here is from genome assembly GCF_028878055.3 of Symphalangus syndactylus. Taxonomy (NCBI): domain Eukaryota; kingdom Metazoa; phylum Chordata; class Mammalia; order Primates; family Hylobatidae; genus Symphalangus; species Symphalangus syndactylus. Next base: position 25,122,527 of record NC_072442.2, on the reverse strand, counting down.
GAAAGCAGACACGATTAGCCCCTTTCATGAAAGGAAGCAGAGGTCTTAGTGAATTTCCCAAGGTCACATGCCTAAACAGGGACACAAACCTGCAGGAAAGATGGAGCACAAATGCTGGGGTCTCTGATGGTGGTGCACACATGTGCACAAATACATGCACACATGTGTACCCCAAACCATTTAAATGGACCATTCCCCTCTGTGTGTGATGTAGTTTACAAATGCCCTGTGCTCCCATTCATTATCTCAGTTGGTTTAACAACAGGGTCCTGTGGTAACAGGCAGGGCAGGTGTCATGAACCCATTTCTCAGATAAGGAACCCAAGGTTCAAAGAGGGTGAGCAATCTGCTCAAGGTCACACTCTCCAGAGCTTTGATCACAGTAATACTGACAAACTCCACCTCCGTTCACGTTTGTTAAATGCAGGAGCTGGGTGCTAAGCACCTTCCATGCATCGAACATTTATGGTCATCCCATAGGGGAGACATTGTTATTATCCCCATCTTACAGATGACGAAACTGGGACTTAGAGGTGTTAGATGATACGGGGCAGCCACAGAGAGTTAAGCCCCAGCCAGCCTGATTTTTACTCCAGGAAACTCGTCCAGGGCGGGCATCTTATTCACCTGGGCCCCCGAGTCCCAGCACCTAGACCAGTGCCTAGCCCACACATGAGGTTCTCACTGAGCGTTTGTGGAACATTTGTTAACCAAATAAATCTGCCCCCAATGCCCTTACCCTCAACTTCCTCCTCCCAGACCTTTCCCTGCCCATCTCCTAACTCCTCGAATGTCTCTAGCGAACCATTTGAGACCTCTCCCCCAGGAGTCGAGGGTAACAGACCCCCTCAGTCCCTGCAATGGGTCAGGGAAGTCAATTCACCACCTCACTCTCCTATCCCTACTAGCATTCAGGGATTTGTAGTTTGTCCTTAAGGTTCTCCCTTGCCTCAGTTTCTGCCCCTGGCACCAGGTATGAGGGAAGTAGGCAAGCAGACGGCTGGAGAAGAGGTCCCCAGACAGCCTACCCCTCTGCTTTCTTCTCCCGCAAGCAAGTGCTGGGCTTTTCCTTTCTGTCTTTCTCCCTAGATCCTGCAGAGCCCCAGAAAAGGGACGAGACAAAGGGGGGGCAAGCGGAGCAGTCAGGCCCAGCTCCAAGGCATGCATTTCCAAACAGGGAAAATGTGGACATCTGAGGACAGGGTCTCTCAAGGATACTCCCCCAAGTACAAGGTTTGGAGGCCCCTTTTGGAACACTGCCAACTCCAGCTGCCTTCACCCCCAGGCACCAATCACTCAACAGCACTGAGTGTTTACTGGGCCTGCAGGCAGGGAAATAATGCAAGATGCCATTTCTGCAAACTGGCAGGACAGGAGGGATGCCCTGCATTTGGTGTGGTGAGTGCCTTTGTGTGTGTGATCTCATTCAAGGTTCCCAACTCTGAAAGCAGACACGATTAGGAAGCAGAGGTCTTAGTGACTTGCCCAAGGTCACATGCCTAAACAGGGACACAAACCTGAGGCCTTTGGGTCCTGTGCCTGGGTCTTGCCCTCCGAGCAAAGCTGATCCTTCAATCACATCTGCCAAGGCTTCCTTTCCTACCAGCTGCAGGCATTGTAAACAAGTCCCCATGCCTCTTACCCAGCCCCCTTGTCCAAGGGCATGGCAGATGGCCAAACCACTCCTGGGAGACCCCAGGTCTACAACCCTAGGCTTTAGTGGTCAGTGAGAGGACAACCTTCCCCAGGCCCTTACCCGGCTGACGGGTGCCGGGCTGCCCCACCAGGGCCTGCTGATGTGCCCCCCTCAACCCCATCCCTCCCCTCCAGCTGCCCTCTGGTCCCTCTGCTCCTCCCACTGCCCCGCTTTCAGCCCCGACCCAAGAATGAACAGGAGTCACGGGTGGAGGAGCAGAGTTCCTGGTCCCCAGCCTGGCTTCTGACATCTCCGGTGCCCCTTGGCCTACCCTAGGTCGGGGTGTCAGGTCCGGTGAAACCAGCCTCCCCTCAAAGCCATCCCGCCCTGCCCTCTGGCCACTACGCAGCCACATGCTCAGAGGATTGTCCAATGTCAGAGCGCCATCTAGTGTGCATGATGGGCACTGCACCCCCCTGCCTGCCTCCGCAGGCTCACTCACTTGGCAGGACCTCTCATGGGGGTGGCCGGGTGCAGAAGGGGAGACGCCCTCAGACTCACAGAGGGCGCCAAATCTAGACTTCTGACATAGTGTCCGGATGACACTTTTTCTCCAGTCATGGGAGAGACCCCAGAATCCAGCGAGGGCGGTCCCCTTGCAGTGTGAGAACGTAGGATGACACTGCCTGCAGGGCCCTGACTTAATCACTATTTGAAAGGCTTAAAATGACCTTTCGAAGAGGCTAATCTCTTTGCACTATTTTGTGTGCACTGGTGAAAAGTAAACTTTCTAAATCGGCCATAATTTAGGTGACCTCTTTTTGGCAAATCTTAAACAACAGCCTCAAAGAACAGGGGCTAAGGCATTGTCAGACCCAGGAGAGGCTCCACTCTGCTCACGAAGCCTGCACTCCATGCCTTGCTCAATCTGTTTCATGGGTCTCTCTCTCTCTCTCTCCATCCTTGATCAGCCTGATGGAGTCAAGAGACCACTGAGTCCAGGCAGGGAGGTCAGGCTGATCTGGGTTTGAATCCTGGCTCTACACAAGCTGTGTAACCTTGAGAAATTCACTTGAAATTTCTAAGCCTTATTTTCCCCATCTGTAAAACGGGGTTGTGATGAGCATTGTGTGAAATAACAAGTTTGAAGCACTCAGCAAAGTATCAGCTGCTTATCACAGGTTCAGTAACTGTCAGTCTCATCCTCCTCATCCCTCTGAGGGCCTCCATCGCTGAGTCAGTGTCTCTCTGGGGGTCCGCTTCTGCAGCACCTGGCATGGGGTCTCCATCATTTTCCATCATTCTCTTGGTCTCGGAGCACCGGCCACACTGCACCTTGCATCTCACACTGCATCCTGCATATCCATTTTCCATGGTTATATCCGTCTACTCCCACCCACCTGATCCCTGACTCGGAGCTTCCTAGGGTCTCTGTTTCTCTCTTCTTCCCTTCTGGAAGCCCAGCCCAGTTTTGAGCCCATGGCAAGTGTGTATCTGCCTGCAGCTCAACTGAATGTTCCCAGGCACTGTTAGAGAAGCCTGTTCTGCAATCCAGGAGCTGAACCAACACATGTTTCCAGCCCTGTCAAAACATACATTTTGGCCAGGTGCAGTGGCTCGTGCCTATCATCCTAGCACTTTGAGAGGCCAAGGCCAGAGGATTGCTTGAGGCCAGGAGTTTGAGACCAGCCTGAGCAACATAGGGGGACCCAGACTCAAAATATATACATACATATTTTCTCTCTCAGTGAAATGGTATTGAAGCTCCTGACTCACACAATTGTTAAAGGGATTAGAGAGAGGGCATTTGCAAAGGCATTCATAAAGAGTATAACACACAGTAGGCCCTCAAAAAATAGAATTTATTACTATAATAGCTTGGGAGGCCTTGTTGATGTTCAAAAATATGTCCAGGCTGGGTGCAGTGGCTCACACCTGTAATCCCAATACTTTGAGAGGCCGAGGTGGGCAGATCACTTGAGGTCAGGAGTTCAAGACCAGCCTGGCCAACATGGAGATACCCTATCTCTACTAAAAATACAAAAAAATCAGCTCGGCGTGGTGGCGTGCACCTATAATCCCAGCTACTCGGGAGGCTGAGGCAGGAGAATTGCTTATATCCAGGAGGCGGAGGTTGCATGAGCCGAGATTGCACCACTGCACTCCAGCTTAGGTGACCGAGCTGGTCTCAAAAAAAAAAAAAAAAAACAATGTCCAAAGAAGACAGGATGAGTAGTATAATCTCAATTGTACAACTTCAAAAGAGACACCAGGGCAAGGAGGCAGAAGGCAAGATGGGAATGGTGGGACACGATTAATATTGGCCAAGATTAAAACCCAGTCAGGGTCTTGTCAACAATTTAAGAGTAAGGCATCCCACAGGCCAGGGGTAACCAGGTGGAGAGGATCCTTTCTTTCCACCGGATGGGGATGGGAAACAGGCAAAGCGGGATGGGGAATGAGAGGCGAACGGCCTCTTTATTAACACAATTATTTTATTTGCCGAAAGGTAATCATCCTAAGTGAGGTCAACGGCGGCTGGCACAGGACCGGCCCTGCAGGCGGCTGGCCCACGTTGCCATGGTGAGAGCCCGCTCACTTCCAGCAGCTGCAAGGGCTGGAGGATCCTGAGGAAGGAGACCCCAGGTCTCTTTTCCTTCCCCCAAGAGGGGCCGAAGGAGACCTGCAGGTGTTTGCATTCCCCGTCCCAGGCCCCAAGAGACAGACTAAGAGCCTCTGGGGAAATGTCCCAGCCCAGGTTCACAGGGGGTCCATCCTGGAGCACAGGGGTCTCTGCGAGCATCATCTCATTCTGTCCCACAATAACCCTGTGAGGAAGAGGCTACACATCACCTGACCATTTCACAGAAAGCTGTGGCTCAGAGGGGCCGGTGACCTGTCCACAGATGCGCAGCATGTGGGGATGTGGGGGCCGGGGTCTGAGGCCTAGGGCACCATTTACAGTTGCCTCAGAGCCAGGGCTGTGACGATGACAGGATTAAACCTACATCTTGAATAATCAGAAAAACTGATGTGGAGAAAAACACACTCACCCGGCGGTTAGAAAGGCCTGGGTTCGAGTGCCAACCCTTCCCCTTACAGGCCACGTCACCCTCAGCAAATTTGCTCTAAGCCTTAGTCTGTCCAGAGCATTCTGCACCCGTGACTTTCCAGTCTCTGAAAGACAGGGCCATGATCAAGGTGTGCTTCCCCATCTGTAAAATGAGTCAACTCAGTTGGGTGCAATAGCTCACACCTGTAATCCCAGCACTTTGGGAGGCTGAGGCAGGCGGATCACTTGAGGTCAGGAGTTCGAGATCAGCCTGTCAACATGGTGCAACCCATCTCTACTGAAAGTACAAAAATTAGCCAGGTGTGGTAGCAGGCGCCTGTAATCCCAGCTACTCAGGAGGCTGAGGCAGGCGAATCACTTGAACCTGGGAGGCAGAGGCTGCAGTGAGCCGAGATCACGCCACTGCACTCCAGCCTGGCAACAGAGCTAGACTCCATCTCAAAACAAACAAAAAAAGCCACTCAACCCTGCCCTGGGGACCCAGAATGTCAACAGTGACTGGGAAACTCTAGCACTACACAAACAAGAGCAGCTGGTTCTGTCATTTCACCCAAATTTTCAGGGATGGCAGCTCTGCAGAAAAGGGACACAACATGCCCTGTCCCCAGGTCCTCCGGCCCTGAAGTCCAGCGGTGAGGATACCAGGCTGGAAGTCCAGGGGACAGCATAGCAGAGGCAGGATGGGTCCGGGGGTGGGGAGGGGAAACGCAGCCAGTCCTGGGGCCATTTTGCTTGTGCCCGCAGTGTCTGTCGCCCTCTGGTGGATGCACCTGACACAGACGCAAGGAACAGCTGTGCAACCAGAGGGAATTCAGGTTGGGGGTCGGGGGTGGGGGACGGGGGCATGGCTGGAGGAACTAGGAGCATCAGGGGAGGCTTTAGGGGGTGATGAGATTTGAGCTGGGCCTCCCAGAAAGTGGCTGTGGGGAGGGAGTGGGAGGGAAAGCATGTCAGAAAATGGAAATTGATCCAATCAAAGCCTACAGATTGTCAGGTGTTGTGGGAGTTTGGGGAACAGGGCATCGTTTGGGTGGGTACAGTAAAGGGACTTCAAGAAGCCCAAAAGGGGCCGGGTGCAGTGGCTCACGCTTGTAATCCCAGCACTCTGGGAGGCTGAGGCAGGCAGATCATTTGAGGTCAGGAGTTCAAGACCAGCCTGACCGACATGGCGAAACCCCATCTCTACTAAAAATACAAAAATTAGCCAGGCATGGTGGTGGGCGCTTGTAATCCCAGCTACTCGGGAGGCTGATGCAGGAGAATCATTTGAACCCAGAAGGCGGAGTTTGCAGTGAGCCGAGATCTTGCCACTGCACTCTAGCCTGGACAGAGTAAGACTCTTTCTCAAAAAATAAATAAATAAATAAAAATTTAAAAAAAGAAGAAGGAGGAGGAGGAGGAGAAGAAGAAAAGGAGAAGGAGGAGGAGGAGAAGAAGAAGAAAAGGAGAAGGAGGAGAAGGAGGAGAAGGAGGAGGAGGAGGAGAAGGAGAGGAAGAGGAAGAGGAAGAAGAAAGAAAAGAAAGAAGAAGGAGGAGAAGGAGAAGGAGAAGAAAAGAGGAGAAGGAGAAGAAAAGAGGAGAAGAAGAAGGAAGAAGGAAGAAGGAGAAGGAGAAGAAGAAAGAAAAGAAGAAGAGGAAGAAAGAAGAAGAAGAAAAGAAGAAGAAGAAGAAGAAGAAGAAGAAGAAGAAGAAGAAGAAGAAGAAGAAGAAGAAGAAGAAGAAAGAAGAAGGAGAAGGAGAAGAAAGAAAAGAAGAAGAGGAAGAGGAAGAAGAAGAAGGAGAAGGAGAAGGAGAAGAAGAAGAAGAAGAAGAAGAAGAAGAAGAAGAAGAAGAAGAAGAAGAAGAAGAAGAAGAAGAAGAAGAAACAACCAGACTGGGGCCGACTGTGGACAGCGTTGACCATTATGCTCTGTACTTTATCGTGGAGGCAATAGGGAGTTATTAAAGGTTTCTGAGCAGGGGTGGGCCATGATAGGATTTACATTTTAGGCATATCATGTGGAGGGACAGCAGAGGCGAGGAGGCTACTGGAGCCCACTCCTCCAGCACATTGTTACTCACTAACAAAAGCAGCACTTCTGACCTCGCTGGAGACTTTACGAAGCCTTTTTCTTACCTTTACACACCAGACCTCAAGCTAGGTGGGTTCCCCGACTCAAGCAGCTTTGGGGTGAGGTGAAGCTCTGGGCCCTGGTTCCCACCCCAGCTTCCTTCATGTCAGCATCCTAGCATTGATTAAAACAGTGTGCAAGTCCACCTGAAGGGTGGAGGGGTGGGGAGCTGGAAGGAGCAGGAGTGGGGAGGGGAGGGCGCCCATGTACTCAGGGCCTGCTCAGCTACCAGCCCGTTTCCTGTGCTCCTCACTGTGAAGGAATTATCCCTGTGCTACAAGAAGGAAAACAAGACCTGGGAAAAGAAGAGCCCAGGACCCCCAGGGCCGGGACACAAGTCCGGGTGTGTCTGACCCCAAACCTCCTCATCCCAAAAGCAAGAAGAGAAGCAGGCCTCAAAGAAGCCACGCCCCTCCTCTCTGAAGGAGACGCTGGAGGCCCCTGTCCTATCCAGCATCCCCTCCACCAATCACAGCACAGACCCGGCCTCCTATGACATGCGTGCTCACGGATGCTCATGCTTTGGGAGACTCGGTTGTACTGATGACATTCACAAAGAAGAAGTTCATCTAACATCCCATTTTGGATTCATCAGCCTCATCTGTGACTGTCAATCAGAGTCTCCATCCTGTGGCCAATGACACTGAGCAGGTGGCTGGAGATGGCAAGGGGTGCTCAGGGTGGGGTGCATGCACAGAGCTGCCTTGGGGGACCCCAGGTGGGGCAGCTGACAGTCAGGAGGACTTCTGAGGAAGGGGTGGATGGCGGAAGGTAGAGTTCTTGGGAAGGTGATCACCTCTCCCCCGCCAGCTGGTCATACTGGGTAGGCCCCTGAAGGGTGACAAGGGCAGCAGGTCTGAGGGAGGCTCCAGGACAGGGGAGAGACTGGACACAGAGAGAATCAGAGACAGGGTGAGAGACAGAGAAAGGGAGGCGGTGGTGCTTGTTTCACAGCTGGACTTGGCGGTGGTGCCCAGGGTGCTGGCCACACTCCAGTGGGGTAATAGCATCAGCTCCAGCCTAAACTTTAATCAATGGATCCAAGGCTTGGCCACAATCAGCAGTGAGGAAGATTAGCAGAAGCCTGCGAGCGGAGAGGGAGGGAAGTGCCCAGCCAAGGAAGATGGTGCATGGGATCTATTGCAGGTCCGAGCGGGGGCTTCCAGTGCCCCTTCCCACTGGGCATGAAGTGGAAGCAGAGGTGGGAGTCAGACGGCTACATCAATAGCAAGGGAATGAATCTGGCCCACTGAGGCTCAGCGAGACCCCAACACAGGCTCCAAGCCACTCTCCCCCAACCCCAACAAGCCTCAAGTGAGACACCAAGAAGAACTTGCCAACCAGGGAGCCCCCAGGATGCTTGAGCAGGGGCGGTGCAAGGTGTTCACATCATCCCTACCTGGGCAGGGGTCCCAGCATCGGAGCTGGAGTGCCCCCACCCTCCCCTTCAGGCCGGGCTGCACAGAGGAATGAACTGAATGGATCACGTTCTTACCCCTCAAGTGCTTTGGAGAGAGGGTAGAAGGAAGGAGGAGACAAACTGGTTATCATCTGCCCCACATAACTTATTAGCATCCAGGCGAGATTAATCAAGCCCAGAAACCTCGAGCAGACCCCTAATTAGTTGCTGCTGATAACTATATTTGTCATGCTCTCCAATTATTCCACTGTAAATTTTAGAGTTTAATTGCACCTTGTTCTTCATTGAAGTGTCACTGTTTGCACACGCTCCCCTAATTCTTTAGCAAATTTGACAAAATTCAGCATTAAATATAGATTATCTTTAGATTTCCATAATTAACACAACCAAACTGTCTCAGGCCTAAATATTTCTCCCAGTGTCATAAATCTGGCCTGTCCCTGGAATCCAAAGGGCTGCTTCCAGCTTCCCGGCAGAGGCTGCAGGGAGAACACACATGCACAGCCATGAACTCACATGACACGCCTGTGCAGGGCTGGGGCAAAAGGCGGCAGTGATACTTCATTGAGGGCACACACCTGGGAACATACCCCGTGCCCCATATCAGTAGGGGCCCCATCAAGATGCCCACCCTGGGGCATGGGGCAGCGTCCCAGGGCTTAGAGGGCCAATTCAGGATCGCAGCTGACCTCTGGGCCTAGCGAATGGGCTGGAGGGAAGAGGCTCCGTCTACAACCAGGTCACAAGCCTCCCCACCCAACAAAGGCCAAAGGGCCCCTTCTGTGACCTTTTTTTGTCCCTGTCAAGGCTGACCTTGATGTTTGACATTACCCCAGGAACATGACCCAGGCAGACATGAATGCCCTCATGCCATACCCCTGCAGGGCACCGCCACTGCCCATCCTTCTCTCTTAGTCCACTCTCTCCAGACTCACCAGGCCAATATATGTCCATCCAACTCTAAATGTCCCCTACCCGGGACCCTTTAGCTCAGATTAGGGGATGAAGGAACCCGATATTAGGTTTGAAATGATGCCCCCATATGAGGTTTGAAATTTTTTTTTTTTTTAGACGGAGTCTTGCTCTGTTGCCCAGGCTGGAGTCCAGTGGCTTGATCTCAGCTCACTGCAACCTCTGCCTCCTGGGTTCAAGTGATTATCCTGTCTCAGCCTCCTGAGTAACTGGGATTACAGGTGCGCACTACTATGCCCAGCTAATTTTTGTATTTTTAGTAGAGATGGGGTTTCACTATGTTGCCCAGGCTGGTTTTGAACTTCTGACCTCAGGTGATCCACACACCTCGGCCTCCCAAAGTACTGGGATTACAGGTGTGAGCCACCACGCCCAGTCTGCAGTCTCTTCCACCAGCCCCCAAAACCCCAAATCTAACATGGCAAGGAAATCAGCAGGGTATCCAATTTCCATAGGGACAGGAGGGGGCAGGAGGCAGCAGGGAAGCCTGTGCCCTTTTCAGATCCCAGCCCAGCCTCTGGCCCCTGGTGGAGGAGAATCATATCTTGGGTTTATCCCAAGTCAAGCCCCTTCCCCAGGCTGGCTATCTCATGGGCAGCAGAGCATCCAGAGTTCAACTTCAAGCCCAGCCCCCCATGCCCCCTGCAGTCATGCAAACACACCTGTACACACAGAGGCAGGCGCACAGATGCAGAAATGAAGACACAGATGCACAGAGACACACCACAGAGATACACACAAAACACAAACTGACACACAGACAGATACACAATGCAACACACAGTCCAAGCCCTGTAGGAAGACGGGGACAGACAGACGGGGAAATACTCTCTCCCCACAAATCAGTGACATATCCAGGGTCTTGCCACATTGAAGGGCCAAGGGGGGCTGGGGGCCCCCTTGCCCTCCATACCACCTGCCAACCCTGACACCCCTGTTTCCCCGGCGTAGCAGCAGGGGTAGTTGAGGGGCTGAGGTGGGAGCAGGCAGGAATACGGAAGAGCCTCAAAGTGTACTCACAACAAATTTGGAAGAAAATCGATGGCCTTTAATGAGATTTGATTTTTTCTCCACAATGGACTGGGCTGGTGGTTGTGGGGGGATCTCTGGGTGCAATGTGCAAGGAAGTGAGCAGAGGCACAAGGTGCAGGGCTGAGAGGGACTGGGAAGCCAGGAGTGGGGAAATACCAGGGTCAGCAGCTACAGGGACAGGAAGAGGCAGAGGATAGACAGACAGACAGGATGTCAGTGTCAGGCCACCACTTAGCCCCACCCGTCAGACCAAGAGAGGGGCCCTGAGCTGGCTTGGGTGTCTACTGTGGCCCTGTTGGGTTCTAGATCCAGAGTCTGCACTCCCAGCCCTCAGTAGGAGATAAAAGGCTGAGGTCTGCCCAGGTTATGAGGCTGGCAGGCGCCAAGCTATGGGGAGCAGTCACAGGATGGGGTATGTTGGGGGTGTGGCTGGCTCGGGTCCTTGGATTCCAAGGGTGCTAAAAGGAAATTGTAAGGAGCTTAATTCTGATCAGTGCAGTTAACTGAGCACCTGCCAGGCTCCAGGCCCCTGTTATTGTTATTCTGCAGTAAACCCCACAAGAGAGGTGACAACTCCTTGCTCCCAGATGAAGAAAATTAGGATCAGAGACGTTAAAGAAATTGCCCAAAGCCACTCAGCCAATGGCTGAGGCAGCAACTGAACCAAGGTCCACCAGGTTCTAAAGTCTGTTTCTTCCGTTCTGCCTGCAAGCAGCACCCGGCAGGCGATGGAGGCACATCTTAGTCTCTCTTCCTCTCTTCCAGTCCAGGTCTCCAAGACCTATGGATGGGTTGGGCCAGGGCTTGGGTTCAGGCTCCAGGGTGATGACAACTTAAGGGAATCTCCTGCACAGCTAGGCTTCAAAGCACAAGACTTCCCCAGGCACAGAGGAGGGGATACCTGTCAGCTGCAGTCCCGCCCATCCCACCCTGCTGGCTGAACCTTTGAGCTCCCTCCTTCCTTATGGAATCATAGAAGGGATCAGAGGCCATCAACCCAAACATATCCTCTGTCTGAAGCCCCTGTGAAATATTCTGAGTGATCAACTGAGGTCTTGCACAACTCTAGTGACAGGGAGCTCACTGCCTCCAAGGTATCCTCTTCCACTTCTGAAATCTTGCTAGATTGAGCTGCTTTTTGCCTCCCTGGGCCTCCTACTGGTCCTATTTCTGCCTTCTGGGTCATCACTCTGCTCCGTGAAAGCCCCTCTGTCACTGGACTACCATAATCACTGCCTTCCCACCACCTGGGGGCTTCCATGATCCTGGCTAAACACGTCCTCATTCCCTCAACTTTTGCAATAGTCCCTGGCCATTCCCTCCCATCCACCCAAAGGCAGAATTATCGACAGCATAGAGGAGTGGTTTGGCAATGATTTCTTATGACATCAAAAGCACAGGTAACAAAAGCAGAAGTAGAAAAATAGGATTACATCAAAATGTAAACTGTGCACCCAGGAATACAACCCACAGGGTGAAAAGGCCACCTGCAGAATGGGAGAGAATACTAGCAAATCTTATATCTGATAAGAGGCTAATATCCAGAATATATAAGGAACTTCTACAACTCAATAGCAAAAAAGTAAGCAACCTGATTTAAAAATGAACAAAGAGCGTGAATAGACATTTCTCCAAAGACAACACACAAGTGGCCAGCAAGCCTGTGAAAAGATGCCCGACATCACAAATGACCGGAAAAATGTAAATCGAAACCACAAGGAGATGCCACCTCGCATCCATTATGATGGCCACCCTCAGAAAGACAGAAAATAACCAGTCTTATTGAGGATGTGGTGAAATTGGAACCTTGAGCACTGTTGGGGGCAGGGTAAAATGGTACAGCTACTATGGAAAACAGTATGCAATTCCTCACAAAATTAAAAATAGAATTACTATCAGATCAGCAATCCCACTTCCGGGTATATATTCGAAAGAACTGAAGGCAGGGTCTTTTTTTTTTTTTTCTTTTTGAGACTCACTCTGTCACCCAGGCTAGAGTGCAGTGGTGCGATCTTGGCTCACTGCAACCTCCGCCTCCTAGGTTCAAGCAATTCTCCTGCCTCAGCCTTCCGAGTAGCTGGGATTACAGGCATGCGCTACCACACCTGGCCGATTTTTGTATTTTTAGTAGAGATGGGGTTTTGCCATGGTGGCCAGGCTGGTCTTAAATCCCTGACCTCAAGTGATCCATCCACCTTGGCCTTCCAAAGTGCTAGGATTACAGGCGTGAGCCACTGCACCTGGCCTAAGGCAGGGTCTTGAAGTGATATTTGCACACCCGTGTTCCTAGCAGCATTATTCAAAAAAGCCAAGAGGCAGAAGCAACCCAGGTGCCCACCGATGGATGAATGGATAAATAAAATGTGGTGTATACAGACAACGAAATATTATTCAGTCTTAAAAAGGAAGGAAATTCTGTCACATGGCACAATACGGACAAACCTTGAAGACATGATGCTAAAATAAGCCAGTCACAAAAGAGACAAATGCTATATGATTCCACTCTATGAGGTATCCAAAGTTGTCCAATTCACAGAAACAGAATAGAGAATGGTGTTTGCCAAGGGCTGGGTGGTGGATGGGGAGCTGTGGTTTAAAGGGTAGAGTTTCCATTTTGTAAGGCAAAAGAGCTCTGCAGAGCTGTTGCACAGCAACGTGAATATGCTTAACACTACTGACTGGTACACTGAAAAACAGCTAAGATGATAACAACAAAAGCCACAATTTTGGAGTCAGACTTGGGTTTGAGTTCCAGCTCTGTCACATGGCCTGGGGCAAGTTGTCAAATGTCTCCCCAGCTTTACAACAGGGTAATGATAGAACCTAATTCACACGATCTTATTGACAAAGCGGGTGAAGTGTCTGGGACCTGGTCAGTTGGCTCTGGAACCATGTTCTGGAAGCTACCCTTGTACGGAGGCTGCGCAGGTTGGAGTTGGGCAGCTTCCAGCCCTGGGCTGTCCGCTCCCAGTCCCACCCAGCTTCTATTTCCGTGACCTCTCTGTCTGTCCCATTTCCTCTCACTGTCCCCACTCCTTACCTCCCTCCAGCCACACTGGCCTAGAGCACACCAGGCACACTCCCACCTAGAAGTCTTTGCACTTAGAGTTTCCACTGCTTGGAATGCTCTTGGGGACTCACTCCTGCCCTTTCTCCAGGTCTTTGTTTACAGTCCCCTGTTTAAAACTGTGCCCTCCCCCGACCACAGGGCTCTATGTCCCCTTTCCCTGCTCTACTTTTCTTTTTTATTTATTTATTTATTTTTATTATACTTTAGGGTTTTAGGGTACATGTGCACAATGTGCAGGTTTGTTACATATGTATCCATGTGCCATGTTGATTTCCTGCACCCATTAACTCGTCATTTAGCATTAGGTGTATCTCCTAATGCTGTCCCTCCCCCCTCCCCCCACCCCACAACAGTCCCCGGAGTGTGATGGTCCCCTTCCTGTGTCCATGAGTTCTCATTGTTCAATTCCCACCTATGAGTGAGAACATGCGGTGTTTGGTTTTTTGTCCTTGCGATAGTTTACTGAGAATGATGTTTTCCAGTTTCATCCATGTCCCTACAAAGGACACGAACTCATCATTTTTTATGGCTGCATAGTATTCCAGGGTGTATATGTGCCACATTTTCTTAATCCAGTCTATCGTTGTTGGACATTTGGGTTGGTTCCAACTCTTTGCTATTGTGAATAGTGCCGCAATAAACATACGTGTGCATGTGTCTTTATAGCAGCATGATTTATAGTCCTTTGGGTATATACCCAGTAATGGGATGGCTGGGTCAAATGGTATTTCTAGTTCGAGATCCTCCCTGCTCTACTTTTCTTACAACATACTATATAATTTTACTTATTGGTTGTTGCTGATTTGCTCACTGCTATATCCCCAGCTGGCACATAGTAGGTGCTCAATAAATACTTGATGAATGACAGCCTAAGCTAAGCCTTGGCGTTCTGTCTTTAGAGGCCCTCTGCCTCCAGCCCCAAATCTCATCATTGTGGTGTCTGCCTCCTTAAGGACTCCCACTCCCAGGTCCCCTCAAGTGTGGGGGGAGAACCCCACTTCCCCCTAAAGCCCCAGGCTGCCCAGCTGCTGCTCCACTGGGACCTCAGCACCAATTCTGCCCATCAATATCAGCCTGCGGCAGTCACACTTGAACACCCACCCCAATCGATAACTAGCGGCTGCTATCGATCAGCCCTGAGGGCACAGGAAGCCGGTGGGGAGAGGGAAGGAGAGGACCAGGCATGGTGTGCAGACACAGCCTCAGAGAGGGAGCAACAGCAAAGAGCCCCCAGTGACCCGGCCCGGGCAGGCAGACAGGACAGAGCTCATCAGAAACCAGAGGCAGAGGTTAAGGGGGAGGAGATGCCAGACCCCAGGCTAGGAAGGGCAAAGGGGCAGACATAGATGGAGGCTGCTGAGAAGAAGGAAGAGGCAAGATAGGAAGGGTTGGCCGGGCGCAGTGGCTCATGCCTGTAATCCCAGCACTTTGGGAGGCCAAAGTGGGTGGATCACTTGTCAGGAGTTCGAGATCAGCCTGGCCAACATGGTGAAACCCCGCCTCTACTCAAAATACAAAAATTAGACAGGTGTGGTCGTGGTGGGCGTCTGTAATCCCAGCTACTCGGGAGGCTGAGGCAGGAGAATCACTTGAACCTGGGAGGCGGAGGTTGCAGTGAGCAGAGATCAGGCCACTGCACTCCAGCCTGGGTAACGGAGCAAGATTCCGTCTCAAAAAAAAAAGAAAAGATGGAAAGGAAGGAAGGGTTATTGAAGGTCTACCATATGCCAAGGGCATCATCTTTCAAGCCTCCCAGCACAACCGTGGGTGAAAGCAGTTATTGGCTCTATCTTACAGGGAGGAAACTAAGCTCAGAGGTTAAGAAACTCACCCCAGGCCTGAGCCTTCAAATTTGGGAGCAAAGCCAGGATTTGAACCCATGTCTGGAGTCTCTGTGGGGCCGAGGCTCTTTGCAGCACCCCACAGTAGCCCTGAGCTGTCACTTCTGGGCTCCCAGCCTGGAACACCACCTAGAGCCAGTGGGAAATGGGATGGAGGTGCCTCCCAGCACCTCCACTGGAATGCCCCACTTAGAGCATGTCAAGGTAACTCGGGAAGCCTGGGCGGTGGTTCATGCCTGTAATCCCAGCTACTCGGGAGGCCGAGGCAGGAGGATCACTTGAGCTCAGGAGTTCAAGGCCAGCCTGGGCAACATAGCGAGATCCCGTCTCAACAACAACAAAAATGTTTTTAATTAGCTGGGCATAGTGGCTAAGGAGGCTACTCAGGAGGCTGAGGTGGGAGGATCACCTGAGCCCGGAGTTGGAGGCTGCAGTGAGCTATGATTGCATCACTGCACTCCAGCCTGGGCAACAGAGCGAGACACTGTCTATAAAAGAAAATAAACAAACAAACAAAAAGTATGGTAAGGGAAACAAGATGAGGCATGTAAGCCCATGGTAAGTGCATAACAAATGTTAGTACCATCATCATCACCACATCACTCCTCCTCCTGTTCCAAGCACACGGCTTCCAGGTCACATACTCCCTGAAGCAAGACTGTTGTTAGAGTGTGTGTCAGCCTCAGGGCTCTGATCCAGACAAGATCCAGCCCCATGCACAGTGCCTGACCCAGGCTGGTACCCCTATCTATGCAAGGGGCTGTCGACGGAAAGTCTGGCACAGGTGGGTCTCTGCAGAGCTGAGGGGCTGAGGGAGGCTGTGAAGCATCTCTTCAGCCTCAATTAGCTCCCTTGTTTCAGAGAAGCAAGACCAGCTGTTGGCTGGGGATGATTTCTGACTTGCCTCCTCTGACACTGCTTGAAAGTGGAAGGCCAAGGCCGGCTGGAGGCGTGCTCAGGGATCTGCCCATCCAGCCCACTGCAGAGAAGAGGAAGGGGAGGCAATCAGCCTCCAACCTCAGGACTTAGTCACTTGTTCATGCGTCATTGTGAAACACCCAGCACATGCCTGGCCCTGTGGTGGGAACTGGGAATACGAAATCGGTAAGGCTGATTCCTGCTTGGAGGTCTAAGTGGGGCATGGATATTCCTAGAGGGCGGGAGGGACTTATGTGTCTGTGGTTGTAGGGAGCAGGGGGCCTGCAAGAAAGTTTTTTTTGTTGTTGTTGTTTTTTGAGACAGTCTCACTCTGTCGCCCAGGCTGGAGTGCAGTGGCATGATCTCAGCTCACTGCAACCTCTGCCTCCTGGATTCAAGTGATTCTCCTGCCTCAGCCTCCCAAGTAGCTGGGATTACAGGAATGCACCATGCCCAGCTAATTTTTGTATTTTTAATAGAGATGAGGTTTCACTATGTTGACCAGGCTGGTCTTGAACTCCTGACCTCAGGTGATCCAACTGCCTTGGCCTGCCAAAGTGCTGGGATTACAGGCATGAGCCACCGCGCCTGGTTTAGTTTCCTCTTTCTAAGGAACTGTTTAGCCCATGAATTTTTTTCTTTCATTTTTTTTTTTTTTTTTTTGAGACGGAGTTTTGCTCTTGTTGCCCAGGCTGGAGCGCAATAGCGCGATCTCAGCTCACCGCAACCTCTGCCTACTGGGTTCAAGCGATTCTCCTGCCTCAGCCTCCTGAGTAGCTAGGATTATAGGCACCCACCATCATGCCCAGATAATTTTTGTATTTATAGTAGAGATGGGGTTTCTCCATGTTGGCCAGGCTGGTCTCAAACTCCTGACCTCATGATCTGCCCACCTGGGCCTCCAAAAGTGCTGAGATTACAGGCATGAGCTACTGTGCCCGGCCAGCCCATGGATGTTTTTCTCAGGTTGCAGATAAACCACAAAGGTACTGCTTCTCATGGAATCTCCCTTCTGATGCCTACAAACCTTAGCGAGAAAGCTGGAGCCCGAGCGGGGAGAAGGGCCAGGCTGCAGAGAGGGCAGGAGAAAGACAGGCCCAGCCCCTCCTCCCCTGCCCACAGCAGCTGGTGAAGGGTGTCCTCTGAAATGGAATATTGTGACCGAGAGGGCATGCAGCAGGGTCGAAGGACAGGCATTTCCATAAGGATCCTTGGAGTGCAGTCAGGAGGAGTCCTGTTTCAAAGCAGCCTTTGCAGAGCCTGAGGTAGAAATCTCCTGGTCCTGATTCAAAGAGCAGCCCCTCTCCCATTCCCAATCTGGGGAAGGAGCTGAGCCAATTAACTGGGAGGCAGAGCTCTCGCCCTTTCCAGCTTCTCTGGAGGTGCTAATGGTCCTCAGGGCTCTGGCCCTGCTCCCCTTCCACCCACCCCCAACGGGCTACACACAGTTCTGCGATTTAAAAAGATAGTTTTGAGAGCAGTTGTTTTGCCCATAAAATAACTACAATATTTTCCAATTATTGAGAGTTTACAATTACTGGGCACTGTGCTAACCCCCTGTGAGGTATGACATCCTCATTTTACAGAAGAGACAACTAAATGTCCTAGAGGACAACATCTTGCCTTGGGCATCCAGCTAGCAAGAGACGGGTGGGATGGGAACCTGAGACTGCGCCCTGTTCACACGGGGATTCTGAAGGAAGGGAAAGTGGCCATGTTGGGATGCCCAGGAGATGGGGGATTAAAACCTATGGATTAGAGGTTGAGGGAAGAGGATAAAAGGAAGGATCCGCTCCAGGTGCTTCGTCCCCTGACCAGGTTTCCAGGACCCTCAGGAGAGGGGAACAGTGACAACCTCTGGTCAACGGCCAGTATAAAACTGCTTCTATGTCACCTGGCGCACAGGCCCAGAAGTGAGAGGCATTGAGCTCTGGGCTGGGTAGGAGGCCGTTAGAACTTTCTGAAGCACCTCCCCCAGCAGGATGAGCTGAAGACCACTAGGGAGGTGTTAATGAAACAGGGAAGCTGCAAACAGACCCAGGAGTGATTCCAATCTGACACCTCCCCCCTACGCAGCCCCCACCAGTAATGAGCTGGGACCTGCCCTTCCCCCGACCACCCCCCCGAGAGCGGGGTGGGGGGAGGAGGAGGCGTTCTTGGGCATTTTTTTTTTTAGCTTCAAAAGCCTCCTTTCATCATCATCGTCATCATTGTCATCATCATCACTGCAATTAAAAGCTCACATTTATTGAACACCTACTGTGTCCCGGGCACGGTGCTAAGTCTTTTTCATGTATGCCATCATTAATCCTCACATACAAACCTTAAGCCTACATGGTAAGTAGTATTCTTATCTCCATTTTACAGATTAAGAAACTGAGGCTCAATCAGGGTAAGTGACTTGCCTAAGGTAGGGCCCACATGTGGACCCGGCGCTATCTGGCATCCTGCTTTTGGTACCGGACTTCTGACCCACCGAGAACTCCTGCAGGGGGACATGTATGTGTGGCCTGAGGGCTGGAGCTGAGTGGTGAATAAGGCAGCATGCCCAGTACACATCCTTGAAGTTCAGAATTGGGAAGAAAGACACTGGTAGACAGAGTCGGTGGCACAGGGATGAGTAGGATCCTGGCCTTGCCGCCAAGCCTCCCTGTCTGCTTTCCCTACTCTCTGCTTCCACATGTGTACACTGAGAAGGGGCCAGGAAGCTCGGGGGAGGAGGAGGAGGAGGGAACTCCAGCTCTGTTCACTGCCTGGGGAAGGGGAGGCAGAGGGGTTCTGGCTGGGGAGGAGGCCTGAAGAAGTGGGGAGAGGTTGCGGGGAAGACCCCTGCCTCACAACCCCAGGAGGGAGTAGCTGAATGGCTCTGCAGTGGAGCCCCATGTTTGTAAACACCATTAATCAGGGATTAGCAGATGGGCATGCTAATTGCACCTGTGGAAGTGAGAAACCTCAAGGTTGATTACATTTACAAACTGTGGGGATCCCTGGCACCTGGCCCTGCAGGAGTCGGTGGTGGTAGTGGTGGGGTGTGTGTGTGTGTGTTGGCGGAGCGGGGGTGGGGGGTGCTGTCTAATTCAGGACCCCAACCTAGGGGGAGGGGGATTGACAATTTAGCTTCCTGCCAAAAAAATATTCCAGGCCTGCAGCAGGGATCGGGGGTGCCAGCCTTGATTTAGCTGCTCCGAGAATACCAAGTCACTGCCAATTCTTCCTAGACCCTTCCTGTCTTGGCATCTCAGGTTCTTGGAGCCCTGACAAAGGGGGATCCTACAGATGTTATTCCAACCCCTCTCCTCCCTCAACTCCCTCCAGCAGTTCCCAGTGGTAAATCATTGTGCACTGCAGATGAAAGGGGCCACAGCCTACAGGAAAACGGGGGCCAGGTTGGTTGGGAAGCACAGCCCAGCGCCCTGACCTCTAGATCTGGCCCTAGAGGCTTCGAGGAGCAGCTACCATGCTCCTCCAGGCATGGGGCTGAGGGTTTTACATGTATGACCTCTTTCAATCCTTACCACCATCCTTTGAAGCGGACACCATTGTCCTCCCCATTTTATAGACGATGAAAACTGAAGCTTGGCATTTAAGGGACATGTCCACATTTATACTTCTAGAAAGCCACAGAGTTGGAACTCAAAGCAAGCACTGTCTAGCAGCCAGGCTCCTGCTCTTAACTACCACTGCTCTCTCCTCTGACTTCATTCCAACTCTGCCCTGCAGGGGATGGACCCCCACCCAGCCCCTTCACACCCACAGCCACAGCCTCCCCAGCTCCCGTGTACTTCACCCACACTTGCTGAGCAGTGTCCAGTGTATAGGCACCGCACCAGGCACCAGAGGCTGCTTAAAGGAGAATCAGACCTCATCCTCCTCATCCTTAGGACCTCAGACCCTCCCTCTTTGTTGGGAGACTGCCTGTATACCGGAAATAAGCACACACCTGTGTGTGTGTGGCCTGTAATTTAAGCCTCAATCCCCTTTGGTTTAAGTGAACTTGTCTTCCCAGAGGCCAGCCAGCCTGCTGCCCGGGGAGTGAAGCAGGGAGAAGCCCCCTGTACCTGACTAAGTCCAGGAAGAGTCTTCTAGATGGCCCAGACCACTGGGACAGGAAAAGCTGATGAACAGCACGCCCAGGGCAGGTTAGATCGGGTTCCAGCCACCATGGAGGAGTCTGTAGGGGGTGGGGTACCTGAGTAGCCCCCACTCCAAGTTCCATGTTGGGCTTGGTTCTAGAGAGCAAGCTGAACCCTGCACCCCATATACAGGGAGCACTGGGACGCCTACATTCATTTTCATCAAGTGTATTAGGTTTCTCCAGAGAAACAGAACCAACTGTGTGTGTGTTCAAGAGATTGTAAGGCATTGGCTCATGCAATGATGAAGGCAGGCAAGTCTCAAGATGTGCAG
This sequence comes from Symphalangus syndactylus, assembly GCF_028878055.3. Taxonomy (NCBI): domain Eukaryota; kingdom Metazoa; phylum Chordata; class Mammalia; order Primates; family Hylobatidae; genus Symphalangus; species Symphalangus syndactylus. The sequence goes on along the minus strand of NC_072442.2, from coordinate 25,102,047 downwards.
GGTGAGTCAGCAAGCTGGATGCCCAGGAGAGCTGATGGTTTCATTCCAGCCTGAGTTTGAAGGCCTGAGCACCAGGAAAACCAATGGTATCATTTCCATTCAAAGGCCAGCATGCTTGAGATCCAGGAAGAGCTGATATTTCAGGTCTAGTCTGAAGGTAGGAAGGATTCTCTGACTTGGGAGAGGTCAGACTTTTTGTTCTATTCAGGCCCTCAACTGAATGGATGAGACCACTCACATTAGGGGTCTGCTTGACTCAGTCTACCAATGTAAACGTTAATCTCTTCCAAAAGCAGCCTCATAGAAACACCCAGAATGTTTGACCAAACATCTGGGCAACCCATGGCCCAGTCAAATTGATACACAAAATTAACCACCACATCAAAGTCTGTATTATTGTGTGCTAGTCCTGGGGTGCAGTGTCCTCTGGTTTACAGAACATCTTTTACCAATACTCCCTCATTTTATTCTGTTGAAAAGGAAGGGGGTAGCTAGGGCTGGTATCCCCAAGCTAGGGCTGGTACTATCCCCAAGATGAGGAGGCTGAGAAGCCATCTAAGTGGAAAGCCACGGAGCCAGGACTAGAATGAGCACCTTCCGGATCCTGAGGGACAGATGAAAGCACACCCTCACCTAAACTTTCAGGCATGAGCTCAAAAGCACAGGTGTGCATGGGAAGCAGTTTCTTGGACATGAGTGGCTCAAAAGCCACTGATTCTTGAACCTGGTCACACAATGAGATCAACTAGTAGCTTTAAGAAATATCAGCTGGGCATGGTGGTGCACGCCTGTAATCCCAGCACTGTGGGAGGCCAAGGCGGGCAGATCACCTGAGGTCAGGGAATTTGAGACCAGCCTGGCCAACATGGAGAAACCCCGTCTCTACTAAAAATACAAAAATTAGCCAGGTGTGGTGGCACATGCCTGTAATCCCAGCTACTCGGGAGGCTGAGGCAGGAGAACCGCTTGAACCCGGGAGACAGAGATTGCAGTGAGCTGGGATTGTGCCACTGCATGCCAGTCTGGGCAACAGAGCAAGACTCCGCCTCAAAAAAAGAAAAAATAAAAATCAACACATGGCCCCTTCTCCAGAGATTCTGATTTAATCAGTCAGGTGCCTCTGGGCTTCTGAAATATTAAAAATATCCTCCTCCTTGACCCCAATGACAAGCCAAAGTGAAACATCACTACACTAGGCGCTTGGCCAAGAATGAAGCAGGGATGGGTCAGAGCCTGCGTGGCAGTCAGGGACAGGGAGCTCAAGGAGGGCAGATGCTGATCAGTGCAGTTTATGAAGGAATTCTGTCCTCTTTCTTGAAAGGAGTAACTTTGACTTTAAAAAGATCTTAGGCCGGGCGCGGTGGCTCACGCCTGTAATCCCAGCACTTTGGGAGGCCAAGGGGGGCGAATCACGAGGTCAGGAGATCGAGACCATCCTGGCTAACATGGTGAAACCCCGTCTCTGTTAAAAATACAAAAAATTAGCCGGGCGCAGTGGCAGGCGCCTGTAGTCCCAGCTACTCGGGAGGCTGAGACAGGAGAATGGCGTGAACCCAGGAGGCAGAGCTTTCAGTGAGCCGAGATCGCGCCACTGCACTCCAGCCTGGGCGACAGAGCGAGACTCCGTCTCAAAAAAAAAAAAAGATCTTAGGCCCTTTTTAGGCCAGGTTCACACCTGTAATACCGGCACTTTGGGAGGCCGAGGCGGGCAGATCACCTGAGGCCAGGAGTTTGAGACCAGCTTGGCCAACACAGTGAAACGCCATCTCTACCAAAAAAATATAAAAATTAGCTGGGCATGGTGCACGTCTGTAGTCCCAGCCACTTGGAAGGCTGAGGCAAGAGAATCACTTGAACCTGGGAGGCAGAGGATGCAGTGAGCCAAGATCGCGCCACTGCACTCCAGCCAGAGCGACAGAGTGAGACCCTGTCTCAAAAAAAAAAGGAGCTTAGGCCCTTTTTAAACAACTTCAAGTATTGCTCTAAATTGGCATCGCCATTAGAATTCTGAGACAAATCCAATGCAGATGGATTCCAGAGAAAAGTGGAGTACTATTTATTGAGCACCTAATACATATGAGTTCCTATTGCCCTCCATATTCTCCCAACAATCCAGGAAGGTAGGATTATTCCCCTTTGGGCACCGAGGCCCAGGTGGGTAAGGAGCCCGCCCAAGGTCACATAGCAGTCAGGATTGCAATTTCGGGGTTGCTATCCTCCAAAGCCATGCTCCAGGAGGGGAGATTTTTGTCTCTTAGAAGCCACCTGGCAATGTCTGGAGACATTTCTGGTTTCATAATGGGGGGTCATGCTACAGGCATCTAGTGGGTATAGGTCGGGGATTCTGCTAAACATCCTACAGTGCACAGGATGGCTCTCACAACAAAAAAATTATCTGGCCCAAAATGTCAAGGGTGTGGAAGTTGAGTCCACCTGCCCTAGTGGTGATGCTCAGCCTTGGCTGCACATTAGACCAGTGCTGGCATTTTCGAAAGCCGGATGCCAGGCGGCGCCACACCCATCATGTCAGACTCTCTGGTGTCAGTGTTGGTTTTTTTAAAGCATGCCAGGTGGTTCCAATGTGCCACCAGGACAGAAACACTTCTATGCTCCTCACACTGCTGGCTCCTGCTGCTTTCCTGGGACCCGAGGGGAGGAGTGCCAAATCGGTCTCGGTTGTACAAACAACGGCAAGCCTGCTCCCAGTTCCTCCCCTTGAGGGGAACTGACTCAGTCACCCACGAGGGGGCCCCCGTGGGGTGGGAGGTGTTTGCTAATTTCCCGTCGCCTCTCATGGGGCTGCAGCCAGAAGTCCCCCCGCAAGGAGGCTGTGGAAGCTGCCTGAAGACTGGACCGAAGAGTGAGCCTGCCACCTAATGGAGGAATTGGCCAGAATCTCCCACGTGCTGAGTGACGTTTTATTTGAGCCTCACAACAACCCTGTGAGGTAGGTGCAGAGTCCCGAGGCACAGAAAGATGAGGCCTGTGCTCAAGGCCCTAGGGCGGGGCCGTGTGTGGACCTGAGGTGCGCACTGTCTACCCCACATCAGGCCCCGCCCTCCTCCCCCCACATTCTCACACACACATTTGCCACAGGCAACGACTGGTTCAAGAGGAACGGGTCCCCTGGGCTGGGCTGCCTGCCTCTCTGCAGATGTCTAAACTTTCCCTCAACTTCCAGGCAGGGCCTGGGAGGACAGATTCCCTCCATGCTAGGCCATCATGGCTTCCCATGGAAATTAACAAACTACCATGTCCTACTACAGGTCCAACATCACAGTAGGAAACAGCTTCCTCTGGTCTCCACCGCAGTCCCCTTCCCCCCACCCAGACTGTGGTCAATAAACATGGGCCTGGTGCACACTCAGGCAGAGGCTCCCGCACACTGCAGCAGGTGGAGGCAGGTGCGGCCGTCCCTGACTCCAGCACGTGAACATTGTGGACAGTCCACGTCAGCCCTCATTTTGCCTCTCTTTCTCTGATCCTGAAGACAGCCCTGGGTGCTGAGCCATGCTGAGTCCTTCAGACCTGGCTGAGGGTTCTCGGGGGTCTTGGAGAAGCTGCCTTCTCTCCCCCTCTGTGGGGAAACCCTTCCTCTGGTTGCAAATGGAGTGAAGAAGAATTCCTGCACAGACACAAGGACAAGGGGAGAGAGGACGGAGGACAGCGTTGATGTTCAGAGACCTAGACATGTGTCAGGCAGCCCCTCATCTCATCAACAGGATGTAATTTCCCCATTTTGTACATAAAGCAACTGAGGCACACAAACAGCCAGCAAATGGGATTAGAGGGCATCAAATCCCACCTGTGTGATTAGAGGGAGAGAGGAAAGGGAAAGGGGAGTAGACTCACCTGCAGCCACAGAGACGTTCAAGGACTCAAGTCCAGGAGGCAGCTGGCGCCGGGGCAGGATGGTGAGGAGAAGCTGGCAGGAGGCCTGCACCTCCTGGGACAGACCTGAGCCCTCATTCCCTGCAGGGCGTGGGGCCGAGGGTTAGGGTTGCCCAGCTGGACACCCAATTGCTCGGGAAATGTAATCTGGGCACAAACGCAGGGACATCCACCTACCCAGCACAAGGAGAGTAGGCCTATCCCAGAGGAACTCCAAGCAACTCGTGATGGGGATCTCGGAGGACTGGGGATCCTCTGCGCTTGGGCACCCCACCGTGCCGGCCACGAGCCAGCCCTGCTGGGCTTTGGTCTGAAAGGGGGAAGAAGATATGTTCTAATTCTTTTTTTATTTTAATTTTGAGATAGGGTCTTACTCTCACTCAGGCTGGAGTGCACTGACACGATCACAGCTCACCGCAGCCTCAACCTCCTGGGTTCTGGTGATCCTCCCACCTCAGCCTCCCAAGTAGCTGGGACTACAGGCACTCGCCATCCCACCCGGCATTTTTTTTTCGAGACGGGGTTTCGCCATGTTGCCCAGGTTGGTCTGGAACTCCTGGCTTCAAGCGATCCTCCCGCCTTGGCCTCCCAGAGTGCTAGGATTACAGGCGTCAGCCACCATGCCTGCCTCTCCTATTCTAATTCATCAAATCTTCATCAGAGGCCATACGCGGTGGCTCAAGCCTATAATTCCAGCACTTTGGGAGGCTGAAGCAGGCAGATTACCTGAGGTCAGGAGTTCAAGACTAGCCTGGCCCAGGCACGGTGACTCACGCCTATAATCCCAGCACTTTGGGAGGCCAAGGCAGGGGGATCACCTGAGGTTGGGAGTTTGACACCAGCCTGAACAACATGGAGAAACCCCGTGTCTACTAAAAATACAAAATTAGCTGGGCGTGGTGGCGCATAGCTGTAATCCCAGCTACTCAGGAGGCTGAGGCAGGAGAATCGCTTGAACTCGGGAGGCAGAGGCTGCAGTCAGCTGAGATTGCGCCATTGTACTCCAGTCTGGGCAACAAGAGGGAAACTCCATCTCAAAAAAAAAAAACAAAAAACAAAACAAAAAAAACCAGGCGCAGTAGCTCACGCCTGTAATCCCAGCAGGGACTACAGTGCCTGTAGTCCCAGCTACTTGGGAGGCTGAGGTGGGAGGATCACCAGAACCCAGGAGGTTGAGGCTGCGGTGAGCTGTGATCGTACTTTGGGAGGCCGAGGCGGGTGGATCACCTGAGGTCAGGAGTTTGAGACCACCCTGGCTAACATGGTGAAACCCCGTCTCTACTAAAAACACACAAAAAATTAGCTGGGTGTGGTGGCAAATGCCTGTAGTCCCAGCTACTCGGGAGCCTGAGGGAGGAGAATCGCTTGAACCCGGGAGGCGGAGGTTGCAGTGAGCTGAGATCATGCCACTGCCTCCAGCCTGGGCAACAGAGACTCCACTCCGTCTCAAAAAAAAAAAAAAAAACCTGAGCAACATGGTGAAACCCTGTCTCTACTAAAAATACAAAAATCAGCCTGGCCTGGTGGTGGGTACCTGTAATCCCAGCTACTCAGGAGACACGAGAATCTCTTGAGGCCAGGAGGTGGACGTTGCAGCGAGCTGAGATTGTGCCACTGCACTCCTGCTTGGGTGACAGAGTGAGACCCCCATCTCAAAAAAAAAAAAAAAAAAAATCTCCATCAGAGCCCTGGCCAAGGAGGAGCCCAGCCTTGCCTATACATTCATTTATTTGCTGATCCAGTCAATTAGTCAATAGTTATTAAGCACCTAGCACGGGCTCTGTTCTAGGCACTGGGGACAGGGCACTGAACAAAACAAAACAGACCAAAATCCCAGCCTTGTGGAAGGGCAGGTGGGGATGGACTCACTGAGGTGACATTTGAGTGCAGACCTGAAGGAGGAGGAGGAAGAGGAGCACCGTGCAGACATCTGGGGCAAGAACACTCTAGGCAGAGAGATCAGCAAGCACAGAGGCAGGTGCCTCCCTGGCATGTTTGAGAACAGTAAGGTGGCCAGTGGGAAGAGAGGCGTCAAGACAGAAGAGGGAACAACAGCCACATGAGGTAGGGTCTCCAGGGCTACTGCAAGGACTCTGGCTTTGAATCTGAGCGGTACAGAGGCTTTGAAAGGTTTTCAGCAGAGAAGTAACATGGTCTGACTTCAACAGAATCACTCTGCCTGCTGTGCTGAGAGCCAAGAGCAGAAGCAAGGAGGCCAGGTGGGAAGTTCCTGCAATAACGGCCAACAGATGATGGTGACTTGCTTGGGCCAGAGTGGTAGCAGTGGAAACGGGGAGAAATGGTGATAATACGGAAATAACTTCAGTTAAGGATGATGCCAAGGTTTTTGACCTAAACAACCAAAGGGATGGAGTTGCTCCAGAAGGAACAAGTGCTCAGTTTTAGAAATGTTAGGTTTGAAATGCCCACCTGACAGCAAAACAACAACAATAACAACTGTGGAGCAGGCAACTAGATGGGTGAATCTGGAATGCAGAACCAAGGTCCAGGCTAGAGTATACACTTGGGCGGGAATTTGAATTCAGACAGTATTTAAAGCCATGAGACTAGATGAGACCAACAAGAAATGAACGTATACGGAAAAGAGATCCAGGACCAGGTCAGGTGGCTCACGCCTCTAATCCCAGCATTTTGGGAGGCTAAGGCAGGAGGACTTCTTGAAGCCAGGAGTTTGAGACCAGCCTGGGCAACAAAGTAAGACCTCATCTCTACAAAAAAAAAAAAAAAAAAAGAAAAAAGAAAGAAAAAAATTAGGTGCGATGGTGTGCACATGTATCTCCAGCTACTCAGGAGGCTGAGGTGGGAGGATGGCTTGAGCCCAGGAATTCGGAGGCTGTACTGAGCTGTGATTGTGCCACTGCACTCCAGGCTGGGCAACACAGCAAGACCCCATCTCTCTCTCTCTCTTTTTTTTTTTTTTGAGATAGAGTTTCACTCTTATTGCCCAGGCTGGAGTGCAATGGTGCGATCTCGGCTCACTGCAACCTCTGCCACCTGGATTCAAGCAATTCTCCTGCCTCAGCCTCCCGAGTAGCTGGGATTACAAGTGCCCGCCACCATGCCCGGGTAATTTTTGTATTTTTAGTAGAGACAGGGTTTCACCATTTTGGCCAGGCTGGTCTCGAACTCCTGACCTCAGGTGATCCACCTGCCTCAGCCTCCCAAAGTTCTAGGATTACAGGCGTGAGCCACCATGCCTGGCCAAGACCCCATCTCTTAACAACAACCGCTCCTGGCCAAGACCTCATCTCTTTATTTTTTTTTTGACATGGAGTCTTACTGTGTCACTCAGGCTGGAGTGCAGTGGCACGATCTCGGCTCACTACAACCTCCACCTCCCGGGTTCAAGCAATTCTCCTGCCTCCGCCTCCCAAGTAGCTGGGACTACAGGCACGAACCACCACACCCAGCTAATTTTTTGTGTGTTTTTAGTAGAGACGGGGTTTCACCGTGTTAGCCAGGATGGTCTTGATCTCCTGACCTCATGATCTGCCTGCCTCAGCCTCCCAAAGTGCTGGGATCACATGTGTGAGCCATCGCGCCCGGCTGACCCCATCTCTTAACAACAACAACAACAGAAGAGATCCTAGGACTAAAATCTGGGAAATGCTAATGCTCGGATGTCAGGGAGTTGAGGAAGAATCACTAAAAATGTCTCTCAGAGAGGACATGGTAAAGCAGAAGGAAAGCAGGTGAAGTGTTTCAAGGAGGAAGGAGTGGTCAACTGTGCCAGCTGCTACAGATGGGTCAAGTCAGAAAAGAATTGAGAACAGACCCTGGAATGCAGCAACATGGAGGCCACTGGTGACCTTGACGAAGCCTTTGATTCAGTGTGAGAGGAAGAGCTGACTGGTGTCAGATCAAGAGCGTGAGAGGAGAAGTTTGCTTGCACGCTGAAAAGAGTGTAGGAGAAAAGTGGATGCTGCAGGAAGAGGAGGAAAATTGCTAGAGCAGTGTCTCTGAGTATGCAGGAAGGGATGGGGCCCCAGCACAGGCCCCTGCTTGCGGCACCTCCAGCTCTTCCACAGCAACAGGCAGACGACACTCTCCAGGCCAGATGCTGATGACAGTAGGGAGATGTGATGACTGGAGCTTAAGTGGATGTTCTGCAGTGTTTCTGTGTTTTCAGAAGCTACCTGTTCAGGGGCTGGAAGTGATGAGTGGGAACCTCATCTCCTATCAGGCTTGGAGAAAGGGGCTCTCTACAAAAAAGTGAAGCCAAAAAATGCTTCTAGATATGTGCTGTTCAATATAGTAGCCACTAGCTACATGTGGCTATTAAGCAATTGAAAGGTGGCTAATTCAAATTGAGGTGTGTTGTATGTAAAACATTTTTTAAAGGAATGTAAAATATTTCATTAATAATATTTTTTAAAGGCCAGGTGCAGTGGCTCACGCCTGTAATCCCAGCACTTTGGGAGGCTGAGGCGAGTGGATCGCTTGAGGTCACGAGTTCAAGAACAGCCGGACCAACATAGTGAAACCCCATCTAAATACAAAAAAAAAAAATTTAGCCGGGCATGGTGTGTGCCTATAATCCCAGCTACTTGGAAGGCTGAAGCAGGAGCATCGCTTGAACCCAGGAGGCAGAGATTGCAGTGAGCCAAGATTGCACCACTGCACTCCAGCTTGGGCAATAAGAGCGAAATTCTCTCAAAAAATTAATATTAATAATAATTAAAATGATTACATGTTAAATTGATATTATTTTGGATATACTGGATACAATTTATTTAAAATGTCATCTCTTTACTTTTCAATGTGGCTACTAGAAAAGCTAAAACTACCTGTTTCTCACATCATATGTTTATTGGACAGCATTGTTCTAGACAGAGCTCTCCCCCTTCTTAAGAGGGAAATTTCTCACCGTGCAGTTGGGGTGGGGGTTGGGAGGGGTATGGTCAGAGGGGATTCCATATGCAGAGCAATACTGCCCCCTTATGTCCAGCGAGGGAAGCACAGCTGAAGACAAACATGGGAGAGGGGTTTCCAAGGTTTGTCTCTTGCTAGATATTAATGGCATACAGATCTCCTTGTTCAAACATCCTTTCAAGCTGTGCCCTATTCGAGGAACTCAGGTCTCCTGTCCACCAGCTCCCCACAGCTGAACAAAATGCATTTACTGAAGCCCGACCTGGTAGGCAAGTAGACACTGAGGCTGACTTACAGAAGAGGCAGTGATGCATACCTGGGGAAGGGGTGCAGGAAAGGGTACGACGCTAGGAAGAATTCAGATAATGCTCCATTTGCCGTTTTAAAAACTCCAGGACCCTTCCATCCCCAGAGGGGTTTATAAGGCCAAAGGAAGCGGTGCCAACATGCCCCTTTCTCTCCCTCGCCAGGGGCTAGCTTCGTCCCCTTGAAACGGCTGAGCTAGGCTCATATCTGTTCCTTCCCCTCTTGCCCCTCATTACCTGTAAAAATCCGGTGAGGTCATCAGTGGAGAACACGTCCATCACCTCCATAGCCCCCGCGCTGGACTTGCTGACTACTGGAGTGAGCGGGCAGCTGCAAGGTTTCCCCGTTCCCCGCATTAGGCTGGGCCATCTCAAGCCCGGCTCCCCACCCTCCTAGGGCTCCCAAGGGCTAGGGGGGTGAGAGTTCTAGGACAGGTAAGTCTGGCTAAGGGATCACCCAAGGGCCAAGGTGCTTAGGAACTCGGCTGCGTCTCCAAGTTGGGGCACATAGAGAATGAAGGACGTCCGTGCCTGTTTCTCCGGCTGGTGATGACCTTATCCACTCCGAGGAAGTGTGCGGAACGCAGCACAGCCCCAAAATTCCGGGGATCCTGGATCCCATCGAGGACGAGCCACAACTGCTGGGGGTCGTCGCCTGGGCTCGCCTCCCCGGCCTCTCTCCAAGGCCGGGGCCGCAGCGGGCTCACCTCCATGCAGACACCCTGGTGGACCTGGTAGCGGCACATTGTGTCCAGTTTCTGCCGTCTGGGCCGCAGAACTGGAATGTCCCGCGCCTCGGCCATCCGGAGCAGCTCGGCCCGCTTCCCCTGCAGCCCAGCTTTACCCGCCTGGAGCAGGAGCCGGGCCACGGAGCGGCGGGCGGCCTGCAGAGCCAGGAGACACGGGGACAGGCCAAATAGAAGCTCCAGCCGAGAGGTCGGCACCAGGTCATCCAGCAGCAAGCGGCTTAGCTCCTCCCCACCAGGCCGCTCCCCACGCCGCGCTGCATGGGAGAAATGACGGGTGACGAGGCGAGCCCAGGTCGCGCCCCGGACCGTCGAGAGCAATGCCATGGCGCAGCTCCCGCCAGGGACTCGATGCCCCTTGCTGCGTCCCCGGGAGCGGTAACCCGCGCCGCAGTTCGCTCCCAGGTTCCCAACACCGAGGTGAAGGGTACTCGACAGCTGTCTCCGCCGAGCTCTCTCGGACAGGAACAGCCCGGATTACCCACAACTGGACTACCGAGCTACGACCACCCCCTCCCAGGCTCCCACGTGGGTTCCTTCGCTTCCGGGTTCGGGAGCCCGCCCCTCCCCGGCCCCTTCCTGACGGCGTCTTGCGCATGCGCGGCTGCCAGGCTGTCCCCACAGCACCTCCCGCAGGGCTAGAGGAGCGGCGAGCTGAGCTGGCCGTTCTACCGGCTGCGTCCTATGTTCCTCGAGGTCCCAGGAGGCCGGGGAGCGCATTCACCCACGCACCAGTGAAGGGCCCTTTAAGGAGATGAGTTGGCCTTCCTGGTCAACCAATTCAGTCTTGTTGCCTCCCTCCCCACATCCCGGCGCTGGTGATTTTTCCCAGAACTTCTCCTCACTAGCTCCTCACCAGCCAGCAGGAGGACCCCAACAGTCATTTCCTATCCCGGGCCGCTTATTCTCTTCCTAAGTGACTCTGAGCCTGTCATGTGCCTGCTGACAAGCCCACTAACGCCCCCGTCCCACAGGTAATGGCGAGACTCTTTTGCGCAGCACTCAGCCCCCCAGCGATCCAGGAAGGCAGGAAGGAGCTGCCTCTTCAGCCCCATCTTGCTCATGTGCTTAAGTTCTGTGCCGTTCGCACAGCACTGCATGCTCTTCCAGGCCTCTCAGCCTTGCACATTTTCAAGGCCCAAACAAACCCATTCCTGCTACCTAAGGTAATCCATACTCCCATGAGTGAGGCCCCCAATCCACCCACCTGCGACCTACCTGGAAGAAATTCTGAGACACAAGCACCCCGATCACAGAGAAGGGGAAAGAATGGAAAGACACTCCTGAAGCCAAGGCAGATTGGTTGCGATTTTTCTTTTTTAATGATCACCATGAAATCCACCGGGCCAGGCCCTGGTGTTCTGCTGCCATAGTCAGAGTGGAGGGATGACCCCACGAGGGGACAAGAAGCCAAGACTGGGCTGGGGAGCCGAGAAGGAGAAAGATAAAGGGGAGAGGGTGCAGTGGCAGGCAGAGGAGGAAGTCTGGAGCCCTGGATAACCACACAGATATAAGGTGAGGGCCTCCCTCTGCCACCCCAGCCCTGAGCCACAGACGTTGAGGTGCAAGAAGATGGGGGGGGGGGGATTTTGGCCACAACTCCTTTCCCATGTCAAAGGGAAGAGACTGAGAGCAGACAAAGGCCAAGGTGCCCGGGGCACAAGAACAAGTTAACAAGTAAAACAATTAGGGACATCACCTCCTTTCCCCAGCCCATTTTTCACATTTACAACCGAACTATTTGACAAGATGATATAAAAATCTCAAATTTTCTAGCCCCTGGTCGGGGTGTGGACAGGAAGTGGTATCTAGTGATCCAGAAATCAACACCTAAAATCCAGAGGCAGGAGGCAAGCCATGAAGGGTGGGGAGGGAAGGAGGAGCTCCCACAGTCACTAGGTCACCTGCTCCGTGGGCCTCATCTGGATGTCTCCAATCTGTGGAAGGCACAAGGCATGAGGCAGCTGTGACACTCTCCTCTGGCCCTGCAGGGCTCCCTGCTCCCCTCCTCTGGGGCTGGTTGGGTTCCTCCAGTGAGTAGACAGTCAGGGCCAGACTCACCTGGATGTGTGCGGGGGTGCTGAGGACGTAGATAACAGCCTCGGCCACATCCTCGGGTTTCAGACACTGAGAGCATCAGGGGAATGGGTTGAGACAAGGACAGAATGGACTCAAATTCCCTCCCACCACTGAACTCCTCTGCGGCATCCACACATCCACCCCAACCCTCCAGGAGGAGCCACAAAGGCTGGAAGGGTGGAGTCTGAAGGCCGAGCTTCCCTCTGCCTTCATTTAGGGAGTCAGTGGCTTCACCAGGCCCAGAGGGAGGCCCCACCTTCATTTGCTCATAGGCGGCAGCTGCCTTCTCAGGGTCCTTGTCGTGGAGTTTGAAGGCGAATTGTGTCTCCACCACACCTGGAGAGATGCACTGGGCCAACAGAGAGGGCCTTCTCAGGGGCTGAGCTTTGCCAGGCCTTGGGGAGGTCGAGGGGAGAGGATGGAGGCCACAGAACCCCAGCTTCACAGTGATGGCTTCCTGACATCCGGCAGCCGCCTCCTCCCTCCGAAGCTGCCACTGGCAGTGACCACAATGATACCTACCATCTACAGAGCCTTTCCTATATGTCAGGTAAACGTTTTACAAAAAAGTGTCCCTGAAAAGCTCATATCTCCTTTTCACATGTGAGAAGGCCGAGGCTTAGGGAGGTTCAGTGACTCGCCCACGATCATGCAGCCTTCAAGAGAAGAGCCTGGAGTCCCAGTTTCCAGCCACTGTGCACCTGGTTTCCCACAGTCCCTTGCTTTCCCTCAGGTCAGCCCCCTCCCAGCTCAAAGTCTAAGTCTGGTCGTTGGCTCCTGGATCAGTAAAATGAGGAAATGAAGGGCTGCATAGGGCCATGCCGGGAGCAGCAGCACCCAGTTCTGTGCCCAGTCCACTCCCAGGAGCTCTAAGTGGCACATTCTGAACATGGGCTTCCTGAACAGTGTGTGCGGGTGGGGAGGGCCTGCGCCACCCTGTCCCCACCAGGGCTAGGCCACAGCCTCACCGTGGCTCGGATGTGGGTCTGGGCCTCCCGAAGCTCTTGCCTCAGTCCCTCTGTCAGCGCAGTGACGGCATACTTGGTGGCACTATAGAAGTGGGTCACAGACAGGGGTAACACTCGGTGGCCAGACATGCTGGGTGGGGAGAGGAAGGGGAAAGAGGAGAGAATGAAGCTCCAGGGAGTCCAGTGGTGCCCCTGCCGTACCTGGTCAGCCCCACCACCCAGATGCCCATCGGGAAGACTTCTAAAGTGGACCTCTAGTGGCCATCCCACAGCTCACTAATTTAATTTTGGTTATCCAAACAGCTTTGGAAAACCGTCCTTTTCCTGGAAGTCATCCCTAAGCTGACGACAGAATGCACTCTCCTGGTGGTGCACGATGTCAGAATTCTCTCCATCTAATCTGTATGTTCACTGATATGGTTTTATTGGGACATCTCAGGGCAGGCAGAGGCCATGTCCACCCTCAGACTGAGGCTCCCCAGTGGCAGACACTGTACATAGTACTCTTTGTGCCATGAGGTGGGGTTCATCCCCAGGCCTGAGGAATAGAGGCACTTAGTCCCAGGAGAGGCCCCAGGCTTCAGCTGTAGAGGGAAGGGGCTGAGCTGCCCATTCCAGCCAACCAGGGGCTGGTACTTGACAACATTATTCTTTCCCTCACCATAATTGTGCCATTCAGGTATTAAATCCATATTTTCCCACCAAGGAAACTGAGGTCCAAAGAGGTCAGGTGAGCTGCAGCACATTACCCAGCCTGGTGGGTGAGTGGTACCCATTGGCCACCTGCCCTCACCTATTGATGTTAATGATGTGACCATCGTCCACATTCCGCTCCTTCATGGACTGGTAGGCTTCCCGTGTGCAGATGCTGAGGGCCAGCACGTTCACCTGCAGGCCAGGGAGGGCAATGAGGTGTCTCCACTCCAGCCCAGCTGAGCGAGTGATGGAGCCACAGAATGCTAGCGGGGAAGGGGGCAGTGTGGCATTCCAAAACAGTGTCCACGTCCCCCTGGAGACCAGCCACAGGCACAGGGCATCTTGTCTTCTACACGAGATGCCCCTCTCCCTAAAGCTGCAACCCCCAGTTGACAGCAGAGGTAGCTCCTCACCTGGCTGACCCCCCAAGTTCCTGCAAACAAGAATGGAAACCCTTCAAAGCCACTCCTGACCCAGGAGACTCTGTCTTGGCCATCTCCTCTATGAACAGTAGCACAGACCCTCTAATTCCATGGGGAATCATTTCCATTTCTTCCCCCAAATACCCTACTCTTCTCTTCTCTGTGACAGTCTCTGGCCCTGCTCCCTCCTAAACTGCTCAAAATCCTTACCAAAATGGCTTACGAATCTCTCTCCTCCGGCACAGAGCCTAGCCTCTCCCTGCCTTCCTCAGCTACTCTCTGCTCCTTCCCCATCCCCTCCCTTGAGATGAGTGGAGAAGAGAAAGCCTGACCCTCCTTTCTATGCCTTCCTTTAACCTGGGTTCCATCTACAGGACTAGGCACGGAGACTCTAGAGGGTCAGGTAACTTGCCACTCCTACTCCCTCTGGTAGAGGTGACCCCCACATCCCCACCCTTCAGGGAACAGAGGTCTGAAGGCGTGTCTGCTGTAAAGCGCCTACACTGCCCCACCTGTTGGCCCCACTCATTAGCCTCACCCCGAGGACAAGCAGAGATAAAGCTTTTAGCAGGTCCTCAGGCCTCTCCTCTTAAGAAAAGAGGGAACCAGCAGGAGATTAGATGTTTCTCTTAATCAGGTGTCAGAGCCTGCCACGAGGAACAGAACACTTTTGGTGTGAACCTGCCTTGGTGTTCATGGCAGTAGGAAGAGATGGGTACCGGGACAGGGAGGTTTCCAGCTGTGTTTCTCATCTTCTTGGCAATGTGGGCTTGTGAGGCAGAGAACTCAGCCCCTGGCAGGTAGAGTAGGAAAAATAGATCCCCTGGGACGAGGTGAGTAAATCTCCCAGGTCTAGGGTATCAGGGGCAGGGAAAGAGAAGATGCCTTATAGGATGATCCTAATAGACTCAGATAATGTTCAAGCTGAAAGGATATGTAGGAATTTAATGTAAGTCCCTCATTTTACAGATGGGCGAGTTGAGGTCCAGGTTTAGAGACCCATGTGCTGTGGGTGAGGACCATGCCTCTGATCTCCAAGAAGCCTGAGAGGGCTTCATTTTCATGGCTTCATTTCCAGGCCCAAGCATCTATGAGGTGCTAAGTCTATTGTCAGCAGATGGGAAAGGATTGTGGGGAGAAAAGAACACCCCATTCACACACTGCTTTCAACTTCTCAGGATACTTTTATACTCTGCTATCACCCCATCATACCATCCAGAAGTTGAAAACCCACATCCTGAAAGTTGGGTTTGGCCTGTGCATGGTTTCAAAACATTTTAAAAACCCTTCCAACATGTACTGGAAAGCTTCATTTATTCAATAACTATCTTTTGAGTGGATCAAGCCATACCAGAGAATACAACAGATAAAAATCCTTGCCCTCATGGAGCTAACATTTTAGTGAACGGGAGTGGTGGTGGTGGGGGGGGGGGTGTCACATAAAATCAGACTCCCCACTTCTCTCAAAGAAATTATAAGATCAGCTGGGCGTGGTGGCTCACACCTGTAATCCCAGCACTTTGGGAGACCAAGGCAGGCGGATCACGAGGTCAGGCGATACAGACCATCCTGGCCAACATGGTGAAACCCCATCTCTACTAAATACAAAAAAATTAGCTGGGCATGGTGGTGCACGCCTGTAGTCCCAGCTACTCAGGAGGCTGAGGCAGGAGAATAGCTTGAACCCAGAAGGCAGAGGTTGCAGTGAGCCAAGATCACGCCACTGTACTCCAGCCTGGTAACTACAGAGCAAGACTTCGTCTCAAAAAAAAAAATAAAAAATCAAATCAGGCCACACTGGGTCCACACCACCATAGAGCAACTATGCAGCATTTGAGCAGTGGCTGTGTGCTTCCTCACACACCACAGACCCCTCCTAACCTCCCTCACTCCTTTATGTACCTACCTGGCCCCAGGGAACATTGGAGCTGTGACTCCAGATATTGATGATAGAGGTGTGTTCATCCCAATTAAATGTGACAAGACTGAAGCTCAAGGAAGGTAACCAACCTGCCTAAAGTCGCATAGTTACTAGTGAGGCTAGGTAAGAATATCATCACTTGTCTCTCTCTTCCTTTTCTTCCCATAACATCACGTTCCCAAGCACCCAGGCACAGGGCTGACAAGTGGGAAACATTCAACAGGCAGCAGTTCTCTCCCCTAACAATCTTTCTTCTAACACAAAGAAATCACTCTAGACTTTAAGAACTACCTCCAGGTCGGGCGTGATGTCTTATGCCTGTAATCCCAGCACTTTGGGAGGCCAAGATGGGCAGATCACCTGAGATCAGGAGTTTGAGACTAGCCTGGCCAACAAGGTGAAACCCCGTCTCTACTAAAAATACAAAAAAATTAGATGGGCATTGATGGTGGGCGCCTGTAATTCCAGCTACTCAGGAGGCTCAAGCAGGAGAATCGTTTGAACCCGGGAAGCAGAAGTTGCAGTGAGCAGAGATCATGCCACTGCACTCCAGCCTGGGTGACAAAGCAAGACTCTATCTCAAAAAAACAAAACAAAACAACAACAACAACAAAAAACTACCTCCAGGGGCTCAAAGAAGAGAAGAGCTGATATGGCCATTCATCCACTCTCTATCCCTCTGGTAGGGCAAGAAGCCAAGAGAGAGTCAAGATGCCCCAGGTGGGAACCTGAAGCTCCCTCTTCCTAGATGTCCCATCCCCAGCAGCACTCTGGTTCACAAACCCCTGGCTCCCCTCTCTCCTCCCCACCCTCCACCTGGAAGATGGAGGCTCGGAGCTCTTACATTGAACATGTCCTTCCAACCGCTGGTGCTGCCTGAGAGCAGGGTGTCAGGCCGGGCCAAGCCGGCATTGTTGATGCAGATGTCTACACCGCTGTGCTGAGAACGAATAGCTGAGAACATGGAGAGGATGTCCTCTTCATTTGATAGGTCACATCTGTAGGGGATCAAAGTCCCGGGGTAGCCTGCACTCTTACATTCAGCAGCCAGCTCCTATGAAACCCAACAGGGGTCTGACTGGGGTGAGCAGCTTACTCCCACGGCTCCCCAGCCAGCCTCAGACCCCCATCCCCGTCACACTCATAAAACACGCTCCTTTGGCAGCTGACTTTCAGCCATGTAGATGTTGGACTGCCCATCCCCTGAGTCTGTCCTCTTTGGTCAAAGTCTAAGGGATGACAGTGCTCCCTGAGTGATGAAGGGAAAAGGCTGTGATCAATGGAGAAACCTCACTATAAACTCAAGTCCTGGCTGGGCGTGGTGGCTCATGCCTGTAATCCCAACACTTTGGAAGGCCAAGGCGGGTGGATCAGCTGAGGTCAGGAGTTTGAGACCAGCCTTGGCTAACTTGGTGAAACCCTATCTCTACTGAAAATATAAAAATTAGCTGGATGTGGTGGCTACTTGGGAGGCTGAGGCATGAGAATCACTTGAACCCAGGAGGCGGAGGTTGCAGGAGTTGAGATCATGCCACTGCACTCCAGCCTGGGTGACAGAGCAAGACTGTGTCTCAAATAAATAAATAAATAAATAAATAAATAAATAAATAAATTCAAGTCCTGGGTGGAGCAGGGGCCAGGGACCTAGAGAATGGAGTGCTCTCTCTTTTCTGCCTCTTCGCCAACAGGAACACCTCTTCTGCCCATAGGTAATATGCGCCCCTCCACCACTTCATGCTTCTACACCAGTCCCAAGAGTCACTGGGCTGGTTAACCCAGCCTCTTTGCCTGCATTGTGTCAGCCAGTCCCTCATCTCTGAACTATTCCCCTCCCCTCGCAAACTGCAGCCAACTGGCTCAGAGTTCTCAGACATGCCTTTCAACCAAGCCCAGCTGCCAATCTTCTCTCCCTACCTAAAGGAGGGGTCAGAAAGTCAGGACAGATTCTTTCTCTCTGAGCCCTGGTGCACCACCCTCCCCTCTGAGGTTTCTCAGGAGACTATGAGGCAAGTCAGGTGGCAGGTGCCATTGAACACCCCCTGTGCATCTCCAGGCCCTCAGCATGCCAAGAAAGACCTGAGAAGGCAGAGCCACTGAGAGGCAGCCCAGGGTGAAGCTGACATTCAGAGGCATTAAGAAAATATGTTCTGTGGCCTTCTTTGGAAGCCAGTGACTGGGCAATTGAGCCTTGTGAAGGTGACTGTGTAGACGTGGGCGAGGGAGAGGGGGCGTGTGGTGCCCTAGAGGAAGGCCAGCTTGGCCAGCTGCCCTGGCCTGGAGCCCCTTCCTCCTCCCAAGCCGATCCAGGAATAAAGGACAGGATCGGGTGTCTTGGGACATTCTTTTCTGCTTTAACTTTCTGTGAGTTCAAAAGGTATAGTCCTCTGAGAATCAGAAACCCCCCTTCACCAGATTTTACCCACGTTTGATCACTTCAGGAAACAGGAGTTTTCTCTGTAGGAAGCTAGAACCCAAATTCTGCTTTAACATCAATGAACCAATCAATCAAAGCAGATTGTGGGCAAGGAAGACTTCAGCTCTCCCCTCCCCTGGCATACATCTTCCCACTTCCTCCTCTAGACTCAAAATTCCTGCCACAAGAAAACCAGAAGGGATGGGCTCAGAATGTATTTCTCCCTGTCACTGCCTTCCTGTTGCCCCACCTGTGCCACCTGATCTCCCTACCTCCCCTCAGTAATGATCTACAACATCATGTCACCCCCTCACAACAGGGGCATTCTCCTCTCAGACATGGAGTCACCCTGGGACTGAGTGATCAGCCTGGGGATCCCCTTGGGGCTCAGGCCCCCCGCCTTCCTGGCTAGCTTGCGGTAGGGGAGTAGGTGAGAAGGCAAGAGTGGCTTCAGAATTAGGGAATCCAGTTGTTTAATCCCTGGCCTGATCCTCTAGGCTCCAAGGCTGGGGCTGCGTCCTGAGCTCCTCAGAATAGGATAAAGGGAGGAAAGAGTGGGGCAGTGATGGAGCCAGGTGACCTTGGGATTATCTGGGTTATAAAGCGTACCTTTGGTCAGCAGCAGGGGAGGGGACAATCCTCCTTCCTGTATACCTTCTCCCTCTGCCCCCACCCAAGGCCTCCTTACCCTTTCCCTGCTTGAGGACTTTGAGCACGGTGGAGATAAAGCCCTGCAGCTAAGCACTAGCCTGACACTGAGAGTGAGCTTGCAGGGCACATCCAGGGAGAGCCTAGGACAGAAATTCCTCCCTGCTCCAAAATGGCTATCTTGATTTTTCTCTGAGCTCTGAGGGCTCCCAACCCCATGTCAAGAGAAAAGTAAGGAGTTCCAGGCTGCTTTATCCTCTCAAGGTTTCCACCCTATTTCACCCACTCTGTTCGCCCCAGGAGAGTGGAGGAAGGCCCACTAATGAATATTCCATTCATTCCTCATGCCACTGGGCATGAGTTACCTCCGAGGTGAGGGGGCGGGGCTGAGGCTCTTCAGTAAAGCTCCCACCCCAACCCCACCCTCAGTCCTGGATCCTGCCCATCTGGTTGGCCAGCCACCTTGCCCTGCGTGGTGGGTGACTTCTGGGGATTAGAGGCACTTGGCCGCCGGGGGTAAGAAGGCCACAGGGGCGAGACCACCACCCCCGACCTCCGGCTTCCCCCTTCTTCGGGCCAATACCCTGGGCAGACGCGAAGGGCAGGTGGGGAGATGCCGGGGTCGGAGATTCGGTAAATCGAGCAGGGGCTGTCAGGGGAAACGGCTCCTTCAAAGACGAGACTTAAGGGGAAGGGAGAAGCCTGCCTTAAGGGATCTGAGAGGCCGCCCCCACTAGAGCAAAGGGCCCCGGCGTGGCGGGCAAGTGAACCCGACTCCGGGGAAACGACCCGCCCGCGGCGTCCTCGCCCTCGGCCCGGCCTCACCTCGATGTTGCCCACGGTGCGAGCGCAGCCCACCACCTTCAGTCCCTGCTGGACCAGGGCCCGGGCCACGGCCGCGCCGATGCCCCCCGAGGCCCCCGTCACCAGCGCCAGCCGGTCGCGCCACCGCTCCATGCCGGGCCTGGCCATGGGCCTGCGCCGCCCGTCCGCCTCGCTGGACTAGCCCGGCACGGGGGTCGAGTTGCTGACGCCCAGCCGCTCTCCTGCCGTCGCCGACGACCAGCTCGCGTCCTAGCCGCGCCTAGACCCGCCAGAGTCCCGGCCTGCCTCCGGCCGGGACTCCACCCTCAGGCCCCCAGCGATCCGCCGTATCCAGTCGGAGGCCGCCGAGGCCCGGCCGCCCCGCCCCCTGAGGGAAGTCCCCGCCCCTTCCGCCCCTCTGCCCCGCCCCGGCGTAGGGAAACCGGGCTGTGCGGCAGCTTCCCGGCGGCTGGCGGCGCCGCTTCCCCAGTGAGCGCTTCCCTTTGGGGTCAGAGAAACCGAGGTTTACCGGGGAGGCTCCTTCAGCCCCAAGGGCGCAAACTGAAGCGTCCCGCTTAGTCTCCCTTCTCTACTCCTGAACCCTAATGCCAGGATGAGGAATTAAGGGCACTTAAGGTGACTCCAACACTCTTCCACACCCTCCCAAACCCGCCGGTGGCTGATGGGAAGGGATTCAGCCCA
Organism: Symphalangus syndactylus; assembly: GCF_028878055.3. Lineage (NCBI taxonomy): Eukaryota > Metazoa > Chordata > Mammalia > Primates > Hylobatidae > Symphalangus > Symphalangus syndactylus. The sequence continues at coordinate 25,081,559 of NC_072442.2, read as the reverse complement.
GAAAATGCCGAGTGTCTCCGCCATCAATGCTGGGTGACCTTGGGAAGGACTCATTCACCCTACCTGATCCCGTGGCTTTACTAGCCACGGAGAACTGAAACACTCCAAAGTACATGTGTACTGGTGGATTCTGTCCCTAAATGGCCCACTGTGTCTAACTGCCCTAGACCCCCACGCTTACTCCTACCCCACTGTAGCAAATGTATCATGATATATGCCAAAGATTAAAACAGTAACATTTGCTGGTGTAGCAGGCATTTTAAATATAGTAACTAATCTACACAACCGCGCTGAGATAGCACATATTAGTATCTTAATTTTAAAGATGAGGCCGGGCACGGTGGCTCACGCCTGTAATCCCAACACTTTGGGAGGCCGAGGCGGGCGGATCACGAAGTCAGGAGATCGAGACCATCCTGGCTAACACGGTGAAACTCCGTCTCTACTAAAAATACAAAAAATTAGCCGGGCGAGGTGGCGGGCGCCTATAGTCCCAGCTACGCGGCAGGATGAGGCAGGAGAATGGCGTGAACCCCGGGGGCGGAGCCTGCAGTGAGCCAAGATCGCGCCACTGCACTCCAGCCTGGGTGAAAGAGCGAGACTCCGTCACAATTAAAAAAAAAAATAATTAAAAAAAAAAAAAAAAAAAAGAGTATACTGAGGTGGTGAAGCATGGTTTGGACCACAGGCAGTCCAGTCTTAGGCCAGGGATGTGCTCCTAAACTGTCTTCACATCATCATCGCTTCTTGGGTGGTTGGTTTTGTTCAGAGTAGAGCTCGCTTTACTAGAAGTGCTGAAAACTGCGTACTTAATATAGCCATTCTCTTAAAGAAAAAGCATCTTTGAATAACCACCTGACTCCCTTCCAGCAAGCAATGGAGTAAGCGGTGAATGCGGCTGGTTTATTCAAAAACACTCATTTGCCTATCCTGTTTGACCCCAATGGCAAAGATTAAAACTAAACTAAATCAGCCTTTGCTTTTAGGGATCTCAAAAGAACATTTGACTCTTAACAGTGGTGAAGAGGGGATTCACCTCTGAGCCAAGGGCTGTGGGAGACTCACAGTCATTTTTTAGATTCTGGGATGAAATCAAAAAGGGTCCAAGAGGAGTCCTTTTACCTCTGCCCCATTCCTATACAACATTTAGATTTGAAAGACAACTCAGGAGGTGGATCCAAGAAATGGCACTATGAAAATTTAATCTAAGTTTCTGCTGCTGCCCACTTGAAATCTAACTCAAAATCTGATTAAAAGCACACAAAATTCACTCCACCTCCATTGCACAGAAGTACTGATTGTCCCATGATTTTTATGGTGCCACCAAGTATTATAAACATGTAGATACAAATCTCTAAGCATCATGTGTCTACGGAGCTATTTGACTGGATCTTTTAAATGGCAGCGAAATGCTACTCCTGGGGGGAATTCTCTCCTTCAGTACTCACCGCTGTGACAGCAGTAAACTGTAAGACCACAGTGACTTTGTTACTGGATACCAGATAAGGCTGAACCTCACATGCACTTACACAGCCCACAATGTGGTTAGCTCTCAGTGCAGCCTTCTGAGCCCAGTCTTACATGTTGAGCAGTTACTTATCGGGCAACCCTTGGTTGAAATTCTGCCAAGTTTTGTTTTTATTCTTCTAGGTCAATATGAACCTCTGAATTTAAGAAGTATTTTGTGTTACGTATTAGGGAACCTTTAATAATAGCAATTAAAGTCTCATGGGAAAGTAAGATGGTAGCAAGTATTTAAAGTATCTCCTCAAAAGAAAAAGACTGGAAAACTGCTTTTCTCAGTTGTCAATTCTCATCAAAGGAAGATTTTTGTCTTCAACCATCTGTATCTCTGTCCTTCATCCTTTCTAACATCAACACTGGCCAAGCATCAAGTCCACAAGTGGCAAATACTAAAGTACTGCCACATATTAAGTAGAAACATATACACCAAATTTTACTGTGCATATTAATAAATATTCTTTATTTTAAATTTTGCACATTGCGCTTTAACATTACATCCAAACATTTTGCAAGTGGATGTCTACTTTGTAAAACCATATATTCAGCTCATTGTCATTTCTGTACAGAATTATAAGTACAACATTACTTTTTGCCACTAAGTTGCTTTAGTAAGTCTCACAGGAAGAGAAACATTTAATGAAAAGAGATGGCTTAAATCATATGGCAGGCCTGCGCAGCCACGCAACTAAAGACACAAGCCTGAAGAAAGAACAAACTAATGAGGATACCTCCACCGTCTCCCAAAACAAGAAAGAATCACATTGATTTAAGATAAAATTTTGCCATAAGTCACTAAATTAAGAGTTTTTCGAAAGAGAAGGCGCAGTAGTCATCGTGAGTGTTTCACTGAAAGACAGAGCTATTTTATTTATTTAATTTGCTCCAGCTGTTGTCAACCAGCCACTACAAATGGGCCTCTTGTGATCATTTAAGCGGCAGTATTTATTAAATTTCTCCTTCAGATGCTGTCGGTATTGTTCTCTATTGCTGTAGAAAGATTGGTTATTAGCCATAAATGACTGTATTTCATCTTGTGAGATAAAGATTTCCTCATCTGAAGTACATTCAGACTCATCCTGCAAATTAAAGCAGTAGTTAAGACTATGACTTAAGAATGCAAAATGCTATGTAATGGAGGAGGACAGCTAAAAATTAAACCAGTCTAACTTTTTAGTTTCAATTCAGTCACATAAAGCCTTTAATTGGAGTGTTTGCAGAATAAGCATTATGTCATTCTGCCTACGAAAGTAGTGAGAATAAAATCCAACTCCTTGAGTTGAAACCTTCAATCTATAATTTCTCCTAGAAGCCTATGAGCCTAGCAAACTACCACCATACCTAGGCCTTAAAAAAATAACTAAAGATGTTACAACTAGTTACCACATTTTAAGTAGCCAGACATATCTCCAGCTAGTCCTATCTTGAAACATTCATCTCTACGAACTAAGTAAAAGATAACCATTTTCTACTTAAGAAGTAAGTTACACAGCATCACCATTAAACTTTTACAACCATTAAAACTTTTAAACACTAAACTTATACAGGTGGTGGCTCACACCTGTAATCCCAGTATTTTGGGAGGCTGAGGCAGGAGAATCACTTGAACCTTGGAGGCAGAGGTTACAGTGAGCCAAGATCATGCCACTGCACTCTAGCCTGGGCGACAGAGCAAGACTCCTCAATAAATAAATAAATAAATATTAAAACTAAACTTTACAACCACAAAAAGAAAAAAACTAGCTGAGCACGGTGGCTCACGCCTGTAATTCCAGCACTTTGGGAGGCTGAGGCGGGCAGATCACCTGAGGTTGGGAGTTCGAGACCAGCCTGACCAACATGGAGAAACCCCATTTCTACTAAAAATACAAAATTAGCCGGGCGTGGTGGCACAGGCCTGTAGTCCCAGCTACTCGGGAGGCTGAGGCAGGAGAATCGCTTGAACCTGGGAGGCAGAGGTTGCAATGAGCCGAGATCGCACCATTGCACTCCAGCCTGGGCAAAAGAGCAAAACAACACCTCAAAAAAAAAAAAAAAAAAAAAAAGAATTCCAAAGGATTTGGTTCCATCAGGACTCTAATGGAAAGGACACCACTCTTCTTCCTCCTCTCCTCCAAGGGCCACCTATACTATGCACTGGGTCAGCTGGGATCAGGTAAAAAGTCTCAGGAACTGCAGTCTTATCCTACATGACACCTAAAAGAAGAATGCAACCTCTAGTTCAAATTGTATATTCTTTCACATATGGAAGGGTGGCTACCATAACTTGCCAATCAGAAAGGCAAAGTTTGCTTACAGTAACCTACTTTAAGGAGGCAGACTACTGAATATAATGCTACCTCTATCCTTTCTCCAAACTACAGATGGTCCTGACTTAACAATGGTCAATGGTTCTACTCAAGTTTTTTTTTTTTTTGAGACAAAGTCTCACACTGTCGCCAGGCTGGACTGCACTGGCAGGATCTCAGCTCACTGCAACCTCCGCCTCCTGGCTTCAAGTGATTCTCCTGCCTTAGCCTCCCGAGTAGCTGGGACTACTGGCGCACGCCACCACGTCCAGCTAATTTTTGTATTTTTAGTAGAGACAGGGTTTCATCGTGTTGGCCAGGATGGTCTTGATCTCTTGACCTCATGATCCGCCCACCTTGGTCTCCCAAAGTGCTGGGATTACAGGCATGAGCCACCGCACCCATCCTTACTTGGGATTTTATTTTATTTTTTTAACTTTACAAAGGGTTTATTGGGATGTTGAATGTATTTTCAACTCAGCAGTATTTTTGAGTTATATGGGTTTATTGGAATGTAACCCCACTGTAACTCAAGGAGTACCTATAATGTCTTCTACTGAGACAGAGGTGGCCATGGAAACGTGTTCCAGAGTAGTTGCATAAACCACGAGTGGAAGGACAGAAATGAAGTCCCCAAAGAATAATGAAATACTACCCCCTTAATTTCTTATAAGCTTCCTTCCACTACCTACCTTAAGCCCTCAAATACTATCCCCTCCCACATCCACCCCGTTTCCAAACAATTATGTACAGTAAGACCACATGGAATACTTACAAGGAGTTCAACTAAGCTCTTGGCACCTTTTCCGGAATCGGGACCAAACAACGTTTCTGTAGGTTCTGGAAACTGTGGTACATTTTTCCTATGCTCAAACCAAGGCAATGGCTGCCCACCCTTTTCAGAGCTGCAACAGCTTTCAGGATGTGTATCTTTGGTCTTGTCACGGTGAAACACTGTGTGCATGGTATTTCCTGAGGTCTCTCGATTACCTGGATCTGTAATACAGCTTCCAAGCTTCTGGATCTGATACCACAGCAAAGGATTTCACAGGTAAAAAGGCATGATATAATAGCAATTATTCTTTAAAAAAAAAAAAAAAAAAAAAAAAAAAGCAGGGCACGGTGGCTCACTATAATCTCAACATTTTGGGAGGCCGAGGCAGGAGGATCACTCTAGGTCAAGTGTTCAAGACCAGCCTGGCCAATATGGTCAAACGCCATCTCTACTGAAATGCAAAAATTAGCCAGCCATGGTGGCATGCGCTTGTAATCCCAGCTACTCGGGAAGCTGAAGCAGGAGAACTGCTTGAACCTGGGAGGCAGAGGTTGCAGTGAGCCAAGATTGTGCCACTGTACTCTAGTATGGGCGACAGAATGAGACTCCATCTCAAAAAAAAATCCTGACATAGTATTAAACCCTTAGAAGGAATACTAAGTAATAACAGCAGCTGGCATTCATTTTACCAGGCACTTACTATGTACTAGACACTATGCCACACCTGCCAATATACATTCACTTCACCTTCATAGAACCTAATATGATAGGGACGAAACAAATTGTTTTAAGATTACATAGCTTATAAATTTAAAAGTATAAAAAGAACAATTGAATTTCTGACTCACAAGGACTGTTGGACAAATGATCACATGTCTCTCTGCCCCCAACACACACTCTCACACGATGAGCAACCAATGGAACTGCATAAAGAACTCATTCTAAAAAAAGTAAATCCTAGCAGCTAAGCTGCACATATGCCACTCCAAGCAAAACACGTGTTCTGTCCTCAACAGCAAAGGTTTAAGAATTACAAGTTCTGACACTTACATGTTCATCACATTTCAGTATCTTGCTTTTCTTTTTCTTCTTTTTATTTTTTCCTTTTGTGTTGTTCTCTTCAGAATTTGCCCAACATTCAACACAACTATCACCATCATCCTCTTTGTCTTCACAGTGATGAACACAAGAGTCATCACCTGCAGAAATCAATAATCCTTCTTATTTATGTTCTTAAGTCAGCCATGTAGTAGAAATAACTGGGAAACTTAATGTGAGCCTACCGTGTTCATCATGATTACAAATGCCTTCAGTGCAGGCAACATCCGAACCCTCCCGAGAACCTGTTTCACTGCCTTCCATGCTAGATGAATATCCACAATCACTCCCATTACAGTGTGGAGATAAGCCTGAGAATAAATCAAGTGAGAGTTACAATTAACATACCAATAAGTATATTAGGACAAAGAGTGAGTGAACCCATTGGGGACCACAGAAAAATCTTGTAATTAATGGCTTATTAAAAGTAGAACATTTCCAGTGAAGGATTTTTTTTTAAAAGTAGAAAGTAAATTAAATAATGAAAATATGATTAGGAATTTACCATTTTTCGTTTTTGTCAAAAATAAGTCAAAGAATATAAAGAAAAAGGAAATATTAAGTATCTGACTACATTATATGATATTCTTGGAACTATAAAGCAGTTTTAAAATTCTAGCTCACAGAATCTCTAAAAGCTCTTACATGTAACAGTAAGATAGAGTTAAGAGTTCATTTTAAACAGAAATTATTTACTTACCTTTCTTTATTTTAGGGGACCCCAAAAGATTGCCACTGCTAGGACAGGTACATGACGTATTTTCATTGGTAACAATTACTTCTACACAAGTATTACCATCTTCAGTGCTGCCACAGGCTTTGCAGCTGCTATTTTCTATGAAGTCTGTTTCCTTTAAGGATCAACATTAAGAGACAGTCAGGAGCTTTACTCCATAACAGCTACATTTTATTCCCTAGATCAAAACTATTTTCATCCTAATACTAAGATGTGGCATTTTCACTGTACTGACATTTACACTGACAGTACAAAAGTAATGGTGGGTAAAGATATTAGTCCTTAGCACAAATCAAGACAGTACCAACCAAAGTGTGCTAAGAATCACTGTATTCTTCAATTGTCAAGCACTCTCACAAAAATAGATATTTCACTTATGAATGTCTTTGAGGAAGCTGTAAAAATATTAATTGTATTAGATATCAACCACAAATATATATACTTTTTCCTTTTTTGAGTAGGGTCTCCCTGTCACTTAGGCTAGAGTACAGTCATACAATCATGGCTTACTGCAGCCTCAAACTCCTGGGCTCAAGCAATCCTCCTGCCTCAGCCTCTCAAGTAGCTAGGACTACAGAAGCACACCACCAGGCCTAGTTTTTTTATTCCTTTGTAGAGACAGGGTTTCGTTATGTTGCCCAGGCTAGTCTTGAACTCCTGGCCTTAAGCAATCCTTCTGCTGCCATGGCTTCCCAAAGTGCAAGGATTACAAGCATGAGCCTCCACGCCCTGCCAACAGAAATCTTTTTGACAGTCTATGTGGGGCCAGGTGCAGTGGCTCATGCCTGTAATCCCAGTACTATGGGAGGCCGAAGCAGGTGGATCACTTGAGGTCAGGAGTTCAAAACCAGCCTAACCAAGATGGTGAGACCCCGTCTCCACTAAAAATACAAAAACTAGCCGGGCAAGGTGGCAGGCGCCTGTAATCCCAGCTACTCAGGAGGCTGAGGCAGGAGAATTGCTTGAACCCGGATGGCAGAGCCTGCAGTGAGCCAAGATCACACCACTGCACTCCTGTGTGGGCGACAGAGTGAGACTCCGTTTCAAAAAAAAAAAAAAAAAAAAAAAGTATGTGACAAATGGGAAGTATGCTCAAAGCACTTCTGTTGCAGCTGTCTCAAGGAAACGTACTTGTGCAACTTTTTGAGGTGCAAGCTGAACTTTTTTCCTGGAACATCAAGTTCACTTGAAAGAATAAATGAGAGACAAACTGAGACACTTGGATATTTAGCAGGCATTTTCTCAAAAACGAATGAAGTCAATCTGTTACTTCAAGGGAAACAATGAAGAACAACTGTTGTCAATGATAAAACTCAAACATTGAAACAACAATCAGAATTTTGGCCTTGCAACCAGCAGTACTATGAACTTGAAGCTTCCTAATACTTGGACTTTTCTGACCTGCATAATTCAGTGAACTTTGAAATAAATTCCAATGCATGATGTTACAAAACAATGCATGAGTAAAAGATCTATTCAAAGTCCAATATAGTCCAACGGATTCTAATTTAACAGAGTACAAAAAGGTCATTGATAAGGTGCCAGATTCCATATTGCAAGGAATCTTTTAGAAACTACCACTGGTCAAAATGTAGTACTGAAGAATATCCACAACTATCTGAAAAGGTTTATATTAAAATACTGCTCCCAGCCAGGCACAGTGGCTTACTCCTGTAATTCCAGCACTTTGGGAGGCAGAAGCGGGCAGACTGCCTAAGCTCAGGAGTTCGAGACCAGCCTGGGAAACATGGCAAAACCCCATCTCTACTAAAAATACAAAAAAAATTAGCTGGGCATGGTGGTAGGCGCCTGTAGTCCCAGCTACTTGGGAGGCTGAGGCACAAAAATCCCTTGAACCCAGGAGGAGGAGGTTATGGTGAACCAAGATCGTGCCACTGCAATCCAGCACGGGTGACAGAGCACGACTCTGTCTCCAAAATAAAATATTTTCCTACCATATAATATCTGTGTGAGACCAGACTTTCTTCATATGCTTCAACCAAGCCAATAAATGAAAACAGATTGAATGCAGAAGCAGATATAAGAATCTAGCTTATTCCGTCAGGCGTGGTGGCTCACACCTGTAATCCCAGCACTTTGGGAGGCTGAGGCGGGTGGATCACGAGGTCAAGAGATCAAGGCCATCCTGGCCAACATGGTGAAACCCTGTCTCTACTAAAAATACAAAAATTAGCCCCGGGCATGGTGGCACACGCCTGTAGCCCCAGCTACTTGGGTGGCTGAGGCAGGAGAATTGCTTGAACCCGGGAGGCGGAGGTTGCAGTGAGCCGAGATCAAGCCACTGCACTCCAGCCTGGCAACAGAGCAAGACTCTGTCTCAAAAAAAAAAAAAAAAAAACAGCTTATTCCTTTTAAGATGAACATTAAAGATATTTGCAAAAAATATATATAGTATAATATCATTCTTCTCACTCTCATTTTATTTAGAAAAGTTATTTTTGAAAAAATATTTAGTAAACATTATTTTTGAAGGAGTAGTTTAAAATTTATCATTTAATTTCTAATACAGTAAATATTGGTAAGTATAACCCACATAAACAAAAGCTCATTGAGTGCCTTAATTTTTAAGAATGGAAAGGGATCCTAAGACCAAAAACTTGAGAACTGCTCTAGGTCATGCACAGAGGTGGCTTTCTATATTTTAACTTTGATCTAACAGTACATTAAAGTCAGGTAAAGAGATAATTACTCAACATTGTCTTAATAAAACATAGACATGAATTAAAATTCTGGTTTATACAGACTACAGTAGGAAAAAAAGCTGATATAAAAACTGCAGGAGCTCACATCTGGAAAAGCACAGTAAAAATGCCCAAATCTAGCAAAAAGCCATACAGTTAACCCTCCGTACCTGTGGGTTCTGCATCCATAAATTCAACCAAGAATCGAAAATATTTGGGGGGAAAAAAATCAACCTGCATCTGTACTGAACATGTACAGACTTTTTTCTTGTCCTTATTTTCTAAACAATACAGTATAACAACTATTTAAACAGTTTTTATTTATTTTGAGAGAGTTTCACTCTGTCGCCCAGGCTGGACTGCAGTGGCGGGATCTTGGCTCACTGCAACCTTTGCCTCCTGGGTTCAAGAAATTCTCATGCCTCAGCCTCCCAAGTAGCTGGAATTACAGGCGTGAGCCACCATGCCCAGCCTTACATAGCTTTTACATTGCATTAGGTATTATGATTTAGAGATAATTTAAGAATACAAGAGGCCAGGCACGGTGGTTCATGCCTGTAATTGTCGCATTTTGGGAGGCTGAGGTGGGAGAATTGCTTGAGCCCACAAGCTGGAGACCAGCCTGAACAACATGGTGAAACGCCATCTCTACAAAAAATACAAAATATCAGATGGGCCTGGTGGGGTACGCCTATAGTTCCAGCTACTTGGGAAGCTGAGGTGGGAAGATTACATGAGCCTGGGAGAACGCGACAGTGAGCCATGGTTGTACCACTGCACTCCAGTCTGGGTGACAGAGTGAGACCCTGTCTCAGAAATAAAAGTATAAGGAGGATATGCATAGACTATATGCAAATATTATACCATTTTACACCAGGGACTTGCACATCTGCAGATTTTGGTATCTATAGGAAGTCCTGGAATCAAACCCCACAGATACAAAGGGACAACTGTACTTTTTTTTATTAAAAAAATAAAATAAATAGAGATAGAGATCTCACTATCTTGCCCAGGCTGGTCCCAAACTCCTAAGCTCAAGTGATCCCTCCACCCTGGGCCTCCCAAAGTGCTGGGACTATAGGCGTGAGCCACCACACCTGGCCTGTACTTCTATCTACGAGCAATACATACACACTTAAGAGTTGATATTAAGAAATATTACCTTCTCTTGGCTTACTTCCTTTTCATCTGCTGTTTGTAAGGGAGTAGGAATATCACACACACACTTATTTTTTCGTCTATTCTTCCGTTTTTGGCGTTTCTTTTCTTGCTTGAGTTCTCTTACTCGTTCCTCTTCTGAAAATTCCTCACAAAGTTGTTCCAATCTGCTAATACCCTGTACTTTTTCCACGGTCATCTATTATAAAAATAAGGTTGAGGGTGAATATTGGACAGAACTTCTTTTCTTTTTTTTTGAGGCGGAGTCTTGCTCTGTCACCCAGGCTGGAGTGCAGTGGCGTGATCTCAGCTCACTGCAAGCTCCGCCTCCTGGGTTCATGCCATTCTCCTGCCTCAGCCTCCCGAGTAGCTGGGACTATAGGTGCCCACCACCACGCCCGGCTAATTTTTTGTATTTTTTAGTAGAGACGGGGTTTCACCATGTTAGCCAGGATGGGCTCAATCTCCTGACCTCGTGATCCGCCTGCCACAGCCTCCCAAAGTGCTGGGATTACAGGCGTGAGCCACCGTGCCTGGTCCCTTTGTTTTCTACAGTAATATACAAACTCCTATTCCAAACCAACAAGATTCTAGTTTTAAATTTCAGAATTTTTTTTTTTTTTTTTTTTTTTTTTTTTTTAGACAGAGTCTCGCTCTGTCACCCAGGCTGGAGTACAGTGGCACCATCTCAGCTCACTGCAACCTCTACCACCCAGGTTCAAGCGATTCTCCTGCTTTGGCCTCTCAAGTAGCTGAGACCACAGGCATGTGCCACCACTCTGGCTGATTTTTGTATATTTAGTAGAGACAGGGTTTCGCCATCATGGCCAGGTTGGTCTCCAACTCCTGGCCTCAAGTGATCCGCCCACCTTGGCCTCTCGAAGTGCTGGGATTACAGGCGTGAGACACCATACCTGGCCTAAATTTCAGAATTTTAACACAACAAAAGTAAACATACCATTTCCTCACATAATGAAAAAACTATTTAACCTGATTAAGATGGTCTAGTCTCTGAAGGTACAAAAATACAAAGAGAAAAAGAGTAAGGGCCGGGCGTGGTGGCTCATGCCTGTAATCCCAGCACTCTGGGAGGCCAAGGTGGGCGGCGGATCACGAGGTCAGGAGATTGAGACCATCCTAACTAACATGGTAAAACTCCGTCTCTACTAAAAATATACAAAAAATTAGCTGAGCGTGGTGGCAGGTACCTGCAGTCCCAGCTACTCGGGAGGCTGAGGCAGGAGAATGGCGTGAACCCAGGAGGTGGAGCTTGCAGTGAGCCGAGATCATGCCACTGCACTCCAGCCTGGGTAACAGAGCGAGGCTCCGTCTCAAAAAAAAAAAAAAAGAAAAGAAAAGAAAGAAAGAAAAGTAGTCCTTATACCATGGCATTCGCATAGCACTTACTTCATACTATTGGACATTAGCAGGCAAAATGAAACTCACTAAAGGTTTTAACATTTCCTGCTTAATCCTTGGCTGCATTTAACTTTTCGCTAGTTATGTTTTTTTCTTTTTTTCTTTTTTGAGACGGAGTTTTGCTCTTGTTGCCCAGGCTG